>NW_006921823.1:5237654-5252298 GCF_000298275.1 Orycteropus afer afer | reverse complement strand
TCTTTTTTCTGATTGATCCCTTTCCAAAGAAGTATTGAGCTATTTGTCTTCAATCTCACTAATTCTGTTTTCCTTTGCCTCAATTCTACTCCTTTGCTTATTCGATGTGTTATCTATTTCTGAAAATTTAGTATTAATCTTCTGAATTTCTCTCTGTAGATTTTGTATCATTTGAGTTTTCATTTACTTTGTCATTTTGTTCTTGTATTGTCTTTCGAAATTGTTCTAGGGTTTTGTCTGTGTTTTCCTCATTTTATCAGTGTTTTCCAAGATTTGTTTCTCAGTCCGTTGAAGGTACCTAAATATAATTCTTTTGAATTCCTTATCAGGGAGTTCCAGTGTTCCTTCTTCCTCCAAGATATGTTCTGAGTCTTTATCCTGGCCCCTTGTTTCTCCTGCTTTATCTTGCTTCTTTGTGTGGACTTTGATGCTCTTTTGTCTCCAAGACGTTGTGACATTTTTGTGTTTATATTTAATTGGTGATTGTATTTTGGAGTGATTTGCCCAAGGTGTTCATTTTGTTTGGATGTTTTGTAAGTAAGCAGGGTACTGTACTCTTCTGTTCTCTAGTTGTCAGCACTTATATACTCACCACCTGTCTCCTTTCCCATTGTCAGCCTCCTGGATGTCCCTGCTGTCCTTGGTAAGCAGAGCCTATTCTTAGGTGCCTGGAATCTGAATGATAATGCATTTTATTTAAATATCCAAAATGACCACCTCTTGCAAACATTCAAAATGGCTGTGCTTTCAGTCACTTTAAATATCCAAAATGGCCTCCACTTGTAAACCATCAGAATGGCTGCACCCTCCAGATATGTAAAAGTCCGTAGCTCAGGTTGTCTCTTGTCTCTCTCTCTCTCCTTTTTTCCTCTCTAGTAATAGGCCACCAACGCAGTCATTTCTGCAGCCCTTGTTGAGCAGGGCTGATATTTAGGTCAGTTCTTAGGTCTCAACACCACTTGGAAATATTCAGGCTATTGGTGCCATTACCTGGCAGTCTGCAGTTCTGTCCATCTCCATACTCACTGTTTTCATTCAAGTACTTCCATTCCTTCGTGCCTAATCTGGTTCTGTTTACTTCCTTTCAAAGCTCAGGACTCCAGGATTATCTTCTGTATCCCTGTCAACTGTTTTCTGTTTTCTTTGTTACAAAGGGTCTGTGTAGCTTGTTTGCTTATTCTCCTGTCTGTGCTCTTTTGAAAAATCAGCAATGAAATGTTAAAAATGGCCTTAAGAGCTGCATAATTTTTTTTAGCCATTTATCCAATGATCTTGCTACGAGATATTTGTCTTAAAAAAACAATGTAAAATATGGAAATATTTATCAGCATGAACATGTTTATTGCGTTAGTTATAGTAGTAACTTCATTGTAATGGGATGATTCAGTAAATGATCAGATATTGACTTACTAGAGTGTTAAAAGCCACTTTTAAAAGTGATAACTGTAAGGAAAATATTATAGTGTGAAAAATAATTGTTATAAGAGTAGAGAAAACAGTGTAGAAAATGTTATGCCTATTGCAGGTACATATACTTACTGAACACAGAGGAGCAGTCAGCCGCAGGGATCCAGGTGAGGAGAGGGAACTCAGGCATGCCCAAAGCAGCAGGGTGGGAGAGTGGGAGAAAGGGGATTAAAAGCCAGGAACCTGCTTTTTTTTTTTTTTTTTTTTAGTTTTTTTTAAATACTTACGGAAGACACAAATACCGATATTCCCAGATATAACCAAACACTGGTTTTCTGAGTTTGAAGGCTTAAGACAATAGTTTCGTGCAACAACTCAGTCAGTTGGTGTACCATAGTTCACAACAATTATAATCTACATCCTAGTGAAGTGAGTAGCATCTGGGGTCTTAAAAATTTGGTCGTGGCTATCTAAACCATAACTGCAGGTCTTGACAGGAGCGAAACAGTAAGAAGGTAACCAAAAGGTCAAGAAGAAAAAGGTCTGTAAGAGACACAACCTCATCTACACTGAGACCAGAAATAGGTGGTGTCTGACTACCACCACAAAATGTTCTGACTGGGGTTCAATAGTGTGTCCTGGATATATGGGAGGATATATGGAGCAGAACTCAAATTTTTATTTAAAAAAAAAAAAAAAAAATCATCCAGACAAATTGGAACTGTAGACTATAGAGGACTCCTTGACACTATTACCCTGAGACACTCTTTAAACCTAGAACCAAACCTATCTCCTGAGATCACCTTTAGTGAAATAGTAGAGTGGCATATAAAATAAAGGATATTATCTGTAAGGTTGATGCCATTCTTGAAAAAACCATATGTATGAGACCAAACGGTCAAAAATTTCTTTAAAGATGAGAAGATAGGGGGACAGGGAAACTAGAGTACTAGAAAGAGAAAATACAGAACACGATTATAGAGAATGCTGACACACAGTGTTAAATACATGTCACTGAACAATTTGTATGGAAATTGTCAGATGGGAACCTAACTTGCTGTGTAAACTTTTACCAAAAACTCAATAAAGTATCATTAAATATATATATACCAGTGTGATCGTTAAGGTTTTGTGTCAGTTTGGCTGGGCTGTGGTTTTGAGTGGCTTGACAGCTGGAGTGGTTATTCCCCATGATGAGATTGGAATTATGTCCATAGAGGAATCTTCTGTGAACAGTTAATCAATTGAAGGAGAGCTTCCTTTGGGATGTGGCCTGCTTCTAGTATATATGGAGAAGCTTTTAGAAAGGTGTCTGGCTTTTGGCACATTTTGGATCTTGAATTTTGCTGAGTCTTCATCACCACTTCCTGGACTTAAACCAGTAGCCAGCTGTGTTGCCTGCTGATCTTGTGATTGTTCCTAGACTTGAACTGGTGGTCTTCCATGTGGCCTGCTGATCTTGGGACTGTGCCATTTTACCTGTTGATTTTTCGGTCTGTCAGCCTCAGCAGCCTGCAGCTGCATGAATCAGGAGAAGCTTCCAGCTTGCTCTGGCAGGCATGGAATAAGAGGCAAAACTGAAGCCCAGGGTTGAGGGGCCTTCACCCAGCCCCTAGAGCTGGCACTCTGAATTTGGGCTTCTAGCCTCCTAACTTGTAAGAGAATAAATCCTGTTTGTTAACAGCAATCTGCTTGTGGTATTTTTGTTCTACCAGCACTAGAGAAGCAAGACAGTACCCATTAGGACAAGTCATGTAAGCTAAGGTCATAGATTATGAGTGATATTTTTCTTCTCTTGAAACAGTTTTTTCTTGAAACAGTTTGTAATAATATATGCTGTATTAATAAATTATGGTATATAAATATATACAAAGGAAATAATTTTTTTAAATTACAAAGCATGTTAGTATATTTTTCTGCTTTGGTAACTAAAATTGTGAACATGTACTGAGTTCTTGAATTATTCTTGCAACATTGAGAGGAAAATTTTTAGAATGAAAAAAGCCTATGGAAGAAGTCAGATCTTTTCATTTTATAGAATCCCTTTCAGGTTAAGGGCCTGGTCAGAGGTGGTGTGGCTTAGCTGGAACTGCTTCTTTGACTCCTGGGGCAGAGTTTGCTTCACTGTACCAGTAATTCCTAATCTCTTGGGGTATGAGATTTCCTTTTTAAAGTCTTAAAAGGTCACATGCTTAAACAGCTTAGTGGTCCTACATTGAGAAGATGTGTAGGGGAGAATTCTGTTTTTGGCTATCGAGAAAAATCCTTGTCTCTGAGTTTCTGCGAGGTCTGGTAACAGTGCCTAAGGCATTTGACTGCTATCCAGAAGGCTGGTGGTTCAAACCCACCAGCCGCTCCTTGGAAGGAAGGTTGGATAGTCTACTTCCATAGAAATACCACCTCAGAAACTCAAAGAGGGGTCACTATGAGTTGGATCCGACTCGACGGCAGTGAGCTTGGTTTTTTTTTATTTGAGTTTCTGCTTCTGGGCATTCTTCATGTGGCTTGGCCATCTCTCTTCCTCCATCTCTGCTTCTTTTGCTTGCTTGTGATTCAAGACACATCCAACACTAATCCTGTCTCATTAACATCATAAAGAAAACCCAGACCCAAATGGAATTATAATCACAAGCGTAGAAGTTATGATTTACAACACAGTGTTTTGGAGGACACAGTTCAGTACATAATGGTATGTGTTTTCAGAAACATGCTATAACCCTAGGCCTGAGGCTGAGAATCACTGTTGTGTACTGTTTCCTGTACACATGAAGCTTCTGTGTTCATGGCTTACCTGTGAGAAATCCTTTGTTAGTCAAAGCTTATTGTGAGTCATTGGTTACATAAATTTGATTCAGAGTTTAGCCTGAGTGTATGGTACTTCTCCTAGCATATTCTAGAAATTAATTTTCATGTTTTATCTTGTCTCTTTCTTTTTAAAAAAAGCGGGAGGTGGGGAGTGGGAAACAGAAATAATTCTTTTTCAAAATGTTTATGTGGTTAAATTTCAATATATTGCCTTTAATGAAATTATGAAAAAGTCCTTTTGGTCAGGCTACCAGAGTCATCTAGTTATTTTTGTTCTTTTATTAGCCTAACTCAGTGGCAAAGTAGATACATACTGTTTTTACCATAATTTTTTTGAAATTAAATTTATGAGAAATTACCAAGATTGAGAATGTTTTTCCTTTGAAATTCCTAAAATAAATTATAAACAATTCTTAGTAATTGACTTCTGTATATAGAATTCTAAATTTAATTGTAGTTTTGTTAGGTTTTTTTTTTTTTTTTTTTTAAATAAAAGGTGGTTTTGCTTCTGCTTTTGAGTTCTAGTAAATTGTGTTATGACTAAAGTCCTCTCACTAAATTTGCCAACATGCTTTATTGAATGTTGTGGGCATTGTTCAAATCATATGGTCATGTAATGGTCATTACATGGTAATTTCATGTGGGAACCTTTGACTAATGAAGTTATTCATTATTGTATTGGAATTGAAGATTAAATTATATTTATATATTTGACTTTGAAATTCTCTTACAAAGTTTTGATAAATAAAGTGAAGTAATAGCTACCCAGAAATTAGCTTAGCGTGGTACTTAAAAAAAATTATGTGACTGAGTTATAAATTACTTATAATAAATGTACCAATTTTAAGTATGCAGTACATATACAGATGTATAAACCATGATCACAATAATTATATAGAACATTTCCATCAATTCAAAGCTCACTTGTGCTTATTTGTAGTCAGTCTTCTCCCCCTACCATGGCCACATACCTATCCATGTAATAACTGTTACATGATATTCAGTAAAGCATGTTGGCAATTTTAGTAAGAGGTCTTCAAAAACCAAAACCAAACCCCTTGCTCTCAGGTGGATTCCAATTCATAGCAACCCTAGAGGACAAGGTAGAATTGCCTCCTAGGGTTTCCAGGGTTGTAAATCTTTATGGAAGCAGACTGCCACGTTTTTCTCCCATGGAGTAGCTGGTGGGTTCAAATCACTGACCTTTCAGTGAGCAGCTGAGCACATAACTTCTGTGCCACCAGGGCTCCTTAAGTCATGATCATATCAATTTTTCCACTTTTTAGCTATTATGAATCCTCTTTCCATGAACATTCACTTCCAAGTCTTTTTGTGAGCATAGGTTTTATTTTTCTTGAGTATATACCTAGGAATGCAGTTACTGAGTTTTATCTTAATTGTATGTTTAGTTTTAAAAACATATGCCCAAATGTTTTCCAGAATGGCTATACCATTTTGCATTCCTGTCTGTACTGTGTAAGCGTTCCACTTGTTTTCTGTCCTCTTTAACACTTGATATTGTCAGTCTTT
This sequence comes from Orycteropus afer afer, assembly GCF_000298275.1. Classification (NCBI taxonomy): domain Eukaryota; kingdom Metazoa; phylum Chordata; class Mammalia; order Tubulidentata; family Orycteropodidae; genus Orycteropus; species Orycteropus afer. The sequence goes on along the minus strand of NW_006921823.1, from coordinate 5,246,556 downwards.
CTTTTAAACATCCTCATGGGTATGTAAGGAGCTGTGATGGTGCAGTGCCTAAGGTATTTGATTGCTAGCAGAAGGTTGGTGGGTCAAACCCACCAGCCACTCTGCAGAAGGAAGACTGGACAATCTACTTCCCTAATGATTTACTGCCTTGGAAACCAAAGGGGTTGATGTGAGTCAGAATTGACTTGATGGCAGTAAGTTTGTTTTTTTGTGATGGTTATGTAAAGGAACTCTGGGTGTAGTGCCTAAGGCATTTGAATGCTAACCAGAAGGTTGGCGGTTCAAACCCTCCAGCGCTCTGTGGAAGGAGGATGAAGTAATCTACTTCTGTAAAGATTTATTGCCTCGGAAACACAATGGGGGTCCTGTGCATCAAAATCGACTCCATGTTAGTGAGGGAATGAGTAAGTAGGTTCGTATCCTTGTGGTTTTATTTTTTATATATCGAATGATTAATGATTTTGAGCATCTTTTCATGTGTTTATATGTCACTCATATCCTTTTTAGAGAAGTGCTTAATATGTTTTGCCCACATTTTTATTGGTATATCTTACTGAGTTATAAAAGTTCTTCATATATTCTGGATATAACTCCTTTATCTGATACATGTTTTACAAATATTTTCTCCACTTATTGGCTTGCCTATTCTTTTTAACTGTTTTGAAGACTAAAAGATTTCAGTTGAAGTCTACTTTATCTTTTTTTTTCTTTCAGTTTTTACTTTTTATCCTATTTCAAAGTCACAAAAGTTTTCACCTGTGTTTTCTTTTAGCAATTTTATAATTTTAGGTACATATTTAGGCATATGATGAATTTTCAAATGTAGTGTGAGAAAAGGGATCAAGCTATTTTCTTTTGTGTTTTGTATATGCATATTTCATTGTTCCAGTATAATTTATGGAAAAGACTAAGCTTTCCCCCATTAAATTATCTTGGGATTTTACTCAAAAATTAGTTGAAAAAAAATTATATATGTATACACACACACCATAGGTGGTTAGGTGGCACAAATGATTAGGTTTTTCATTACAAGCTAAAAGGTTGGTGGTTTGAACTCAGCCGGAGATACCTCAGAAGACCCTGTCTTGAAAACCTCATGGTGTGTATACTCAGCACACTTGAGGTTGCCATGAATTGAAAATTATTTGATAGCAAACAACAATAACGAAACACTCTATATATTACTTCTGAGGTTTCTGTGCTGTTCTGTTAATCTGTGTGTCTTTATTTAAATCAAAACCATACTGTCTTGGTTATTGTGTACAGGTCTTAAACATATGTGGTTAAATTTATTCCTCAGTAGTTCTTATAATTTGAAGCTACTGTAAGTGACATTTCTTTAAAATTTGTATTCCCAATCTCTTACTTGCCAGTATATGGAAATACAGTTGATTTTTGTATGTTGACTTTATATCCTGTGACCTTCATCAACTCACTTTTTAGTTCTAGGAAATTTTTTAGTAGATTGTTTAGAGTAGTCCTCATAGACTGTCATGTTATCTATGAATAAGGACAGTTGTACTTCTCCTTTATATACATCTCTTTTGTAGTAGTACCTTTAATTAATTTATTTATTATCTTACTGCATTAGTTAGTACCTCCATTATGATGTAATTTTCTGTCTTATTGAACTTTGCTATAAGTGCTGGGGCGAGATGGTGTCATATTGTTTTTGATTTGCATCTCTCTGATGGCTAATGATTGTGAACATTTCTTCATATGTTTGTTGGCTGCCTGAATATCCTCTCTGGTGAAATGTCTATTCATGCCTTCTGCCCATTTTTTAATTGGATTGTTTGTCTTTTTGTTGTTGAGGTGTTGAAGTTTTCTATAAATATTAAGATGAGTTTCTTGTCAGATATGTCATTGCTGAATAGTCTTTCCCAATGTGTAGCTTCTCTTTTGACTCTTTGGAGAAGTCTTTTAAGCACATAAAAAGTAATTTTTAGAAGGTCCCATTCATCTAGTTTATCTTGCTATTTTGCATTTTGGATTATGCTTGACATTCTATTTATGCCATAAACTAGGGCCCCTATTTTTTCCTTGAGGAACTTTATGGTTTAGTTTTCACATTTAAATCATTGATCCATCTGGAGTTAGTTTTTGTATATAGTGTGAGGTATGGATCTTGTTTCATTTTTCTGTAAATAGATATCCAGTTTTGCCAGCGCCATTTGTTAAAGAGACCATCTCTTCCCCATTGAATGGATTTTAGCCCTGTGTCAAAAATCAGCTGACCATAGGTTGAGGGATCTATTTCTGGGTTCTCAATGCTGTTCCACTGGTCTCTTTGTCTGTCATTGTACCAGTACCAGGCTGTTTTGACTGCTATGGCTGTATAATGGCTTTTGAGATCCGGAGTTTAAGACCTCCTACTTTGATTTTCTTCTTCTTCAGTAGTTCTTTGCTTATTCGAGGTCTCTTTCCTTCCCATATAAAATTAGTGATTGTTTTTTCCACATCTTTAAAGAATGCTGATGGGGATCTGGATTCGGATTGAATCAAAGTGTATAAATTGCTTTGGGTAGTATTGACAATTTCCCAGTATTCAATCTTCCTATCTATGAGTGCAATATGTTCTTCCATTAATGTAGATCTCCTATGGTTTCTTGGAGTAGTGATTTATAGTTTTCTTTGTACAAGTCTTTTGTGCCCCTTTGTTACATGCTGTCGAGTCGGCCCTGACTCATAGGGACCCATCCTTGGGTTTCCGAGGCAGTATCACTACGGAAGTAGGATTGCCCAACCTTCCTTCTGAAGAGTGGCTGGTGGGTTTGAACTGCCAGCCTTCTGGTTAGCAGTCAGGTGCCTTAGACACTATGCTACCAGAGCTCCTTTGTGCCCCTAGTGAGATTTATTCCCAAGTATTTTATATTTTTGGAAGCTATTGTAAATGGTATTGATTTCCTTATTTCCTTTTCAGCATTCTCTTTGCTGGTATAGAAGAATCCAACTGACTTTTGCATATTGATCTTGTATCCTGCCACAATGCTAAATCTCTCAATTATTTCCAGTATAGTTATCTTGCTGAGTCTCTTGGGTTTTCTAGGTAGAGAATCATATCATCAGCAAATAGGATGGTTTGACTTCTTCCTTACCAATTTGGATGCCTTTGATTTCCCTTTCTTGCCTTATTGACCTGGGTTTTGTTGTTGTTGTTTGCCGTGGAGTCAGCCCCGACTCATAGCGACCCCTCCCTGGGTTTCCGAGGCAGTATCACTATGGAAGTAGGATTGCCCAACCTTCCTTCCGAGGAGTGGCAGGTGGGTTTGAACTGCCAGCCTTCTGGTTAGCAGTCAAGACATGCCTTAGGCACTATGCTACCAGAGCTCCTTATTGACCTGGGTAGGACTTCCTATTCATTATTGAATAGAAGTGGTGATAGAGGGCATCCTTGTCTGGTTCCTGTTTGCAAAGGGAATGGTTTCAGTCTCTCTCCATTGAAAATAATGTTGGCTGCTGGCTTTGCATATATGCCCTTTATTATATTAAGTTGAAAAATATTCCTCCTATTCCTATTTTGTTGAGAACTTTTTTTTATCAGGAATGGGTGTTGGGTTTTTTAAATGTCTTTTCTGCATTGATTGATATGATCATGTCATTCTTTTCCTTTGTTTTATTTATGTGATGGATGGTATTGATTGTTTTTCTAGTGTTGAATCATCCTTACATACCTGGTATGAACCCCACTTAGTCATAATGTATTATTTTTTGATATATTGTTGGTGTCTGTTATCTAGGAGTTTATTGAAGATTTTTGTATGTATATTTATGAGGAATATTGGTCTGTATTTTTCCATTTCAGTGATGTGTTTGCCTGGTTTTGGTATCAAGGTTGTGCTTGCTTCATAAAATGAATTTTGGAGGATTCCATCCTTTTCTATGTTCTGGAGTAGTTTGAGTAGAATTGGTGTCAGTTTTTCTCTGAACATTTGGTTAAATTCTCCAGTGACACCATCTGGACCATGCCTTTTTTGTTAGCAATTTTTTTTAATGACCTTTTCAGTTTCTTCTTTTGTTCTGGCTCCATTCAGATTTTCTGCCTCAGTCTGTGCTAGTGTAGGTAAGTAGTATGTTTCTAGAAATCTTTGCTTTTTTTTTTTTCATTTTCTAATTTGTTGGAGTATAGTTCTTCAAAGTATCCTGATATTACCCTTCTTATTTCAGTTCGTTCTATTGTGACATCGCCCAGTTTGTTTCTTATTCATGCTATTTGTATTCTGTCATTCTTTTTCTTTGTTAAATTTGGCAGTGGTTTGTCAATTTTATTCATCTTTTCAAGAAACCAACTTTAGTACTGTTGATTATCCTATTTTCATTCTGTTTCATTTATCTCTGCTAGAATGTTTATTATTTTCTTACGGTGGCTGTATCCTTTTTTTTTTTTGTCTCTTATCTAATTGTTGGAGATGTTGGGTTCAGGTGTTGATTTTAGCTCTTTCTTGTTTTTTCATGTGTGCGTTTATTGCTATAAATTTTCCTCTGATCATTGCTTTTGCTGTTTTCCAAAGATTTTGATAAGTTGTGTTTCCATTCTTGTTTGATTCAAGGAAGTTTTTAATTTGATTTTTTATTTCTTCTGTTATCCAGTTGTTTTTAAGGAAGGTATTATTTAGTTTCCATGTGTTTGCTCTTTTTCAGTTTGTCTTCTCATGTTGATTTCTAGTTTTGTAGCATTGTGATATGAGAAGATGCTTTGCCATATTTCATTGTTTTTAAATTTTTACTAAGGCTTTCTTTATTTTCTAACATACGGTCTATCCTGGAGAATGTTCTGTATGCGCTGGAAAAGAATGTGTATTGTGCTGTTGCCGGGTGAAGTGCTCTCTTGATGTCTATAAGGTCAAGTTGGTGGATTGTATTGTTCAGTTCTTTGGTGTCTTTGTTGAGTTTCTTTCCAGTTGTTCTGTCTTTGATTGAAAGTGGTGTATTAAAGTCTCCTACGGTGACTGTGGTGTAGTACCTAAGGCCTTTGACTGCTAACCAGAAGGCTGGTGGTTCAAACCCACAAGCCACTCCTTGGAAGGAAGACTGGGCAATCTACTTCCATAGAGATACTGCCTTAGAAACGGAAGGAGGTGTTGCTATGAGTTGAATCAAGTTGATGGCAGTGAGTTTGGTTCTTGGATTTTAGTACTATGACTGTGGAGTCATCCATCTTTCTGTTCAGTTCTATTAAAGGCTGTTTTATGTATTTGGGGGCTCTTTTTTTGGGTGCATATATATTTATTATGGTTATGTCATCTTGTTCAGTTGATTGTTTAATCATTATATAATGTCCTTCTTTGTCTCGTATGGTGGTTTTTGTCTTAAAGTCAATTTGATCAGAAATTAATTTTGCCACTCCTGTTCTCTTTTGGTTGCCATTTGCTTGGTATGTCTTTTTCCAACCTTTGATTTTTAATCTATTTTTGTCTCTGCCTCTAAAGTATGTCTCTTGTAAACACCATATTGATGGGTTATGTTTTCCTATCCAGTGTGCAACTCTCTGTTTCTTTAGTGGTACATTCAGTCCATTCACATTCAGCATAATTATTGGCAAATATGAATTTGTTGCTGTCATTGTGTTAATTGTTTTTTCGTGGTGTTCCTGGTTTCTTTATTCCATATAATTTTCTGCGCAGAAGTCATTTTATTTATGAATCACATTGTCGTTTCCTTCATTGTTAATGTTTTAGTATTTGTTAAATATTTGTGCTTGTTCTCTTTTTTATTTTGATGTGAAGGTTCATAATTTTTCTTTGAGGTTACCCTGTGATTTATAATTTTCTCCCTGAGTTTAGAACAGTCCATTCTGTCTTGTTACTCTCTTGACTTTCTCACCATTTAGATGTTCTGTAACTACACTATTTCTTTCTGTCTTTTTTGTTTGTAGTTATCCTCATTTGCCAATTGATGTCTCTGTTACCCTGTTTATAATTTTGTAAGCTTATTTTACTTTGGATACTTCTGTAACTGTGTTGGTTTCTGGCTTATGTCATCATGTATATATTAATGTTCAGTTGTTTGCTGTTGTTGATTATCTATCCAAAGGACTCCCTTTAGCATCTCTTGTATGATTGGTCTGGTTTTAACAAATTCCCTTAATTTTTGCTTATCTGGAAGTGTCCTATTTTCACCATTATATTTGAGGAACAGTTTTGCTGTGTATGCAATTCTTGTTTGGAAATTTTTTTCTTTCAGGGTTTTATATATACCTCCCATTGTGTTCTCACCTGCATGGTTTGTGCTGAGAATTCTGAGCTTAGTCTTATTGGTTGCCCCTTGTAGTTAACTTTTTGTTTTTCCTGTGCTGCTCTCAGTATTCTCTCTTGGTCTTTATTTTTGGTGAGTTTGATGAGGATAGGTCTTAGTGATTTTATTTTGAGATCTATCCTGTTTGGGGTTTGTTGAACTTCTTGAATGGATATTTCGTCATATCAGGGAAATTCTTTTCCAGCAAATCTTTATTTTCTCTGGTTTTATCTGTCTCTTCCTGTTATGGAATTCCAATTATGTGTAGGTTATTCCTTTTGATGCTATCCCACATGAACGTTTGGCTTTCTTCATTTTATTTTGATCTCTTTTCTGATTGATCTCTTTCCAAAGAAGTATTGATGTATTTGTCTTCAATCTCACTAATTCTTTCTACCATTGATCTGATTCTTTTCCTTTCCCCATTCAGTATGTTAATCATTTCTGAAAATTTAGTATTAATCTTCTGGGTTTCTGTCTGTAGATTTTGTATCATTCTGATTTTTCGTTCATTTTGTAAATTTGTTCTTGTATTGTTTTCCTAAATTGTTCTGGAGTTTTGCCTGTGTTTTCCTTAATTTTGTCAAGGTTCTCCTTGATCTCTCTCTTATTCTGTTGAAGGTACCTATACAGAATTCTTTTGAATTCCTTTTCAGGGAGTTCAAATGCCGCTGCTTCCTCAGGGATATGTTCTGGGTCTGTGTCTTGGCCCTTTGTTCCTACCCCTGTATCTTCTTTGTATGGATTGTGATGGTCCGTTGTCTTTGAGACATTGTGACGTTTTTGTGTTTATATTTAGTTGGTGATTGTATTCGAGTAATTGATCCAAGATTTTTTTTTCTTTTATTTGGATGTATCTGAGTAAGCAGGATACTGTGCTCCTCTATTGCTAGTTGGCAGCACTTATGCACTCACCATCTGTCTCCCAGTGGATGTGATATGGAATGAGAGTTGGTGCAGAGATCTTTGTTAGCTGTTTGTGACAAGCAGGTAAGGGTAATTCAGGCTCATATTGGTTCTCATGTATTGTTGGCCAGTGGGTGCAGAAGCAAGTCATGGCCCTCAGTAGGTGAGGCTTCAGGACCTATGGGTATAGTTGGGTCTTATGGACATGGTTTCTGTCACTCAGTTAGACAAAAGCAACAATTAAAAACAAACAAACAAAAAAACACCACAAAAAGTGAAAACAAGAGGACTAGAAACACATACTGCAGAAACATGCAGGAACAATCACTACAAAAAGAAAGGGAAAAGAAAAAGGAAACACAATTAATGAAATGAAATATTTAAAGAAGTACTTAAAAAAAGATAAAAGAAATAGAGAAAGAGGGAAAAAATTGAAAAAAAAAATGAAAAAACCCTGCACAATATCTTGAGGGGGGGGGGGAAATAATGGAATAGAGGTACAGTGAGAGAATAATGAAGAAAAAAATGGGAAAAAATGAACAAAGAAATATAAGGGGTGGAAAGAACCACAGGAAGGAGAAAAAATGGAATCAGGAAAAGGGAAGAGAAAAGTCAAGAACTAAGACCTGGGAAGGGAAAAGAAAGAATAATAATAAAAAGAAGAAAAAAAAAAGATACAAAAATCCACAACAAATATGGCCGGGGGGGGTGTGAAAGAGTACACCAAGGTTCCCTCACAGCACAGAGACTGAGATGAAATTTACTGCTAGCCCAGGAGTTGGGTAGAGGTGAAGGATGGGTGCATTTCCATTCACCAAGAAGGGGGTAGGGTATAAGAGTAATAGTGGGAATACCATACCTTTCCAGTCGTCACCCTCCAGTATGTCTGTGCTGTCCTTGGCAAGTGGAGCCTACTCTTAGATCCCTGGCATCTGAACAAGAAGGCTGTCACTTTAAATATCCAAAGTAGCTATACTACTTTTAAACATTCCAAATGCCTCTGCCCTCCGGAAAGGCAAAAGTCCACATCTCAGTTTGTCTCCTTCTTTGCCGTTTCCCTATTTAGTCAGTAGCCACCAGTGTGGTTGTCCATGCAGCCCTTGGCAAGTAGGGCTGATTATCAGGTTAATTCTCAGGTCCCAACACCATTTGGAAATACTCAAGCTGTCAATGCCGTCAAGATAGCATGCAGTCCGCAGCTCTGTTTATCTCCTTGTTCACTGTTTTCATGGAGGTTCTTTTTTAGTTGGTGTTTTATCCACTTCTGCATCCTTCCTTTCAAAATTTAGGGTTCCAGGATTGTCTTCTGTATCTGTGTTAATTGTTTTCTCTTTCCTTTGTAGAAAAGGGTCTGTGTACTTGTCTGCCTAGTCCGCCATCTTACCAAAAGTGTCCTTTGGCATTTATTTAGATGATTATGTTGTTTTTCTTTTTTAGTCTGTTAATAGTGTGAATTGCTGATTGATTTTTATATATTAAACATCTTTGCATTTCTGCAATTAATTCCACTTGGCAGGATATATTACCTTTATCCTATATTAAAAGATTTGATTTACTAAAATTTGTTGAGGATTTTGCATCCATATTCAGAAAGGAAATATGTCTGTTGTTTTCTATTCTTGTAATGTCTTTGGCTGTATTTGGTATTGCAGTGTAGTAAATTACTTAGTGTGGCTTTTCTACCATTAAGTCTTTGTAAACTCCAAGGTGGGATTTTCTATGAGCAACTGAGGAGCTATCCACCTGGGTTATTTCTGTTGGG
>NW_006921823.1:5235758-5237155 GCF_000298275.1 Orycteropus afer afer | reverse complement strand
GGAGGAACGGTTGGTGAAAGGGCTGGAGGGAGGCAGCATGTCTGGCCTTGCAGTAATAGGCCTTGGGTTACTGCTGGTAATCCTGTCTTCCTCTTGTGAGATTAGAGGAGGTCAGAACATGTGGCCTCCTGGTAGTTTTTGCAGGTATCATTGTAATACTGGTTTTATAAAATTAATTGAGAAATGTTCCTTCTGTTTCTCTGGAAGAGTTTACATAGAAGTGGTATTATTTCTTGCTTAATATTTTGGTGAAATACACCAACAAAGTCATATAATCTCAGAGTTTTCTTAGTGGAAAGATCCTGCCCCCCAACATTGTGCTGTGATTTGGGTGCAGTTTTAAAAATCAGACTCGTTTTATATTCACCAGTTTATATACATTTGATTTCATGATACTGATTACAGTCCCCACAGTGTAGCAGCTTTCCTTCCAATGCCTCGCTTTTACTCCTTCCCTGTGTCCTTCTTACCTATGCATTCCTGCCTGCCAAGTTTCTTCCTGTGCAAATGCTACTCTTTTGAGCTCCCATGGTGTACTTTTCTTAGGAGTGCATCTCCTTGGTGTAGTTTAGCTCGTAGTTCTATCTGTTGTTTGTCTGAGAGTTGAGCCATGGGATTGGGTTCAATTGAAGACCTGAAGCATGACTTGAGCCATAGTTTTGGGGGTTTGACCAGTCTCTATCTGACCAGTAATCCTGGTTTTTTTTTTTTTTTAAATCCTTTTGGATTTTTTCCACATTTTTTCCTCCCACTCTATCCAGAGGATCTCCAATTTTGATCCCTTTCTGAGTAGTTTGCATTGGTTGTTATTGTTGTTGTTAGGTGCCGTCGAGTTGTTTCCGACTCATAGCAACCCCATGCACAGCAGAACGAAACACTGCCCGATCCTGCGCCAGATCCGTGATCCCTGCTATACTTGAGCCCATCATCGCAGCCACCATGTCAATCCATTTTGTTGAAGACCTTCCCCTCTTTCGTCGACCCTCCACCTTATCAAGCATGACATCCTTCTCCAGGGAATGGTCCCTTCTGACAACATGACTAAAGTAAGTGAGATGAAGTCTGGCCATTTTCGCTTCCAAGGAGTATTTTGGATGCACTTCCTCCAGGACAGATCTGTTAGTTCTTTCAGCAGTCCATGGTAATTTCAGCATTCTTCCCCAGTACCACAACTCAAAAGCATCAACTCTTCTTCGGTCTTCCTTATTCATTGTCCAGTTCTCACATGCACATGAGACGATTGGAAATATCATGGCTTGTGTCAGGCGCACCTTAGTCTTCAAGGAGACATTCTTGCTCCTCAACACTTGAAACAGTTCCTTCGCAGTTGACTTTCCCAATGATACACGTCGTCTAATGTCCTGACTGCTGCTTCCATTGGCATCGATTGTAGAACC
>NW_006921823.1:5232715-5235658 GCF_000298275.1 Orycteropus afer afer | reverse complement strand
ATAGTCCAGCTTCTCAGATTATTTGCTCAGCATATAGATTGAATAAGTGTGGGGAAAGGATACAACCCTGATGCACTCCCTTCCTGATTTTAAACAATGCAGTGTGCCCTTATTCCGTTCGAACGACAGCATCCTGGTCAAGGTACAGGTTCCTCATGAGTATAATCAAGTGTTTGGGAATTCCCATTCTTCTAATGTTATCCATAATTTGTCATGATCCACACAATCAAATGCCTTTGCGTAGTCAATAAAACACAAGTAAACATCTTTTTGGTATTCTTTGCCTTGAGCCAAGATCCATCTGACAACAGATATCCCTTGTTCCACGTCCTCTTCTGAATTCAGCTTGCACCTCTGGAAGTTCTGTCAGTGTACTGCTGCAACAGTTTTTGAATTATCTTCAGTAAGATCTTACTTGTGTGAGATATTAATGATATTGTTCTATATTTTCCACATTCTGTGGGATCACCTTTCTTTGGAATAGGTACAAATACAGATCTCTTCCAGTCAGATGGCCAGGTAGCTGTCTTCCAAATCTCTTGGCATAACCGAGTGAGTGCCTCCAGTGTGGCATCTGTTTGTTGAAATATCTCAATGGGTATTCTGTCAATTCCCAGAGCCTTGTTCTTCACCAGTTCTTTCATTGCAGCTTCGACTTCCTCCTTCCACACCATTGGTTCTAGATCTTATGCCACTTCCTGAAATGGATGAAGATCGACCAGTTCTTTTTGGTACAGTGACTCTGTGTATTCCTGCCATTTTCTCTTGATGTTTCCTGCATCATTCAATATTTTGCCCATATAATCTCTCAGTATTTCTACTTGATGCTTAAATTTTTTCTTCAATTCTTTCAGCATGAGAAATGCCAAGTGTGTTCTTCCCTTTTGGTTTTCAGACTCCAGGTCTTTGCACATTTCATTATAGTAATTGGTTGTGTCTACTCGAGCTGCTCTTTGAAATCTTCTGTTCCACTCTTTTATCTTGTCATTTCTTCCATTTGCTTTAGCTACTCTCTGCTCAAGGACAAGTTTCAGAGTCTCTTCTATCATCCATTTTGGTCTTCTCTTCTTTTCTCATCTTTTTAGTGATCTCTTGCTTTCTTCATGGATAATGTTCTTGATATCCTCTCACAGTTCTTCTGGTTTTCGGTTGTTGGTGTTCAATGCATCAAATCTATTCTTTAGATGGTCTCTAAATTGAGGAGTGATATACTCAAGATCATATTTTGGCACTCTTGGACTTGTTTTAATTGTCTTTAACTTCAAGTTGAGGTTGCATATGAGTAGTTGATGGTCTGTTCCACAATCAGCTCCTGGCCTGGTTTTGGCTGAAGCTTTTCCACCTCCTCTTACCACAGATGTAGTCAATCTGATTCCTGTGTGTTCCATCTGGTGAAGTGCATGTGTAGAGCTGCTGTTTGTGTTATTGAAAAAAGGTGTTTGCAATGAATAAGTCGTTGCTCTTGCAAAATTCTATCATGTGATTTCCAGCATTATTTCTGTCACCAAGGCCAAATTTCCAACTACTGGTGATTCTTCTTTGTTTCCAACTTTTGCATCCCAGTCACCAGTGATAATTAACACATCCTGATTGCATTGGATCCAGTTTCCATTGGTAGCTTGACACTATCTAGTACTTCTGGTCTCAGAGTCATGTAGGCTGAGGTTCCCATGGTCTGTTAGTCCTCTGGACTAATTGTTTCCTTGTCTGTTTGATTTTCTTCAGTCTTCTTTGCTCTAGACAAGGAGAGACCAGTAGTTGTTTCTTAAATGACTGCTTGCAAACTTTTAAGACCCTTGTCACTAGTCAGCAAGGTAGGATGTAGAACAGTGTTGTTGTGTCCTATGTTTTGCCAATTGAGCTTGACGTTTGTGGGAAGGTTTTTAACTATGAATTTAATCTCTTTAATAGATTTAGGGCTATTCAAGTTATCTATTTATTTTTGATTGACATTTGAAAAATGTTTTATTTCCAAGAATTTGTCATTTCTATCTTTCTAATTTATTGGCATAAAATTCCTTATAGTAGTCTCTTATTATCTTTTAATATTTTAAATTATATTTAATATTACATTTTAATATTTTACATTATAATGATGCAGTATGTTGATGTTTTTTCCATAATTCTGATAATTTGCATCTGTTTTCTTGAAAATTCTGACAAAGTATTTATCTTACTGATCTTTTCAAAGAAGTGGCTATAAAATTAATAGATTATTTTCCACGAAATTTTCTGTTTTTTTTTAATTTATTATTTCTTTCTCCATTGCTTTCCTTATTTTTTTCTTCCCTATATTTGCTTGGGGTTTAATTTGCTCTTCTTTTTCTAGTTTCTTAAGGTGGACATATAGATCATTGATTTAAAGCCGCCTTTTCTAATGTATGCATTTAGTATTATAATTCACTTTTAATTTGTTTGAACAAATACAAGCCTACCAATATCCCTTATCAATATAGATGTAAAAATCTTCAACATAATAGTAGGGAACAGCATCTAGTGGCACATTAAAAGAGTCATCCAGCATGACCACGTGAGATTTATCCCAGGAATGTAAGGGTGATTAATCATTAAAATCTCTTGTCAGTTAATTCACCATATCAAGAGAGGAAAAAAAAAAAAAAAAAAACTCCATTGGTCATGGCTATTGATACAGAAGAGGCATTTGATAAAATCTACCCCTCCCTGTTCTTTTCCTTTTATTGTGGTTAAAACATATACAAGACATTCACCAATATAACAACTTCCCCCATTTACAGGTCAGGCACATTAATGACATTTCTCATGTTGTACCACCATTATTGCTATCCTTTTCCAAAATATTCCACCACTATTATCATAAACTTAGTGCCCTGCAAAGAAAAGCTTCCTCTTAGCCTCCTCTCTCCTACCTCTGATAACCACTACTGATCTTTGGTGTATGTGTATATATATATATATATATAT
>NW_006921823.1:5230213-5232615 GCF_000298275.1 Orycteropus afer afer | reverse complement strand
TTCCCCTCACATCCCTGGTGACCAAAAAAGAAAATTTCCTTTTATGTACATACCTTTCCTTGCCTTTTTACAGTAGTGGACTAATACAATATTTGGTCTTCTGTGATTGACTTATTTCACTTAGCATATATCCTCCAAGTTTACCCACATTATGTGGTGTTTTGCACATTCTACATTACTCTTTAGGGTTGCATAGTATTCCATTGTGTGTATGTACCACAATTTGTTTATCCATTCCTCAGTTGATGGGTACTTAGGTTGTTTCCATCTCACTTCTATTGTGAATAGTGCTGTGATGAACATGGATATGCATATGTCTGTTTGTGTCCTGCCTCTCACTTCTTTAGGATGTATGCCTAGTAATGGGATTGCTGGGTCAAATGGTATTTCTATTTCAACCTTTTGAAGGACTCTCCATACCAATTTCCACAGTGACTGTGTTCTTTTACAGCCTTACTTGCAGTATATGAGGGTGCCAATCTAATCTCTACACCTCCTTGCTTGCATTTGTTACTTTTTGTCTTGTTGAACTTTGCTCTTAATGCTGGGATAAGATGGTATCTCACAGTTGCTTTGATTTGTATCTCTCTATTGGCTAATGGAGCTCTGGTAGCATAGTGCCTAAGGCATTTGACTGCTAACCAGAAGGCTGGTGGTTCAAACCCACTAGCCACTCCTCAGAAGGAAAGTTGGGCAATCTACTTCCGTAATGGTACCGCCTCGGAAACCCAAAGAGGGGTTTCTGTGAGTCAGGTACGACTTAATGGCAGCACATTTCCTTTCGTTTAGTTTTCGTAATGGCTGATGATAGCTAACATTTCTTCATTTGTTTGTTGGCTGCCTGAATATCTTCTTTGGTGAAGCGTTTGTTCATATTTTCTGCCCATTTTTTAAATGCATTTTATTGAAATAATAATTTATGTACAGTGAAATACACAAAGCTAAAGTAACATGGGTCAATGCATTTTTTTTTTTTTCTGGTAGTGTTTCCTCCCCTCCCCTCCCACCCCTGGCAACCAACAAAGAAAGTTTCCCTCCATATGTAAACCTTTTATTGACTCTCTATAATACAAACTAATACTATATTTGTCCTTCTGTGATTGACTTATGTCACTCAGCATAATGTCCTCCAAGTTCATCCATGTTATGCAGTGTTTTGCAGACTCTACATTATTCTTTAGTGCTGCATAGCATTCCAGAATGTGTATGTACTTTAGTTTGGTCATCCACTCTTCCGCTGATGGGCACGTAGGTTGTTTCCATGTTTTTGCTATTGTAAATAGTGCTATGGTGAACATGAGCATGCATGTATCTGTGTCTGTCCTGGCTCTCACCTCTCTAGGATATGTAACTAGTAATGTGATTGCTGGGTCAAATAATCTCTCCAATTCCAACTTTCTAAGGAATCGCCATGTTGCTTTCCACAGTTGTTGTATCACTTCACAGTTACACAAGCAGTGTATGAGAGTCCCAACCTCTCCATATCCCCACCAGCATTTGTTATTTTGGGTCTCATTGAACCTTGCCATCAGTGCTGGGGTGAGATGATATATCTCCTTGTTGTTTTGATTTACATCTCTCTGATGGCCAATGATTGTGAGCATCTTTTTATGTATTAGCTGACTACCTGAATATCCTCTTTGGCGAAGTATCTATTCATGTCTTCTTCCCATTTTTCAGTTGGACTGTTAATTCCTTTGGTGTTGAGACATTGGAATTTTTCAACAATCTTGGAGATTAAGTCCCTTGCCAGATATGTAATTATCAGCAAATATGGATTTGTTGCTGTCATTTTTGTCATGTGCTTTTTCATTGTGTCATTTACCTTGTTCCATATAATTTACTATGCTGAGCTCATTTTGTTTATGAATCACATTATCACTTCCTTCGTTGCTATTGTTTTAGTATTTGCTGAATATTTATGCTGGTCCTCTTTTTAATTTTGATGTGAAGGTTTATCATTTTTCTTTGAGGTTACCCTGTGATTTATAATTTTCTTCCCAAGTGTAGAACAGTTCATTCTGTCTTGTAGTTGTCTTGACTTCCCTACCTACAAGTTCTGTAATGACACAGATTTTTTTCCCTCTTTTTGGTTTGTAGTTGTCCTCATTTGTCGGTTGGTGTTTCTGGTTCCCTGTTTACAGTCTTGTAGGCTTATTTACTTTGGATACTTCCATAGCTGGGTTGCTTTCTGGGGTATATCATCATGTGTGTTAATGGTCACTTGTTGTTGGCTGTTGTTGCTTCTCTGTGCAAAGGGCTCCCTTTAGCATCTCTTGTAAGGTTGGTCTGGTTTTAACCAATTCCCTCAATTTCTGCTTATCTGGAAATGTCCTAATTTCACCATCATATTTGAGGGACAGTTTTGCTGGGTATATAATTCTTGGTTGGAAATTTTTCTC
>NW_006921823.1:5218634-5229743 GCF_000298275.1 Orycteropus afer afer | reverse complement strand
GTAGATTTAGAATCATTTCTAATTTTTCATTTATTTTCTCATTTTGTTCTTGTATTTTCTTCCAAAATTCTTCTAGGGTTTTGTCTGTGTTTTCCTTTTTTTGTCTCTCAGTCCTTTGAAGATACCTCAATATAATTCTTTTGAATTCTTTATCAGGGAGTTCCAATCCTGTGTCTTCCTGAGGGATATGTTTTGGGTCTGTATCCTGGTCCCTTGTTTCTCTTGCTTTATCTTGCTTCTTTGTGTGGACTGTGATGTTCTGTTGTCTCTGAGGCATTGTGACTTTTTGTGTTTATCTTTAATTGTTGATTATATGTTGGAGTGACTTGCCTACATTTTTCGTTTTCTTTGTTTTGTTTGTATATTATGTATACAGGCAGGGTACTGTGCTGTGCTCTTCTGTTCACTAGTTGACAGCACTTATACACTCACCACCTGTCTCCTTTCCTGTTGTCAGCCTTTCGTATGTCCTTGCCGCCCCTGGTCCAGATCTAAGACTGTTCTTAGGTCCCTGGAATCTGAATGAAAATGCTGTCACTTTAAAATCCAAAATGGTTGCCACTTATAAACATTCAAAATGGCTGCACCCTTGGTCACTTGAAATATCCAAAATGGCCACCACTTGTAAACATTCAAAATGGCTGCATCCTCTGGACAGCAGAAAGTCCACAGCTCAGGTTGTGTCCCTCCTGGCTGTCCCCTTCTAATCATAGGCCACCAGAGTAGTTGTCCCTGCAGTGCTTGGTGACCGGGACTGATCTTTAGGTCAATTCTCAGGTCCCAACACCACTTGGAAATATTTAGGCCATTGGTCTTGTCAGAGTAGCTGACAGTCTGCAGCTCTGACCATCTCTGTACTCACTATTTTCGTTCAGGTTTTTCCACTAGTTGGTTCCTAATCTACTTCTGTGTAGTTCTTTTCAAAGCTCAGGGTTCCAGGATTATCTTCTGTATCTCTTTCAATTGGTTTTTCTTTTCTTTGTTGAAGAGGGTCTGTGTCTCTTGTCTGCGTATTCCTCCATCTTACTAGAAGTCTCTGCCCATTTTTTAATTTGATTATTTGTAATATTGATGTTGAGGTGTTGGAGTTTTCTTTTAAGTTTTAGAGAGTAGTCCATTTTCGGATATGTCATTGCCAAATATTTTTTCCCATTCTGTAGGTTCTCATTTTACTCTTTTGGAGACGTCTTTTGATGCACATTACAATTTAATTTTTAGACGGTTCCATTCATCTAGTTTATCTTCTGCTATTTGTACATCTTGGGTTATGCTTGACTGTCTATATATGCCATAAATTAGGGCTCCTAAATTTGCCCCTATTTTTCTTTGATGAACTGTGTACTTTTGGGTTTCACATTTAAGTCTTTGATCCATCTGGAGTTAGTTTTGTTTATGGTGTGAGGTCAGGGTCTTGTTTCATTTTTCTGCAAATGGATATACAGTTTTGCCAGCACCATTTTTGAAAGAGACTATCTCTTCCCCATTTAATGGAAAACCTCATAAGTATAAGTATATAATAACTAAGTAAGTATAAGTATATAATAAGTATATTATAAGTAACCTCATAAAAATCAAATACTTGTTTCCTTCAATATATGTTATCAAAACAAGTGAAAAAACAAGCTCTAAGATATTATCTTTAGAAACAATATATCTGATAAGAAGCTAATAACTAGAATATATGTAAAACTTTGACAGTTCAACCATAAAAAGACAACTCACTCATAAAATGGGCAAAAGATTTGAATAGACATTTCACAAAAGAGAATATTCAAACAGCCAGCAAACACATAAGAGGATGTTCAGTGTCACTAGACACCAGAGAGATGCAAGTCTAAACCACAGTGAAGGACCTTTCCACTCCCACTAGGATGGCTATGAGAAAACTAACAAAAATGGAAAATAACAAAGGTTGACATGAGGATGTGGGGTAATTGGCCCCTTTATCTATTGCTGGTAGGAATACAAAATGGTAGAGCCGTTGTGGAAAACAGTGTCATGGTTCTTCAGAAAACTAAAAATAGGACTACCATATGACCCATAAATTCCACTGCTGGGAATATACCCAAGAGACTTTAAGCAGCAACACAGACATGCGCACCAGTGTTCATTGCGTTATTATTCACAGTAGCCAAAAAGTAGAAATAACCTAAGTGTGACCATCAGCAGATGAGTAGATATGGAAAATGTAGAACATACATTCAACAGAATATTACTCATCTGATAAGAGAAATGAAGTCCTAATGCATGTTACAATATGGATGGAGCTTGAAAAAATTATGCTGCATGAAATAAGTCAATCACAAAAGGACAAATATTGGGTGGCCTCACATAAAAAGACAATAACTGGTACATGCATAGACATCACAGTATATTATTAGTGGTTTACCAAGGGCAGCAGGGAAAGGAGAGATGAGAGTTATTCTTTATGGAGCACTGAGTTTCATTTTACGATGATGGAGAATTCACAGTGATTCAGGATCAGGGCTGCACAGATGATTAATGTAATTGCTTTCAGTAAGCTGTATACTTCTAAAAAGTTGAATCGGCAAATGTGGGATTTCTCTCTCTCTCTCTCTCTCTCTCTCTCTCTCTCGATATAGATATATCAAAAGAAAGAACAGTTGTATAGCCACACTTCTCATGGATTTGATTTCTTGGTATGCAGTTAGGGCCATGGTTTCATGGGACATCCCAGTTGATTGACCTAATATTTTGTTTAGTGTTTTGTTCTACCTCCAAGGTTTTACATAGTTCTTGAGATCTTAAAAGCTTACAAAGGACCATCCAAGGTACTATAGTTGGCCTCTATTTACCTGAGGCATCAGAAGGATTGCCAGGAATAGGAGGAGAAAATGGAATGTATGTTTAATTGCCTCCATGAACAACTACCTCCTTTGTTGTGAGACCAGAAGAACTG
The DNA here is from genome assembly GCF_000298275.1 of Orycteropus afer afer. Classification (NCBI taxonomy): domain Eukaryota; kingdom Metazoa; phylum Chordata; class Mammalia; order Tubulidentata; family Orycteropodidae; genus Orycteropus; species Orycteropus afer. Next base: position 5,226,823 of record NW_006921823.1, on the reverse strand, counting down.
GATGGTGCCTGGTGAACATTTTAATCAAAAATTATATAGAAGAATTCCTGATTGAAAGGGTCAAAGTACAGAACAGAATTTCAAATTTTCATGGAATCCTGAATTTTTGGAGCCATGGAGTATAGATGAACCCCCAAATAATCTTTAACTCAAATCTTAAACCAAAAATATCCCCTGAAGTCTTCTTTAAACAAAACAATAAACCAAATCTACTCCCACTGAATTGGTTCTGACTCAGTAGTGACCCTAATTAGGAAAGAATGTCTTCCTTGATCATTGTTCTCTTTTAAGAACTATCTATCTAGGATCAAATTGACAACAGTAATGCCAAAGATTATATAGGAAGCTTAAGGGGCAGGAAGTTTATGTTAATAGGACAACAAAAGTTTGGAAAAGGAGACTGAAAATTCTTGCACAACTTGAACAATGTAATCGTTGTTGTGGAATCGTGCACGGAGAAATTGGTATATTTGTATATGTTCTGTTGGCTCTATTTTTAGCAACAATACAAGAATATAAATAATTAAAAAAAATTTTATGAAAAGGACCTAGAGTACTAATACTCTTTCTGAGGAAGTAGTAATTGATTGGTCATTGCTCTTAATTTTGAGTTTATTTTCATTTTATTAAAATTGCCTAAATAAAATTTTGTAGATATTTTCTTTTTATGAAATTGCAATACAGTATATATTAATAATAATCTGTTTACTCATCCTTCTGCTTCTTTTTTTTTTTGTCCCACTTCAGCACTTTCTCTACACTGGAGCTAGAGTAATCTTCAAAAATATAAAATGAGTAGTATTACTCTTCTGCTTCAACTAGTCCTAGAAGTTGTGTAGTAGGCTGAAAAATATCCCTCACTCCACCCCATGTCCAGTTTTTAATTCCAGGAACCTATGAGTATGTTACCTAAGATGGAAAAAAGCACTTTCAAATTTGATTGAATTACGCATCTTGAGATGGAGAGATTATTCTGGGTTATCAGGGTAGGCCCAAGGTGACCACAAAGGTTGTTGTCTCTTACAGGAGGCAGGAGAGTTGAGTCAAATATGGTGTTATTATGCTGGAAGCAGAAATCAGAATGTTGCAGGGCCACACAGCAAAGAATGTAGACAGCCCTTGTTGTTGTTGTTGTTGTTATGTGCCGTCGAGTCATACCTGACTCATAGCGACCCCTCCTTGGGTTTCCGAGGCAGTATCACTACGGAAGTAGGATTGCCCAACCTTCCTTCCGAGGAGTGGCTGGTGGGTTTGAACCGCCAGTCGTCTGGTTAGCAGGCAAGTGTCTTAGCCACTATGCTACCAGAGCTCCTGTAGACAGCCCTAGAAGCTGGGAAAAACAAAGAAACAGATTCTCTTCTAGGGCCACCAGAAGAAACACAGCACTGCCAACACATTTGCATTTTTGATCTGCAGAACTGTAAGATAATAAGTATGTGTTGTTTAATGCCACCAAGTTTGCTGACCACTACACTAGAGAGAGTAGTCACTGAAGCCAAGGAAACATTGGTGAAAAAGTGCTCTAAGTCGTATAAGATAGTCAAACAGAATTCTCCACACTGGACAGATGAGATTGACTGCAGTTTGTCACAAAATCACAGCCTGCTTACTATGCAGGGCCCCATTCAGGTTGCACTTGGGAATAGAGTGAACCAGAAAGAGGTTGTAGGAAGCAGGCAGATGACACAATCTTGCTTGCTGAAAGTGAAGAAGACTTGAAACACTTATTAATGAAGATCAAAGACTACAGCCTTCAGTATGGATTACACCTCAACATAAAGAAAACAAAAATCCTCACAACTGGACCAATAAGCAACATCATGATAAATGGTGAAAATATTCACATTGTCAAGGATTTCATTTTACTTGGATCCACAATCAATATCCACAGAAGCAGCAGACAAGAAGACAACATATCAGATTGGTCATGTTATCAATACTAGTCTCTGGGGAAATGACATCAAGCTTGGTAAAGTAGAGGGTCAGTGAAAAAGAAGGCGGCCCTCAATGAGATGGGTTGACATAATGGCTGCAACAGTGAACTCAACAACAATTTTGAAGATAGCACGGTACTGGGTAGTGTTTCATTGTGTTGTACATAGGGTCACTATGTGTCAAAACTAACTCAGTGGCACCTAACAGCAACAACATAGTGTTCTTATGTGTTGGAATCTACTTGATAGCAGTGGGTTTGGGTTGTAGATAGCTTTGCTAAGATAGCAATCACTGGTGAACTCCTGAAGGACTGTTTCAGGGACATGATGAGCATAAAATCCACACTGGAGTGCATATAGGAGATAAGGCAAGGACAAGAAATTGATACAGTTTGAAATTGATACAGAAAATCTGTAGTATAGATTTTTATTTTGTGATTGATATATATGTAAGAAAACATTTGCCACTTCATCATTATTCACATGTACAATTAAGTAATACTAACTTAGGTTTATTATTTTGTTCAACCATGATCATTATCCATTTTTAAATTTTTCCATCATTGTTAGCAGAGAAGCTCAGTATCCTCTAAGGAAAGAGGGACTCGTTGATCAGGATTATATTTTAGAATAATTTTTTTTGTGTGTTTATTTGAGAAGGGAAGTATGGTTGGTAAAAAGTGTATGAGGGTTTATGATACGGTTTCAAGATGGAGCTATTCTATAAGTTTGCATGTTAATAGAATTGATCTGAATTCTTGGGGAAGGAGAAATTCTATCACTTTCAGAAGGGAAGCATTTAAGTAGGCCAGAAGGGTTGAGTTGCAGTGGTGGATAGGTTGAGTTTGATTGTTGAAAAGACAATTCTTATTTAAGGAAAAATGAAGCCTTGATTATGAGAGCGTTCATTTCTAATAGAATCCTATGGCAGAATAGTCTTTTCATCAAGTGGAGAGTTAACTATATAAAAGATCTGGAGGAAAATTTACTATAACATTTTTTGAAGATTGAAATTTTGTATTTCATTAGAGGAGGAGGTTTCAGATTGTGGATGAGGAGATGAAAGTTAAGAAGTATTTTCAGAATTGATGTTATTGAGGATCTAATGTTCTCAAAATTATGAGGATTATCATAACAAGATTATTCCCTTTAATTTGATCCTGTTTTAGTTATCTAGTGCTACTATAACAGAAATACCATAAGTGGATGGTTTTAGCAAACAGAAATTTATTTTCTCATGGTTAGGAGGGTAGAAGTCTGAATTCAGGGTGCTGGCTCTAGCAAAGACTTCTCTCTGTTGGCTCTGGTGGAAGGTCCTTTTTCCTTGACTCTTTGGTGATATTCATGTGGTTATGTCATCTTTATTTCCCCATATCTGCTCTGCTCCTTTGTTTAATCTCTTTTATATCTCAAAAGAGATTGACTTCCTAAGACTATTGTCCTAAGGCAACCTTCTAACTTGGAACTGAAGCCATTCTTGGAGATGACCTTTCAGCCCAGTAATAGAGTGGCCTACAAAATAAACAACACTGGGTGGGGGGGATGGGGGAGAATATGTTCCTTAGAACAGTCAACTATAAGATACCAAAAGGGGAGCATCTACCCAAAAGCAAAGATGAGACAGTAGGAAGGGGCAGGGGAACTGGATTAATGGAAATGGGAGTGAGGATGGCAACCAATGCCACTGAACTATTGAATGGAAAACTAATTTGCTTTGTAAACTTGTACCTAGCCAAAGCAAAACCACTGCCACTGAGTTGATTCCTACTCAGAGCTACTCTGTAGAACAGAGTAAAATTGTCCCATAGGGTTTCCAACGCTGTAAATCTTTACTGAAGCAGACTGCCTCATTTTCCTCCCATGGAGTGGCTGGTGGGTTTGAACTGCTAACTTTTTGGTTATCAGCCAAATGCCTTAACTGCTGCAGCACCAGAGCTCCTAAAGCAGAATAAAATGTTACCAAAAACAAAAAAAAACCAAGATTGACTCTAGATACACCCTACCTCGTTAACACAACAAAGTTAATCCATTTCAAAGGAGATTATCACCACAGGGACACAGGTTAGGATTTTCAATGTACTTGTTGGGAACATAATTCAGTTCATAACATTCTCCTCCAAACCTTGGCTAGATCTTTCCTTTAATAATTAGGCTAGCCATATGTCCTCCCCAATCAAGATCACTTGCCTTGAGAAGAGATGTGGACTGAAGCACAATCAAGTTGTGAATATTTATAATGTACTATGGGAGCTCTGGTGGTGTAGTGCCTAAGGCATTTGACTGCTAACCAGAAAGCCTGGTGGTTCAAATCCACTAGCCACTCCTCACAAGGAAGATTGGATAGTCTACTTCCTTAGAGATACTACCTCGGAAACCCAAGGAGAGGTCACTGTGAGTCGAATTGACTCCATGGCAGTGAGTTTGTTTTAATGATAAGTATCAGGGTGCTCGCAACTTCATGTAACAAGAAACAATTACAAATTGGCTTCAACTATAAGATTTTCAGGGTTGCCCTAATCACTGATTCTGATTTTTTTGTAATTCGTTTGGCCTTACCTTCCTTTGTATGCCAGCTTCATTTTCAGCTTGATAACATGAAGCTTGAGCAGTTCTGGGCTGCACATCCGTGCATGGCTGTTGAAGATAGAGAACATTTTTGCTCCAGTCCAAACTGCAATCTTCAGATTGATCTTGGTTGGACTTGATTTAAAGGGAATGAAGGATATTGAATGAGCCCTGGTAGTGTAACAGTTAAGCACATATCTGCTAACTAAAAGCTGTTTTGTGGGAGATAGATGTGGCAATCTGCCTCCATAAAGATTATAGCCAAGATAATTCTGTGAAGCAGTTTACTGTATCAAGTGGGGTTGCTTTAATTTGAAATCAACTTCACAACATACAACAACAACAATAGGGACTGTAGTAATTGGCCCAAGCCAACCAGGGCCTACTACTGCTTGTGAGGATAGATTCAAGTTCTCCCAAGTACATGGACTAGAGTATGCGGATGGGAGGGCAGACACCAGAACAAAAATACAACTACCCTTAGGAAGTGAAAGGAGGAGTAGATGCTAAGTAGATTGTAGATATTCATGCATGTTTTATTCCTACTGTTAAATATTATTTGATGGACACTTAGGTTTCCATCTTTTGGCCAGTGTGAATGGTGCTGCTATGACTATAGGTGTGCATATGTCTGTTGATACAACTTCTCTTAGATCGCTAGGGTATATATTTAAGAGTGGAATTTCTGGGTCATATGGCAATTCTCCCTCTAATTTTTTGATGAACCACTATGCTATGTTGCATTCTCGCTAACAATGGATAAGAGATCCAGTTTCTCCAAATTCCTTCCAGTGCTTGTTATTTTCGTTTGTTTTTTTTTTTTTCAGTATTGGCCATCCTGTTAGTTGTTGTTAGGTGCTGTCAAGTCGGCTCTGACTCATAGTGACACTGTGTACAATAGAACAAAACCCTGCTCGGTCCTGTGCCAACCTCACAATACCTGCTATACCTGTGCCCATCATTTGCAGCCATTGTGCCAGTCCAACTCATTGAGGGCCTTCCCCTCCTTCACTGACCCTCCGCTTTACCAAACATGATACCCTTCTCCAGGGAATGGTCCTTTCTGACAAGATGACCAAAGTGGGTCAAAGTCTGCCCATTCTCGCTTCCAAGGAGCATTCCAGCTGCACTTCTTCCAGGACAGATTTGTTAGTTCTTTTGGAAGTCCATGATACTGTCAGTATCCTTTGCCAACACCACAACTCAAAAACATCAACTCCTCTTCAGTCTTCCTTATCCATTGTTTAGCTCTCACATGCATGTAAGGTCATTGAAAATACCGTGGCTTGGGTTAGGTGCATCTTAATCTTCAAAGAGACATCCTTGCTCTTGAGTACTTTAAAGAGGTCTTTTGCAGCTCATTTGTCCAGTGCGATATGTCATCTGATGTCTTGACTGCTGCTTCCATTCGTGTTGATTGTGGAACCAAGTAATATGAAATCTTTGACATCTTCAATCTTTTCTCCATTTATCATGATGCTGCTTATAGGCCCAGTTGTGAAGATTTTCGTTTTCTTTATGTTGAGATGTAATCCATACTGTAGACTGTAGTCTTTAATGTTCATCAGTAAGTGCTTCAAATCATCCTCACTTTCAGCAAGCAAAGTTGTGTCATCTGCATATCCTGGGTTGTTAATGATTCTTCCTCCAATCTTGATGGCACATTCTTCTTCATACAGTCCAGCTTCTTGGGTTATTTGCTCAGCATACAAATTGAATAAGTATGGTGAAAGGACACAGCCTTGACACACTCCCTTCCTGGTTTTAAACCATACAGTATCCCCTTGTTTTGTTCAAATGATAGTCTCCTGCTCTATGTAGAGGTTCCTCATGAGCATAATTAAGAGTTCTGGAATTCCTACTCTTCTCAATGTTATCTGTAATTTGTTATGATCCATACAATCAAGTGCTTTTCCAGAGTCAATAAAACACAAGTAAACATCTTTCTGGTATTCTTTGCTTTGAGCCAAGTTCCATTTGACGTCAGCAGTGATATTCCTCATTTCACGTCCTCTTCTGAATCCAGCTTGCAATTCTGGAAATTTTCTGTCAATATACTGCTGTAACTGTTTTGGAATTACCTTCAGCAAGATTTTACTGTGATATTAATGATATTGTTTGATAATTTCCACCATGTGTGGGATCATCTCTTTGGAATGGGTACAGTTACGGATCCCTTCCAGTCAGTTGACCAGGTAGCTATCTTCCAAATATTTTGCCATAGACGAGTGAGTGCCTCTAGCTCAGAATCTGTTTTTTTGAAGCATCTCAATGGATATTCTGTCAGTTCCTGGAGCCTTATTCTTTGCCAGTTCCTTCAGTGCAGCTTCAATGTCTTCCCTCAATACCATTGGTTCTTGATCATATGCCACCTTCTGAAATGGTGAACATCAACTAGTTCTTTTTGGTACAGTAACTCTGTATTCCTTCCATCTTCTTCTGGATCATTCAATATATTGCCCATAGATTCTTTTAATATTGAAACCTGAGGCTTGAATTTTTTCCTCAGTTCTTTCAGCTTGAGAAATGCCAAGCATGTTCTTCCCTTTTGGTTTTCTAACTCCAGGTCTTTGCACATTTCATTATGATAATTGACTTTTGTCTTCAACTTCAGCTTGAACTTGCCTATGAGCAACTGATGGTCTGTTCCAAAATCAGCTCCTGGCCTTGTTTTGGCTAAAGATACTGAGCTTCTCCATTGCCTCTTGCCACAGATGTAGTCAATCTGATTCCTGTGTATTCCATCTGGGGAAGTCCCTGTGTATAGCTGTCATTTATGTTGTTGAAAAAAGGTATTTGGAATGAATAAGTCATTGGTCTTGCAAAATTCTATCATGCGATCTCTAGCATTTTTTTCTATCACCAAGGCCATATTTTCCAATTACTGGCAATTCTTCTTTGTTTCCAACTGTTGCATTCTAATCACTAGTGATAACACATCTTCATTGGATGTTTGGTCAATTTCAGATGATAGAAGTTGCTAAAAATCTTCAATTTCCTTGTTTTTGGCTTTGGTGGTTGGTGTATAAATTTGAGTAATAGTAGTATTAACTGGTCTTTCTTGTAGGCATATGGATATTGTCCTATGACTGACAACATTTTACTTCAGGACAGATCTTGAAACATTCTTTGTGATGATGAATGCCACATCATTCCACTTCACATTGTCATTCCTGGCATAGTAGAGCATAAGGTGGTCTGATTCAAAATGTCCAAAACCAGTCCATTTTAGCTCACTCATGCCTAGGATATCCATCTTTATGCATTCCATTTCATTTTTGACAACTTCCAATTTTCCTAGATTCATACTTTATACATTCCTTTTTTGATTATAGGACCATTGTCTGCCAACCCTATATATGTTCTTGGATACACTCCCCATTTCATAGACATACCTAATCGTTCAGCCTGTACACCCATCTATCCACCCACATACCCATGTTTGCCTTCACTGACAATGCAGTACTGTATGTTCAAAAAGGTTCATATTTGTTTTCTGTACTTGCCATGTACCTCTCTCTGTCTTTCTCATCCTCTATGGTGTCATATTGGTTACTCCCATTTGATACATTGCCTTTTCTTCACCCAAATAAATACTTATCTCTATCTATCTAACAGCCTTCCCTCCCCTCCTCTCCCACCCCTGGTAACCAACAAAGAAAATTTCCTTCTATAGATAAACCTTTCCTT
>NW_006921823.1:5197793-5217900 GCF_000298275.1 Orycteropus afer afer | reverse complement strand
TTGGTTGAAAATTTTTCTCTTTCAGGGTTTTATATATACCATCCCATTGCCTTCTCGCTTGCATGGTTTCTGCTGAGAAATCAGAGCTTTTTCTTAGTGTCTGTCCTTTGTACATAACTTTTTGTTTTTCCCGTGACGCTTTCAGGATTCTGGTTTTGTCTTTGGTTTTGATGAGTTTGATGATGATGTGTCTTGGTGATTTTCTTTTGGGGTCTGTCCTGTTTGGGGTTCGTTCGACTTCCTGAATGGATATATTCTCATCTTTTGTCATTTCAGGGACGTTCTCCTCTAGCAAATCTTGGACAATTTTCTCAGTGGTTTTGTTTTTCTCTTCCTGTTCTGGAATTCCAGTGACATGTAAGTTATTCCTTTTGATGGTATCGCACATGAACCTTAGGCTTTCTTCATTTTGTTTTCATTTGTTTTCTGATTGATCCTTTTCCAAAGAATTATTTAGGTATTTGTCTTCAATCTCATTAATTCTGTCTTCCATCGCATCAGTTGTTCTCCTTTGCCCTTGCAATGTGTTATCTATTTCTGACAATTTAGTATTAATCTTCTGGATTTCTATCGGTAGATTTAGAATCACTTTTAATTTTTCATTTATTTTGTCATTTGTTCTTATATTTTCTTCCAAAATTCTTCTGATATTTTTTCTGTGTTTCCTTTGTCTGCCTCTCAGTCCTTTGAAGATACCTAAAGATAATTCTTTTGAATTCCTTATCAGAGAGTTCTAATGCTGCTGTTTCCTCAGGGATGTGTTCTTGGTCTGTATCCTGCTTCCTTGTTTTTACCACTTTATCTTGCTTCTTTGTGTGGACTGTGACGGTCTGCTGTCTCCGAGGCATCGTGGCATTGTTGTATTTAGATCTGTTAACTGTTTGTGAAGAGGTGCCAAGGGTGATTCGGCCTCTTGGTCATTTTTGTTCGTTGGCCTGTTGGTGGAGAAGGAGGTAGTGGCTCTCGCTCAGTAAGTGAAGTTGCAGGAGGTGTGGGTGTAGTTGTATCTTATGGGGACTGTTATTGTCTCCCACTCAGTTTGACACAAATTACAATTGAATAACCATCAAAAAACTAAAAGCACATGGACAAAAAATACACCATGTAATCACATAGGAACAGTAACCAAAAAAAGATAAAAGGGAAAAAAAAGAAGAAAACCTGCAATATCTGGGGATAATGCACTAAGAAAAAAAAGTGGAGAAGAAGAATAATAAAAGAAAAAACATGGGAAAAATGCCAAAAGAAAATCAAGTAACAGAGTTAACCATGAGAAAAAAGGGGGAAAAGAAAAAAAAAAAAAAAAACCTTAAAGGAAAAAAAAAAACAGTTCAGGCAGGCACAGGGAAAAGAAAAAATGCTGAAAACTAGGACCTGGGAGGGGAAGATTAAGAATAAAAATAAAAAGGACAAAGGTATTAATAATATTAGTTGTTTTAAAACAGACAAATGCAAGCAAACTAATCTCCAAAAAAAAAGAAAAAAATAAAAATAGAAGAAGACAAAAAAAAAAAATCGGTGGAGGACAGGGCAGGGCACTCAGGCCGCTTCTGAGCACACAGACTGTGATGGAGTTCCTGTGGGCCCAGAAGGTAGGTGGGAGTGGGGGATGGCCGCACCTCCGTTCACCAAGCGGGTGTTGGCTATAAGAGTAACAAGAAGAATGTCATACCTTGTCAGTCTTGCAGGTCCCGAGTGTCCTTGGGGTTGCTGGAAAGCAGAACGTCTTCTTAAGTCCCAGGAATCTGCAAGAGCACTGTCTCTTTAAATATCCAAAATAGTCAAGCCACTTTTTAAACCTTCACAATGGCAGCGCCTTCTGGACCGGCAGAAGTCCACAGCTCAGCCCACTTTTCTCTTCACCTTCTCTGTTTGTTCCCCAGCCACCGTGCACAGTCCTCCGTGCAGTTCCTGGCTAGCAGGGTGATTTTTAGGTTAACTATTAGGTCCTTCCACCACTCGGGAATCTGCAAGCTGTCTTTGCAGTCAGGATCGCTGCCAGACTTCAGCTCCCTCTGTCTCCTTTTTTGGTATTTTCACGCAAATTCTTCTGCTAGTTGGGGTTTAGTCCACTTGTATATCCTTCCATTCAAGGGTCAGGGGTCCAGGATTATCTTCTGTGTCTGTGTTAATTGGTTTCCCTTTTCTTTGTTGAAGAGGGTTTGTGCAAGTCTTTCTGCCTAGTCCGCCATCTTGCCAGATCTCTCAAATGGTACTTTTAACTCTAACTTTTTAAGGAATCACCATACTGCTTTCCACTGTGGTTGCATCAGTTCACAATCCCACAAGCAGTGTTTGAGAGTCCCAATCTTTCCACATCCTCGCCAGCATTTGCAGTTTTCTGTCTTGCTGAACTTTGTTACCAGTTCTGGGGAAAGATGTTATCTCATTGTTGTTTTGATTTGCATTTCTCTAATGGCTAATGATCATGAGCATTGCTTCATATGTTTTTTGGTCACCTGAGTATGCTCTTTGGTAAAGTGTCTATTCATGTTTTCTGCCCATTTTTTAATTGGATTATTTGTATTTTTGTTGTTGAGGTGTTGGAATTTTCTATAAAGTTTAGAGATAAGTGTCTTGTCAGATATATCATTGCTGATTATTTTTTTTCCCAATCTGTAAGTACTCTTTTGACTCTTTTGGATAATTCTGTCTCTGGAAGCACATGAATATTTAATTATTAGAAGGTCTGGTTCATCTTGATTATCTCCTACTGTATGTGCCTTTTGGGTTATGCTTGATATTCTATTTATACCATGGCTAAAGCACTTGACTGCTACCAGAAGGCTGGCGGTTCAAACCCACCAGCCACTCCTCGGAAGGAAGGTTGGGCAATCCTACTTCCGTAGTGATACTGCCTCGGAAACCCAAGGAGGGTTCACTATGAGTCGGGGCTGACTCGACAGCACATAACATATCATGGGCCCCAAATTTGCCCCTACATTTTCCTTGTGTAACTGTATAGTTTTAGGTTTCACATTTAAGTCTTTGATCCATCTGGAGTTTATGGTGTAAGGTACAGATCTTGTTTCATTTTTATAGAAATGGGCATCCAGTTTTGCCAGCACCACATATTAAATAGACATTCTTTTCCCCATTTAATGGAATTTGGCTCTTTGTCAAAGATCAGGTGACCATAGGGTGATAGATCTTATTTCTCGGTTCTCAATTCCATTCTGTTTGTCTTTGTGTCTGTCATTACAGCAATACCAGGCAGTTTTGACTACTGTGGCTGTACAGTGTGTTTGGGGAGCCAGCAATGTGAGAACTCCTACTTTGTTCTTCTTCTTCAATAGTGCTTTGTTTGATCAGAGTTCTCTTTCCTTTTTATATGTTATTGATTGGTTTTTCCACATCCTTAAAGAATGTTGATGGCATCTGCATTGGGATTGCATTGAATGTATAGATTGCTTTGGGGATAGAATTGACATTTTCACAATGTTCAAGCTTCCTATCCATGAACATGGTATGTTCTTCCATTTATGTAGATCTTTTATGGTTTCTTGGGAGCTCTGGTTGCTTAGTGCCTAAGGTATTTGACTGCTTACCAGATGGCTGGCAGTTCAAACCCATCAGCCACTCCTTGGAAGGAAGGTTGGGCAATCTACTTCTGTAGTGATACCACCTTGGAAACCCAAGGAGGGTTTGTTATGAGTTGGATCTGACTGGATTGCAGTGGGGTTTTTTTTGGTGTGGTTTCTTGAAGTATTCTCTTATTGTTTTCTTTGTATAGGTCTTTTGTGTCCCTGGTAAGATTTATTCTGATGTGTTTTTTTTTTTTTTTTTTTTTTCTTTTGGTAGCTATTGTAAATTGTATTGATTTCCTTATTTATTTTTCAGCAGTCTCTTTGGTGTTGTAGAGGGATCCAACTGATTTTTGGATATTGATTTTGTATCCTACCATAATGGTAAATCTCTCAATTAGTTCCAGTAGATTTTTGACTGAGTCTCTTGGGTTTTGCAGGTGTAGGATCATATCATGAGCAGACAGGGATGGTTTCACTTCTTCCTTACCAATTTGGATGCCTTTGATTTCCGTTTCATGCCTTTTTGCCCTAGCTAGGACTTCATATACAGTGTTGAATAGAAGTAGTGATAGAGGGCATCCTTGTCTGGTTCCTGTTCTCAAGGGGAATGGTTTCAGTCTCTCTTCATTAAGAACAATATTGACTGTAGTTTTGCATAGATGCCCTTTATGATGTAGAGGAATGTGCCTTCTATTCCTATTTTTCTGAGAGTTTTGATCAGGAATGGGTATTGGATTTTATCAATGCCTTTTCTGCATTAATTGATATGATCATGTCGTTCTTTTGCTTTGTTTTATTTTTGGGGTGGATGATGTTGATTGTTTTTCTAATTTTGAACCATCCTTGCATACCTGATATGAACCCCACTTGGTCATAATATATTATTTTTTGATATGCATCTATATTCATGAAGTACATTGGTCTGTATTTTTCCATTTTAGTGATGTCTTTGCTTGGTTTTAATATCAACGTTGTGCTTGCTTCATAAAATGAATTTGGGAGTTGTGATAGTTGGAGCTGAGTGTCAACTTGGCTGGACCTCAGTTCTGTGTGGTTGTTCCCATGATGAAATCGGATGACTGTGTTCTTTGTGGCCAATCTGTTCAAGGGGAGTTTCCCTAGAGGTGTGGTCAGCTTCCAGGATATCCAGGGACATCCTGGGAAGAGAGACATTCTTCTGTGGATTGGGATTCTGTTGTGCTGCCTACAACTGTCCGTGAGTGAGCAGTCCACCATTCAGCCTGGAGATCTGAGATTCATCATTTGTTGGAGTCAACAGCTGGTGTACTGTCTGCCAGCTTTGAGCTTCTTGGCCCCTGTGGTTGTGGAAGCTAGGAAAAGCCTCCAGCCTGATGTTTGTTTCAGGGACTTTGGACTTGCCGGCTTCTATAAGTTTGTGAGCCATTTTCCTAAGATAAATTTCTCTCTCTCTTTATATATATATATAAGCTTTGCTGTTTTTTGTTTCTCTAGAGAACCCGGTCTAACACAGGAGTATTCCATCCTTTTCTGTGTTCTAGAACAGTTTGACTAGGATTGGTGTCACTTGTTCTCTAAATGTTTGGTAGAATTCTCCAGTGAAACTGTCTGGGCTAGAAGTTTTTTTGTTGGTAATTTTTTGATGACCTGTTCAATTTCTTTTGTTACGGGTCTGTTCAAATTTTCCTCCTCATTCTCTGTTAGTTTCAGTATGTAGTGTGTTTCTAGAAATCTGTCCATTTCTTCTGGATTTTCAAATTTGTTGGAGTATAGTTCTTCATAATATACTGATAAAAACCAATAAAAAACTCAAACTCACTGCAATTGCGTTGGATCCAACTCATGGCGACCCCTCCCTGGGGTTCTGAAGTAGAATCACTACAAAAGTAGATTGCCCAATATTTCTTCTGAGGAGTGGCTGGTGGGTTTGAACCGCCAGCTTTCTGGTTAGAAGTCACATGCCTTTGGCAATACACCACCAGCATCCTGCAACTCCAGATGGATCAAAGACTTAAATGTGAAACTTAAAAATGGAAGTATCCAGTATCTTTTTTTGTTTCATTTGCTTTTGTTGTGATGTCACTCAGTTTATTTCCTATTTATTTTATTTGTATTCTCTCCCTCTTTTCATTTGTTAAATATGACAGTGGTTTGTCAGTTTTATTAGTCTTTCAAAGAATCAATCTCTAATCTTGTTCATTTTTTTTGTCTTGCCTGTTTTCTGTATTATTTTTTTCTGCCAGAATCTTTATTTTTCCTTTCTTCTAGTGTCTGTAGGCTTTTCTGGCTGTTTTTTCTCATTGTTAGGGATGTTTGTTCAAGGCGTTGATTTGGGCTCTGTCTTCTTTTTTGATGTGTGCATTTATTGCTATAAATTGCCCTCTGATCACTGCTTTTGCTGTGTCCCAAAGATTTTGGTCTGTTGTGTTTTCATTCTTGTTTGATTCAAGGAATTTTTTTATTTCATTTTTAATTTTTTTCTATTACCAAGGAGCTCTGGTAGCATAGTGCCTAAGGCACTTGACTGCTAACCAGAAAGCACCCATCAGCCACTCCTCGAAAGGAAGGTCGGGCAATCTACTTCTGTAGTGATACCACCTCGGCAACGCAAGGAGGGGTCGCTATGAGTCGGGGCTGACTCGACGGCACATAACAACTACAACAACAAGTTGTTCTTAAGTAGGTTGTTACTCAGTTTCCATGCATTTGCTATTTGTCCATTGATCTTCCTATTGTTGATTTTTAATTCGATAGCATTGTGATCTGAGAAGATGCTTTGCAGTATTCCAGTGTTTTTAAATTTATTAAGGCTTGCTTTATGGCCTTACATAGTGTCTGTCCTGAAAAATGTTCTACGCGTACTGGAAAGTAATGAATATTGTGCTGTTGTTGTTGGGTGAAGTGCTCTGTTGATGTGTAGAATGTCAAGTTGGTGGATTGTATTAGCTCTTCTGTGTCTTTGTTGAGTTTCTTTCCAATTGTTCTTTCATTGAAAGTGGCATATTAAACTCTCCTACTATGACTCTGGATTCATCTGTTTGTCTTTTCAATTCTGTTAACATCTGATTTATATATTTTGGGGTTCTTTCATTGGGTCCCTAGGTATTTATTATGGTTATGTTTTCTTGTTTGATTGATCCTTTAATCATTATATAGTGCCCTTCCTTATCTCTTATGGTGTTTTTTTTGTCTTAAGTAAGTCAGTTTGATCAGAAATTAATATTGCAACTCCTGCTCTTTTTTGGTTGCCATTTGTTTGAGATATCTTTTTCCAACCTTTGATTTTTAGTCTATTTTTGTCTTTGTGTCTAAGATGTGTCTCTTTTAGACAGCATATTTTGATGGGTTATGTTTTCTTATCCAGTCTGCAACTCTTCGTCTCTTGAGAGGTGCATTTAATCCATTGCCATTCAGCGTAATTATTGACAAATATGAATTGGTTGCTGTCATTTTATTATGTGTTTTTTCGTGGTGTTCCTGGTTTGTTTGTTCCACATGATTTTAAGTGCCAAGCTCATTTTGTTTATGAATTTTGTTATTTCCTTCATTACTGTTGTTTTAGTTTTTATAAATATTTGTGCTTGTCCTCTTTTTTATTTTGATGTGAAAATTTTATCATTTTTCTTTGAGGTTCCCCTATGATTTATGATTTTTTCCCTAAGTTTGGAATAGTCCGTTCTATCTTGCAAGTCTTGACTTCCTCACCATTTAGAGGTTCTGTAACTACACAGTTTGTTCCTTCTTTTTGGTTTATAGTTGTCAAAGAGGCAGGGAGGCCATATCTTCTGACCTCCTCTAACCCCAGAAGATGTGGACACAATCATTATCAGCAGCCTAAGGCCTATTCTTGAAAGGCCAGACTTGGAGCCATCCTCCAGCTCTCCTACTAACCTTGACACCAACCATTCCTTCTGCAGCACCCACCACCTCTCTGTTGGATTCGATGATTTGCTGCAGTGGCCACATGGAACTCACAGATTATCAGGTTTATTAAGGAAGCAACAGGGTACAATTCATGTTTAGTAATATGCTTAGTCTCTCTCAGCCGGCCGTCTCACTCAGCAGCCGGCTATCTCACTCAGTATCCGGCCATGTCTCTCATCAGCCAGCTGTGTCTCTCAGTAGCATGGCTCTCTCAACAGTGTGTCTCTTGCATCTCTCTCAGCAAACCCATCTCTCAGCTGTCAGTCAGAGAGACTCTCTCCTGCCTATAGGAAAGCTCCTTTTAAGGCTGGCAGAGTGGTCAAACTAACCAATTCCAACATCAGAATTCTATACACCTGAGAGAGAGCATGAACTTTCCAAAAGATTGCTTTGTGCTCGTTCAACAGAAATAGACCAGGTAGATAACTTTAACTATCAGCTACTCAGATGCTCATGGCAAAATGGGAACTACAAAGATTATGTCTAGAAAAGCCATACTAGGTAATTTACTACATCGCAGTAGTTGTCTTCATTTGCCAATTGATGTCTCTGGTTCTCTGTTTACAGTCTTGTAAACTTATTTTTCTTTGGATACCTCCATAACTGGTTTGATTTCTGGGTTATGTCATCATGTGTATTAATGGTCAGTGGTTGTTTCCTATTATTGGTTCTCTGATGACAGGACACCCTTTAGTATCTCTTGGAAGGTTGGTCTGGATTTAACAGATTTCCTTAATTTCTGCTTATCTGGAAATAGCCTAATTTTACCATCATATTTGAGGGACAGTTTAGCTAGGTATGTAATTCTTGGTTGGAAGTTTTTCTTTTTCAGGTTTTTATATACACCATCTTACTGCCTTCTCGCCTGCATGTTTTCTGCTGAGAAATCAGAGCTTAGTGTTATTGGTTGCCCTTTGTAGGTAACTTTTAGTTTTCCCTTGATGCTTTGAGGATTCTTTTGGTTTTTGTGAGTTTGATGGTATGTCCTGATGATTTTCTTTCCTGTTTGGTGTTCATTGGACTTCCTGAATGGATATATTGTCATCTTTCATCATGTAAGGGAAGTTCTCTTCCATGAAATCTTGTACAGTTTTCTCAGTGGTTTTCTTTTTCTCTTCCTGTTCAAGAATCTCGATTACACATAGGTTATTCCTCTTGATGGTATACCACATGGATCTTAGGTTTTCTTCATTTTGTTTTGATCTTTTTCCAAAGAATTATTGAGATGTTTGTCTTCAATCTCATTAATTCTGTCTTCCATTGATTTGATTCTACTCCTTTGTCCTCTCAGTGTGGTATCTATTTCTGAAAATTTAGTATTTATCTTCTGGATTTCTGTCTGTAGGTTTTGTATCATTTCTGATTTTTTAATTTATTTTGTCATTTTGTTCTTGTAATTTTTTTCTGAAATTGCCCTAGGGTTTTGTCTTTGTTTTCCTTAATTTTGTCAGTGTTTTCCTTGATCTGCCTCTCAGTCCTTTGGAGGTACCTAAATATAGTTATTTTGAATTCCTTATCAGGGAGTTTAATGCTGCTTCTTCCTCAGAGGATTGTTCTAGATCTGTATCTTGCTCCCTTGTTTCTACTGCTTTATCTTGCTTCTTTTTGTGAACTGTGATGGTATGTTAATTCCCTGACATTGTGACTTTGTTTTATTTATATTTAATTGGTGATTGTATCTAGAGTGATTCTCCCAAGATGTTTGTTTTCTTTGTGTCTGTGTGTGTGTTTTTTTTAGGTTGTATGTGAGTAAGCAGGCTACTATGTTCCTCTGTTTCCTAGTTGGCAGCATTTATGCACTCACCTCCTGTCTCCTGGTGGATGTGATAGAGAATGAGAGTGGCTGCACAAGGCTCTGATAACTGTTTGTAAAGAGCAGTTATGGGTGAGTCAGGATGTTATTGGTGGTTGTGTATCATTGGCCAGTTGATGCAGAAGAAAGTGGTGGCTCTCAGTAAGTTGAGGTGCAGGAGGTGTGGGTGTGGCTTGGTCTTATGGGCATGGTTACTGTTTCCCACTCAGTTAAAGAAAAGAGAATAATGAAGGAAGAAATGCTAAAAGAAAAAGAATAAGGAGAACAACACGAAAGAAAAAAAAAAAAAGGGAATCAGGAAAAGAAAAGAGGGAAAAAGCCAAAAACTATGACCTGTTAAGGGAAGAAGAAAGAATAGTAATAAAGTGGACAAAAACAGAAAAAAAATTTTTAAACAGACAAAAACAAACAAACTGTAAAAAGAAAAATAAATAATCTTGGCAGTGCAGGGCACTTAGACTTTGTCAGGGTGTACAGATTGGGATGGGATTCCTGCTGGCCCAGAAGGTGGGTGGGAGTGAGTGATAGCCACACCTCTGTTCACCAAGAGGGTGTAGGATATAACAGTAATGAAGGGATTGTTGGACCTTTCCAGTCCTGTGTCCAGAATGCCCTTGTGGTCCCTGGCAAGTGGAGTGTATTCTTAGGTCCCTGGAATCTGAGAGAATGCTGTCGCTTTAAATATCTAAAATAGTCCAATTACTTGTAAACATTCAAAATCACTGTGCCCTCTGGACAGCCAAAAGTCCATAGCTCAGCCCATCTTCCTCTTCACTGCTTCCCTTTTTATTCACCAGCCACCAGTGCTATTCTCCACTCAGCCTCTGCCTAGCAGGGATGATTTTCAGGTTAATTCTTAGGTCCTGATACTTCTTGACAATATCTAACCTGTCCATGCCGTCAGGATCACTGCAGCTCTGTATGTCTTCTTTTTTGGTTTTTCATGCAGGTTCCTCTACGAGTTGGAGTTTAGTCCACTTCTGTATTTTTCCTTTCAAAGCTCAGGGCTCCCGGATTATTCTCTGTATCTGTGTTATTTGATTTCGTTTCTCTTTGTTGAAGAGGATCTGTGTAGTTTCTCTGCCTTTTCTGCCAACTCACCAACACCTCCTCTAAGCAAAATTTTATATTCCCAATTTAAAAGTATATTCTCAATTCTAAATGACAGTGATTTAGACCTTTTTTGTATGTCTCAAATAGATCCTACTATTTTACAATTTGAGGGCCCTAGTGACTTTTTTTTCCTTGTCAAATTTTAGTTCTTCATGGAAAAAAATTAACCATGAAGACATATACCAGACATACAAAAAGTTTTAAAGACTAACATAATGAATACCCACTCAAACCATAATATATTATAAATAAAATTGAAGTCCTTTGTGAGCCGATTGCCTTTCTCCCTTTCTGCAGAGATAACCATCAACTTGAATTTGATGTTCATCATTTCCATGCATGTAATATCCCTAAACAATATTCTCCTTATTTTTCTCAAGTTTATATAAATGTTTTCATCTTGTTTATCTTTCTGCAATTGTATTTTTCCTTCAACATTATTTATTAGATTTATCTATGTTTATACTCATAATTCATTTATTTTCATGCTACATAAGTATTTATTGTATTTTTATGTATATATTATATAAGTGTGCACTAGTTTTATTCGTTCTCTCTGGATGTACATTTAGGTTACTTTTAATTTTTTGCTATTCTATATAAACGGCATCAAATATGATTGTACATATTTCCTTGGTTATATGTTTAAGAGATTTTCTAGGGTATATTTACTAAAGTATTGATAAATTATAGGATATGCACTTTCTCAGCTTCAGTTTTCACTTCTACTACAATTGAGTAAAATTATTGATGCTCTAATCATAGCAAGTAGTTCATTAACATGTATACCCCAAAACCAAACCAAACCAAACCTTTTTCCACTGAGTTGATTCTGACTCATAGTGACGTTATAGGACAGAGTAGAACTCTCCCATATGATTTCCAAAGCTTCAGTCTTTACAGAAGCATACTGCTATGTCTTTCTCCTACAGAGTAGCTTGTGCATTTGAACCAATGACCTCTATGTTACCTGCTGAATACTTAACCTCTGCAACACCAGAGCTCCTCACTAACGTGTATCACACACACACACACTCACTGCTCTCAAGTTGGATGTGAGTCATAGCAACCCCTCCTTGGGTTTTCGAGGCAGCATCACTACAGAAGTAGATTACCCAGTCTTCTGAAAAGTGGCTGGTGGATTTGAACCACCAGCCTTCTGGTTAGGAGTCAGATGCCTTAGACACTATGCCACCAGAGTTCCCTGATAACATGTATAGTCAAAATTAATTTTTATAGGCTAAATAAGAGATTAAATATCCAAGTATATGCTTAAAACTGGAGAAAACCAAACCCTTTGCTTTTGAGTTGATTCCAAACTCTGTAGGACAGAGTAGAACTGCCCCAATAGCAACTCTGTAGAATAGAACTCCCCCATAGGGTTTCTAAGGCTGCAAATCTTTTATATATATATATGTGTTTATATATATATATATATATACACACACCACATACACACACACAGAGAGAGAGAGAGAGAGAGAATATACATATGGGAGAGAGAGAATATACATATGGAGCTCTGGTATGTAGTGGTTATGGCATTTGGTTTCTAACCAGAAGGTTAGGGGTTCAAACCCACCAGCTACTCTATAGTAGAAAGATGAGGTGATATGCTTTTGTAAAGATTTATAGCCTTGGAAACCTAGTGAGGGGTCACTATGAGTCAGAATCAACTCAATGTCAGTGAAAATACCATAATGTTACTTTGCTGTAATATTTGAAGAATCAAAAAGCAAACCACATTCATTGCCATCAAGTCAGTGTTCTGACTCATAGCAACCCTCATTGGGTTTCCGAGGTGGTAAATCTCTACGGAAGTAGATTTCCCCAACTTCCTTCTTCAGAGTGGCTAGTGAGTTTGAACCACTAGCCTTCTGGTTAGTAGTCAAGTGCCTTAGGTATTAAGCTACCAAAACTTTTCTCAGGTAGGTTTAATTTTTTTAGTTTTAATTTTATCAAAACAAATATCTTTGTTGAGCCATAAGAGCAAGTGATCCCTTAGGGAATCCATATGTTTATTTTTTTTCCTCTATTCAGAGGTTGTATCACAATGCTGTGATGAAGTCCCATATTTCATAATATGAAATGATCTCATTGTACATGCTTTAAAGCCAGTGATTCTCAGATGTGGTCTTCAGTCAAGAAGATTGTCATCCACAAAGTAAAAAAAATGATTTTCATAACACTAAGACATTACCTTTTCAGTGTCGACATTTGCACTGTTGGACGAGTGCAATGGTGTATAAAACTTGTAGTATCTTTGCAGATAGTAGAACCAATCTAGTGATTTATGTTAATGTTAAAATGGGCATATATGTTATAAACTGAATAAATATTTTTAAAATTTCTTAATTTCAGTTTCTAATGCAGTATAATACACACAAACTAATTCCCTTGTTTGGAGTGTAAAAGGAGACCAAAAAATTTGACAACCTCTATTTTAAGCATGTGTGAGAACCACTCTTTTAAGCATGTGGTAAATTTGTGAAAAAATATTTCTGCTTTTGGTAATCACTGAAAAAGAAAATTTAATATAATTCCTTTAACAGATGAATTCAGTTGATCTTTAGTTATATATGGATTTTAAGTACATTTTATATTCTTTGACTTAAAATTTTATTTATAAGTAGTTTATATTTGTTAAATAATATACTTTGTAGGTGCTGACCTTAAGGAAAGAGTCAAAATGCATTCCAGTGAAGTTGGGCCTTTTGTCTCCAAAGTAAGAGCAGTGATTAATGAGATAGGTAAGCACAACTTAAATTCTCATTTCAGCATACTGAAGATGACCTTAAATGTCACATTTAAAAAGCTACACACTGTCTTAGTATGTAAGCTTTGAACAAGGTATTTATATAATTAGACAATCATAACTTTCAGCTGTTTATTTTAAAACAGCACATAATATATCTAAGTTTATGCTTCTCAAGTATGGTAGCTTGGCATATGAAAATGTTTATTGAAAAATAGGTTATCATTTGGTGTAAGTCTTTACTTACAATATCCATATCTCTTGAATAACTGTACACATAAACATATTCATAGATTTGGAATTTTTTCTGTATAAAAAGAATCATATTATGTTCTAAGAGTTGCGAATTTTTGTGGAAATTTTTACATGTCAGTAGATATCAATCTATTTACTGCTGTAAGTGATCTATAACATAGTCTTAAACAAATATTTTAATTATTTTTTTATTTGACGGAGATTTAGGTTTCGAGGTTGTTTTTTGCATTTTTTTTTTTTTTTTTTTTTTTTATGGTTTCTAATTAAGCAGTCACTATGCTTATCTCTCTAATTTGACAGCAATTTTTTTTTTTTTGGTATGCTCGTATCTAAGTATGTGTTTTTTATAGGATAGATTCTTAAGCATGTAATTACGGTTTTAGGGATCACATTTAATAAGCTCTAACAGATTGTATTTCAAAAGGAGTATAATAATTTATATACCTGTCAGTTATGTAGGAGCTCTGGTGGTGTAGTGCCTAAGGCATTTGACTTATAACCAGAAGGCTGGTGGTTCAAACCCACCTGCCATGCCTCGGAAGGTAGTTGGGCAATCTATTTCTATAATGATACCACCTCGGAAACCCAAGAAGGGGTCGCTATGAGTCAGATCTGACTTAAAGGCAGTGTGTTTGTTTTTTTTGGTCAATTACATGCAAGTACCTATTTTCTCATACTCCTTCTGGCATTTAATGTTGCTAGTTGTTCTGATTACCTAGTGCTGAGCTGACAAGAATATACCACAAATGAGATGGTTTTAACAAACAGGAGATTGGAGCTTTAAGTCTGAGTTCAAAGTGCCAGGCTCTAGGGCCTAGGTGAAATCCTCTGAACCTTGGGCTTCAGCTCTGCTTCCTTCTCTTGGCCCACTGAAGGTTGAGGCTTTTCTTCACTCAGACCGTGCTGGCTGCTAAGGCTGACAAGCCCAGTTACAAGTAAAAAGGCCAAACCACACGGCAGGCCATTAATTCAAGTCCATTGAAAGTCTCAACAGAGCATGGCAGGCTGCTGAACAATGACTTGGGTACATGCAGGGCTCAATCATGCTATAAACTAGAGACCATTCCCAAATCTGTTTCTTATATACAGGAAGCAGATCACATCCCCAAAGCAGCTACTCAGCTGCTCCAATAGATTCCACCCTGGAGTTAATTACCAGTCTCACCATGGGGAATAACTACATTCAGCTGCCCAACCACTCAACCAGGCCCCACCAGGTTGACCCACAAACTTAACTACCACACTAGTTTTTAAGTTTTGCTGGAGTAAAAAGCAGAAACATGTTACCATTTTAATTGCATTTCCCCAAATGCTTGTGCAACATTTTATCTTTTTAAAATAGGCTTGCCTTTCCTCTTCTGTAAATTGCCTTTTCATACCTTCTATCTTCCTTATTTAATAACTACTTACTTATTAATAAGGCATTTTTATATTAATTCTTTGCTTGTTAAATATATTGCAGATGCTGTTTCCTCACGTACTACTCTTATTCAATTACTATAGCTTTAAAGTAAATTTAAAATTTTTAATACCTAGAGGGTACTCAAGGAACTCTGATAGTACAGTGGTTAGTGGTTATGGCATTTGGCTGATAACCAAAAGGTCTGTGGTTTGAACCCATCAGCTATTCCACAGGGGAAAGGTGAGGCAGTCTGCTTCTGTAAAGATTTATAGCCATGGAAATCCCTGTGGGGCAGTTCCACTCTGCCCTGTACAGCGGCTTGCCATGAGTTAGAATTGACTCTATATTAGTGGAGAGTAGAGGGTACTAGGATCCCTTCATCATTTTCTATTTTTTCCTTGAAAATATTTTTGGATAATTCACATACATCAATTTTTCCAAATGAATTTAGAATTTATTTTTTTAAATACAAAGGGGATAAAAATACTGTATTAAACAGACTCTGGTTAGAGTTTAATTAAATCTGTATAATTATTAGGAAAGAATCGACCTATTTATGTATGTCAAATATACCACAAATGGGATGGCTTTAACAAACAGAATTTTATTCTCTCAGAGTTGGAGGCTTTAAGTCCGAGTTCAAAGTGCTGGGCTCTAGGGGACTGGGCTACTTTTGTCATTCTGGTAGGTGTGGTGGTAGTGGTAGTAGTTGTTTCTAATGTACTCTACTGGGTTCATTTTTTAAAAATATTTTGTTATAAATGAGATTCATTTTCTTTTTTTGTGTCATAATTTTCTGGTTTATTAGGGCTATATTTACCTTCAGAGGATGAGTTGAAAAGCATTTTTTTGTGGTGTGAATAGGTAATAGAAAAAAGTAATTTGTTATTTGAAAAATTGAAGTATTTAAACATTTTGGAAAAACGTGTGGTTTTGTTATTATTATTTCTGGATTAGATTTTTAAAAATACGTTTCTGATTTCTGGAGTGGTTCATTAGCTTAGTCACTTTCCTACCTCTTTTTATCCTGTGCTAGTATTATCTTACACTCTTCCCAGTTTCTGTGTCTAGCTTCACCTTCATTTTTAGATGGCTTCTGGGATAGAGCAGAAACTTTCTGTAGAAATTGGTCACAGAGCTTGATATTAAAAGTAAAATTTGATGCCGCCTGTAATGAAACCAAAACTCTTATGATCTTGAGGGAGTGAAGATTTTCTTAAAACACAAAATATAACACATAAAAGGAAAGATTGCTGAATTCTACCAAATTAGAATAAGAAACATGTTCATTAAAAGACACTGTGAAGAAAGTGGGGTGGGGGGGGGAGGAGAGAAAACAACCTACAAACTGGGAGAAAATACCTGGGACACATAGCTGATAAAAGATTCATGTAATATATTCATGCATACACGAATGCATGTATAATATATATCACATACATACATCTTTTCAGAAAAGAAAACACAAATGAAAATCTATATATTTACACAAGAGGAATGGGGAATAAACTCATGAAATGATTGACCTCATTAGTAATCTTATAAATGCCAATTACAACAACCATTCAATGATGCCAACTCATAGAGACCCATAGGTTTCCAAGGCTATAAATCTTTATGGAAGCAGACTGCCTCATCTTACTTTTGTGGAGCAGCTGGTGAGTTCAAACTCTACACCTTTTGATTAGCAGCCAAATGCCTTAACCACTGAACCACCAGATCTCCTTATTTAGACCACCAAACCAAAAAAACAAATCCAACTGCTCTCGAGTCAGTTCTGACTCATAGTGACCCCATAGGTTTTCTGAGGCAGTAAATATTGATGGAGGTGCTCTGGTGGCATAGTCTTTATGGAAGTAGATTGCCCCATCTTCCTTCCAGAAATTGGTTGGGGGGTTTGAGCTATCAACCTTCTGGTTAGCAGTCAAATGCCTTGGGCACTGTACCACCAGAGCTCCTTAATTAATACCACAGTGAGTGCTATTTTACATCTATCAAATTAGCCAAAAATACTTAAACTTGATAATACCAAGGATCAGTGAGGAAGTGGATCACTAGGAAGCTTTATGCACTTCTACAGAAATTATGCCACTAATGAGAGTATAAATTGATATAGCCCTTTGAGAAAGAAATTTGGCATTGTCTTACAAAGTTTCAACATCCACACCCCTTAAAGTGCAATATTTGACTTTTTAGGGGGCAAATATATTTACGGATGTGGAGACAGGCCTGGTGGATCTATTTGTAAAAAAATCAGCCTTTGGCTTGCAAGCAGCCATCTAGATGCAACAATGGGTCTCTTCTCATCTAGAGCAAAGAAGAATGAAGAAAACCAAAGACACATGGAAACAATTAGTCCAAGCGACTGGTACATCATGTGATCCTCAGCCTATATGACTATGAGACTAGAAGAAGTAGATGGTGCCCAGCTACTGCTGTCAACTGCTTGGAGGGGGACCTCTGTAGGAGATTCTGGATAGAGTGTGAGAACAATATGGAACAAAACTCAAAATCATTATTAAAAAAAAGGACCAGTTTTGCTGGTCTGATAGAGCCTGATGGAACCACTGAGACTATGGCCTCTAGATGCCCCTTAGGTCTGGAATTGAACCCACTCCTGTGGCTTCCAGCCAAACAAAAAATGGGCATATAAGCTAAACATTTACAATCGATAGATACACTCCTTGGAGAGATCAGTTATGGGAGAAAAGAAGAGCTGTGTATGCACAGGAGTGCATGGGAGGGAAAGACACAGGGAAGAGGTAACTATGGGGAGGAAGTGGAAGGGGAGCTGTTGCATTGTGGGAAATTGTAGTCAATGTCATGAGACAATGTATGTGAGCTGCTGTATGGAAAGTGAATTTGCTCTATGAACTTTCACCCAAATCACAATTTAAAAAAAAAAAAAAAAATCAGCCTTTGGGGCACAACCCTATGGAGCACAGTTCTACTCTGACACACATGGAGTTGCCGTGAGTAAGAATCAACTTGGCAGCACCTTTATTTATTTATTTATTTATAGTATTTAGAGGGGTAGTTTTAAGACTTTTTTATAAGACTCTATATAATTTATAACACAAAATTCATGGTGGTGGTTACCCTACTGGATTTGGGAATGCAGGTAGAAGAATAAATGAAGAACATAGTGGTAGATATGGTATTAGTTGTGACTTAGTTCTTATTCTGCATAGTGGTTTTATGGGAGTTTATTATCATGCCTCACTACATGTGTATGTTACATATATTCTTTGTCATTCTTAGGTGCCATTGAGTCAGCTCTGACTCATAGCGATCCTATATACAGCAGAAATACTGCACAGTCATGTGTTATTCTCACAGTCCTTGCTATACCTGAGCCCATCATTGCAACCACTATGTTGATCCATTTAATTTGGTACATGTAAAGAACATACATTTTTTACATGTATCAAATTAGATCGAATTTTAAAAACATTCATCAATTGTGAGTTCTTTAAGCATTTTTATATGTGTTACATTCTTTCATGTGCCAAATTAGATCAATTTTTAAAAAATTTATCTATAGTTCTGCAAACATTTTTTATATTATTTCTTTATTATGTATATATGTTGTTGTTGCTATGTGCCGTTGAGTTGACCCCGACTCATAGCGACCCCTCCTTGGGTTTCCGAGGCAGTATCACTACGGAAGTAGATTGCACCATCTTCCTTCCGAGGAGTGGCTGGTGGGTTTGAACCACTTCTGGTTACCAGTCAAGTGCCTTGGGCACT
Organism: Orycteropus afer afer; assembly: GCF_000298275.1. Classification (NCBI taxonomy): domain Eukaryota; kingdom Metazoa; phylum Chordata; class Mammalia; order Tubulidentata; family Orycteropodidae; genus Orycteropus; species Orycteropus afer. The sequence goes on along the minus strand of NW_006921823.1, from coordinate 5,199,382 downwards.
GTGCTACCAGAGCTCCTATTATGTATATATACATATATAATTCTTATTCCTTCTTTTTAGGAGAAGGCAAAATTCTAGATATTTAGAAAATATCTCCTAGTTTTAAGGTTTTTCAAGGCGAGGTGGGGAACAAGGACTCTTCTGCAAGTCAAACACAGTGGGTTATGGACCATATATTGTACATAGGCCTCCAACTTATTTTTAGGCTTTTATGCCACTAATTCTTCTACATAATTTGTTCACTGTAAAGAAGAGTTTCTTAGGATTATATTTTCCCTGGGAGGAAATGGCTTAGCTGGTGGGTATTAATGGATGCTGGTAATGGGGGCTCCAGCAATGTACTCAAGGGACATTTTCATATACAGCTTTCAAATAATTAACTCCCCTGGCAGTGGTGTGTTGGGCCAGGTCATACTGAATCAAGATGATTGTTAAATTTTCAGGAAATTTTTGTGTCCATTGGCAGTTTGAAACTGGCCAATAAAAGAGTGTTAGTAATGTTAAAGATCAGAGTATATCTGCCTGTTTGCTCTCACTTCTCCTTCATGCCCCTTTTATATTTGCATTCTCCACAACAATAGAATTTCTTTCTTGGATATCGAAGGACAAGTGTGTTTTCTTTTAGAGAATGGTGACTTCCTGTGCTCTGGCTGTCTTTAATGAAAATGAGTTTGTAAGGAGCTTAAAGGTACTGGACTTATGTGAAGGCTATTCTGTTTTGTTAAAATAGCTATCAGAAAAGAGTTCTATAATATATATATATTTGTATCATATAATTCCTTACTTTAGTGCTCATAGTTTCATAGAAATTCTATTCTTGAAAAATTATTTCAAAATCCTAGAACAAAATTTCAGTTCCTTTGCTCTTTGCAAAGAAAAAAAAAAGTCATATGGCCCTTCCTGAGCTGTTCCATTCTAACCAAATGGCAAATTGCTTAGATTTCTCGAAGGTTAATCTTTATTACAGCTCCCCTTTTCCCTTTAAGCATGGAGTGTCTTAGTTGAAAGCAATAAGCTGGATATTGACTACTATTCTACAGTTTTGTTATTGGAATCAATCTCTTAATAGGCTAGGTGTCTTTGTACAAAATTATCTTTTATGTTTTTATTACTCCATGATTTTTCTTTCTAACATCTTTATCTTAAAGCTTGAAATTACACTAACTATACAGGCAGTCCATGGGTTACAAATGTCTGACTTACATACAACTCATAGTTAAGAACCAAACTATATAAAGACTATTATATTACAAAATCAAGGTACATCCAATGGTTCATAGTAGCAAACAGGCACCACTTTGTGACATGCATCAAAACATTATTACTACTGTATTATTATGTTAAATAAGTTTTAGTATATCTAGGGTGTTTCTTTAATGTTTTCTATGCATAGGAATAAGTCAGAATGTGTTAATTATCACTGGTGACTGGAATGCAAAAGTTGGAAACAAAGAAGAATCACTGGTAGTTGGAAAATTTGGCCTTAGTGACAGAAATAATGCTGGAACTCGCATGGTAGAATTTTGCAAGACCAATAACTTGTTCATTGCAAACACCTCTTTTCAGCAACACAAACGGTGGCTCTACAC
>NW_006921823.1:5194144-5196039 GCF_000298275.1 Orycteropus afer afer | reverse complement strand
TGAGAGCTGGACAATGAATAAGGAAGACCGAAGAAGAGTTGATGCTTTTGAGTTGTGGTGCTGGCAAAGAATGCTGAAAGTACCATGGACTGTTAAAAGAATTAACAGATCTGTTCTGGAGGAAGTGCACCCGAAATGCTCCTTGGAAGCAAGAATGGCCAGACTTTGTCTCACCTATTTTGGTCATGTTAGAAGGGACCATTCCTTGGAGAAAGATGTCATGCTTGGTAGGGTGGAGGGTCAACAAAAGAGGGGAAGGCCCTCAATGAGATGGATTGACATGGTGGCTGTGATGATGGGCTCAAGTATAGCAGGAATTGTGGAGCTGGTGTGGGATTGGGCAGTATTTTGTTCTGCTGTGCGTGGGGTCACTATGAGTCAGAAATGACTCGATGGCACCTAACAACAACAACAACAACAAATGCATAGGAAAACATTTGACTGACTGACGTTAGATATGAATTGTACTTAACTGTTTTGTCTTAAGTACAGATTTGACTTAAAGACAGATTTAGAAATGGAACTCATTCGTAATCCAGAGACTGCCTGTATCTCATAATGTAAAATTGCTCTTATGATATCATAACATCTGCTCAACCTGACATTCTTTCTCAAAATTATTGCCAAAAAATGATAATTGTTTGGTTGTAGAAAAGTTATATTTTACATATTATCAAAATGTGATGAACTTCTAGGAGTCATTTAGGCATACCAGTTGAAAATCACTTTGTGGAGTTAGAAAATGTTGGTTATAGTCCTTGCTCTGCTGTCTGATAGGTGTGATACCATGAAAAAATTCCTTGTTTCAGTTATTCACAATCAGGTTCACCAGTGATCCCTCTTATAGACTTTAATTTGTTGAATTCTGAGCTGTGCAAATGTAACCTATATATTATGTTTTGAAGAGGAGAGTTAAGGCTGTAGACAGCTGTTTTTCTTGGCTGGCAAACAATGAAGGCTCCATTCCTTGGGCAAATTTGGTATGTTGTCCTCCATTATGATTGTTGGCCTTTTTGGCATAAGTTCATTGAGAACCAACTACTTCTGTGAAATTTATCCTGGCTTTAGATAAATACTTCCCATGATTCAGCTTCTTGTAGGTAAATTATAAACAAGGCTTCACACCTTTTCAGCCTAGTGAAGTCATGGCTGATGAAGTGCTATTATAATGGGATTGTATTTTTAAAATGTGAGTGAACCAGAATGGTAACTGGAATAGGAAAAATTACAGGTGGAAGTCCTGTGTTTTGGTCCTCTTGTGCCAGTCTAACAGAAAATATCACCAGTGTATGACTTGAACAAACAGGGATTTATTCTGTTATAGTTTTTTGTTGTTGTTGTTACATACAGTCGAGTCGGACCCGACTCATAGTGACCCCTCTTTGGTTTCCAAGGCAGTATCACTAAAGAAGTAGATTGCCCCATCTTCCTTCCGAGTGGCTGGTGGGTTTGAACCGCCAGCCTTCTGGTTAGCAGTCAAGTACCTTAGGCACTATGCTACCAGAGCTCCCCTGTTACAGTTTAGGAGGCTAGAATTCCAAGTTCACAGTGCCAGCTCTAGGGCCTGGGTGAAAGCCCCTTGAACTTGGGCTTCAGATCTGCCTTTTGTTCCCGGCCCACTCAGGCTGGAGGCATTTCTTAACTCAGGTAGCTGCTGGCTGCTGAGGCTGACAAACCCAGGGTCAACATATAAAATGGTACAGTCCTAGTATTACCAAACAGCATGGCAGGTGCAGTGTAGTAAATTACTTAGTATGGCTTTTCTACCCATAAGTCATTGTAAACTCAGTGGTGGAATGAGCAACTGAAGAGCTCCTGATTGTAAATGTTATCCATGTGGAGTATTTCTGTTGGGCGTGGCACAATGCAATGTTCTGGGAGGTTCCCACTCTCTC
>NW_006921823.1:5189203-5193939 GCF_000298275.1 Orycteropus afer afer | reverse complement strand
AAAGAGACGCAAGAGACACGCATTGCTGAGTGAGACACTGAGGGACCAGCACTGCTGGGAAAGAGACTGTGAGAGACTGTTGGCTGAGGGACAGTGGGCTGGGAGAGAGACTGAGCATTTTTCTTGAACTTGAATTGTAGCCTGTGGTGCTTCCCTAATAAACCCCATAATCTGTGAGCTCTGTGTAGCCACTGCAGCAAATTATCAAACCCAGGAGAGAGGTGGTGGGTGCTTTGGAAGGAACGGTTGCTGAAAGGGCTGGAGGGAGGCAGCATATCTGGCCTGGCAGGAGTAGGCCTTGGGTTATTGATGGTGATTCTGTCTTCCTCTTGTGGGATTAGAGGAGGTCAGATTATGTGGCCTCCCTGTCCTTTTTGCAGCAGGTCACTAGTTCAAGTCCAGAGACAGTCCCAGGATTGGCAGGAATATGGCAGGCTACTGACTGAAGACTTGGCCACATGCCAGATCCGAGCATGCCAAGAGGCTGCTGAGACCCTTCACAAAATGTTTCCATGTATACAGGAAGCAAACCACATTCCTAAGGCAGCTACTCAAATAGATTCCACCATGGAATTGATTACCAGTCTCACCATGGGGAATAACTACATCCTGTTGCCCAGCCATTCAACCAGGTCCAGCCGAGTTGACTCATAACCTTAACTACCACATCCTGCTAGAACCTTAATTTTTTTCTTAGAAACCAAGGACAGCAAGAGCATTGTATAGTAACCTAATCTCTTGGCCAGCTGAGTTGAATCAAGTAGTGTTCTGCTCAAAGGTGGGTGCCTACTCAAAGATGGTGGCCATCTGTACCACTCTGAATGTGTGCCCCTCTCTGCAGTCCTGTCAGTACAGTCTCAAGCATATGGCTCCTGAAAGGACTCACCACGTCTTTTCCAGGTTTCCTGTTACAGGGCTTTGATCTGTAATTTTTCCTGTTAGCATTTTAAAAAATTTCAAAATTTGAGTATTTTCTGGCTTTGCTTGCTTCATTAGGCATGACAACTGGTTTGAACCTCTTAGAAGCCCTGACTATAAATGAGATCGTATTTAGATATTTTTTTCCTCAAAAATATGTACATATTGTCTATGAAGCATAACATTTGCTTTATCATGGTTTTGTAAGTTCTCTGATGTAACATTGAGTATCTTTGAATATGCATGCAGCAAGGATAATTTTTTATCAACGTTTTAAGTGTTTTATTTGTCATTGAACACATTTAGTCATTCTTTTTAACTACATAAAATGTTAAACTAAACAACTTATGATGCTTATAAAGGTATGAATGCATTTAAAAGTCTTCCTCGTACCACAAATTAGAATTTCAGAATCTTGAGTAATGACTACTAAAAAGAGCATGCATAAATTTAAGGTTTATCCCTTTTAAGCTTCCCATTTGATTTAGAGGCATATGATACTTATTTACAAAAAGCAGAGGGTCTTTTTTTTTTTTTTTTAAGACTTTAATGGTTTACCACTATTTTATACAAGCCTTTCACCTTTCTTGGGTATTTCATTCTTTATCGGAAATAGAGAATAGCTTATTCTAATAATATTTAATTAGTACCACCAAAAAAATGAAACAAAAACAAAAAACTCACTGCCGTCAAGTCGATTCTGACTTATAGTGATCCCTGTTGGGTTTCCAAGTCTGTAAATCTTTACAGAAGTAGATTGCCTTTTCTTCCTCCCACAGCTGGTGTGTTTGAAACACTGACCTTCTGCTAAACAGCCAAATGTCTTAGCTATTACTGCACCAGAGCTTCTTAATTAGTACCACAATATTTATTATTATTATATAACTTTAGTGACTATGCATCTGGTGTATTTTCCTTGTTATTGCCTACTTAATAACTTTATTTTAGATTTTAAGAATTGCTTAATCAAGGACATTTTTAAGGTGTGCTTAATTGTCAGTCTGCCAAGTTAACTTGAAATGTTATTTATGCTCACTATCACTATCCTATTTTTTTTTGGGAGCTTCGGTGGCATACTGCCTAAGGCATTTGACTGCAAACCAGAAGGCTGGGAGTTCAAACCCACCAGCCACTCCTCAGAAGGAAGATGGGGCAATCCACTTGCTAAGCTACTAAAAGGACAAAGAAAATGTACCTTCACACCATCCACATTAATCTTTTCTCAATTTGTTGTTGCAATTTTCTTGATTATTTATTGCACGTTGATCAGAGAAGGGCTATGACATTTCCATTGCTTTGAATTTATTGTTTTTTGTACTTTTACTTTAGGAATGATGCAGCTGTTTGGTGCATAGGTATTTATTCATGTTCAACACTTAAATGAATTCATCCTTTTTTAAGTCTATTTATAAAGTACCATTCTTTGGCTCACTTAATGCTTTTGCCCTGATGTTGCCTTTGTTAAGTTTATGAGAGGTTTTCTGTGTATTTTTATTTCTTGTATTTAACTGAGCTCTGGTGGCATAGTGCCTAAGGTACTTGATTGCTAGCCAGAAAGCTAGTGGTTCAAACCCACCAGCCATTCCTCAGAAAGAAGACTGGGAAATCTACTTTCCTAGAGATATTGCCTTGGAAACCAAAAGAGGGGTCGGTAGGAGTAAGGACTGACTCGACGGTAGTGGGTTTGGTTTTTTTTTTTTTTTTTTTTTTAATGTTGTTATTTAACTGAGGTACTACTTACTGTTCCCATCCTTGGAATTCTTAAGTTGTATGTGGTTGGTTGGTTGCTTGTTTTAGGTTTGCCTTAATGTTCTGCTTGTAGTTGAGTTTTGCTTTCTGAACCAAATTTTTTATTACTAGATGAATACAATTCATTTAAATTTATTGATATGCTTGCATTAGGTCTGTCATTATGATTTCCTGTGCCTTCTAATTTTGATAATTTTTACATTTTTAAAATTACCTTATCCTGTGTTTTCCTGGTTTGTTCTGTTGGTTGGTTTACTCTAACAATAAAAAGATTGGATTTTGTACCCCTTGATTATCTTTATTATTGTAACTTTATGTAGTATACTTTGTCCTCTATTTCTTTGGAAAGTTCTAATGACTTCTTACTATGAGCAGTGACAGATTTGGTATATTTCCAGGTTAAATTCTTCCCTCTTACCTTTCTCTTTTCCCACTATTTTTTATTAACATTTTCTTCTATAGTTTTAAATTTATACTTCTGTTATTAGTTTGGGAGCTCTGGTAGCATAGTGCCTAAGGCATTTGATAGCTAACTAGAAGGCTGGCGGTTCAAACCCATCAGCCACTCCTCAGAAGGAAGGTTGGGCAATCTACTTCTGTAGTGATAACCACCTCAGAAACCCAAGGAGAGGTTGCTATGAGTCAGGTCCGACTGGACAGCGCATAACAACAACATTATTTGGTTTATCAGTTTTAAATTTTGTTCCTCCACTGTCATCTGTTTATAAAACATGAGATTAGTGTACTTTCTTTTGTTGATTTTATCATTTTCATATTAAAAAGTTACACAAATTTAAAAAAAGCAGCTTGATTGAGATATAACTGACATAAAATAAATTGCACATATTAAAGTATAAAATTAATAACTTTTAACCTGTGAAATCATCACCGCAATTAATATTGTGAACATGTCCATTACTGCCTGTCCATCCTTATTCCCCACCTATCTCAGGCAACTACTGAACTACTTTCTATCACTAAGGATTAATTTCCAATTTACAGATCTTTATCTAAATGGAGCACAATATATATTATTTTTCATATGGCCTCTTCATTCCTCATATATATATTTTTTTTAAGATTCATCTGTGTTATAGCATGTATCAGTAATTACTTACATTTTATTGCTGAGTAGTTTTTCATTGTATGGATATACCTCATTGTGACTATCCATTCACGTGTTGATGGACACTTGGGTTGTTTCTGATTTTTTACTGCTATGAATAAAGCTGCTACAAACATTTTTTGTGCAAGTCTTTACTGTACTTATATGTACTTATATAAGCATTAAGGCTCTTGCTACTTCCTCCTGTTAGCATCATGATCAGTGTAGTAGATTAGGATGTTATCCTGTGGGATGGTGAAAGTATCAGTTCTTTTGACATCCAGTACTTCTCAGACTTTACTATGCATATAAATAATCTGAAAATCTTGTTACATACAGATTATGGTTCAGTAGGTCTGCGGTGGGGCTTGGAATTCTACATATACAGCAAGCTCCCAGGTAATACTGCTAGTCCGCAGATCGATCACATTTCAAATAGCAGGATTAGAGACCTTGAGAGTTATGTAACCTTGAAGCAAAACAATAATGGTGTAGGTTTTTTTTTCCCCTTCTGCTAGGTGAAAGTAAACTATTTCTAATGTTCCGTTTTTACCAGAAATTAAAATATCTACATTTCCCAGGTCAAGCAGCATTTTAAATGTCAAGAACTATTTTAAACCATTTAACTAAGGAGACTACATCTGGAACACCAGTCCACAGTTGAAGTTAACTCAGCTGCATTGTAATCTTTTCTCTAGAACCCATTAATCTTTTGTGTTGCTCAGACAAGGAAACTGAGTAGGAATCTGTTAGGACTTGACATCTCTGTAGTTACTCTGCATTTTCCCAGAGAAGGCTTTATTGATTTCGAATATTGGTAGGAAGGAGGTTCTCTGATGTTGGTCTTTCTTATTTACCAACCTATACAGTAAGAAGGGAGCTCTGGTAGCATAGTGGCTAAGGCACTTGACTGCTAACCAGAAGGCTGGCGGTTCAAACCCACCAGCCACTCCTCGGAAGGAAG
>NW_006921823.1:5183755-5187638 GCF_000298275.1 Orycteropus afer afer | reverse complement strand
TGCCCAACCTTCCTTCCGAGGAGTGGCTGGTGGGTTTGAACCGCCAGCCGTCTGGTTAGCAGGCAAGTGTCTTAGCCACTATGCTACCAGAGCTCCCAAGTTGATACCTGACCTTAACTACCACAGCACCCCCAACAGGCATGGATAATGGGATTTACAAAACATCACAGAATGGAGAACAATAGCTAGAAGGGCCACATCAAGCAATTCACTGCAGGGGCAAGGGGGCAGTGATGACTTACAAAGCTGAGTCCATCCTCTTAAGTATGAAAATTGGGAATAGGCAGTAAAGATGAAGAGCAAGACCCTGCTGGCAGACGACCTGTTCAAATTGTAACTCTACCATGCAAGTAACAACTTTACTGGGCCTCAGTCTCCTCATCTATAAAATGAAGAATGCAATACTTTTCACCTATTGAGTGATATATAAAGTTTAAATAATGATAGTAAAGTTCTTAGGACAGTTGTAGGAGTTCTGATGGCATAGTGCCTAAGGCATTTGACTGCTAACCAGGAGCCTGGCAGTTCAAACCCACTAGCCACTTTCCAGAAGGAAGATTGGGCAATCTATTTCCAGAGTGATACTGCCTCTGAAACCCAATGTGGGTGCTATGAGTCGGGACTTGATAGCAGTGAGTTGATTTTTTTATTTTGTTTTCTTTTGGGCTTGGGTATTGTGAATAATAAAATGACATAGTAAATAAGACTTTTTTCTATAACTGAATATACTTTTTTTCTGATTAAAAGGTATTTTCTTCTAATTGACTAAGGATCTCATCACCTGTTTTATGTCATATAAAATTGTTTTATAAACTTTGTATCAGGTGTTGAAGGAAATATTGTCTTGGTGTGGTACTATAATAATGTATGGCTGAGTTTTTCCAAATATAACTTTTACAAATTTACTGGTATGCTGTTAAGAATTAAAAGTGTTCTTTGCCTTAATCATTCAGTGTAAAATATGTAACACTGCAGTAGGATTGTCCTTATGTTATTGCAGCTCATACTCTTATTTTGCAACATCAGGAAGGAGCCTGATCCTGCTCCACTTTGCCCACATGTCTTTGGTTTTAATTAAAGAGGGAATTAATTGTTTATCTCACTGTTATTAAGCCTTTTATTTTTATTTTTTTTGTATACTGGGGTAAATTTATGTTTCTAGTAGTTTTGTGTTTTGTGTGACTCAGTACAGCCTGATAATACAGAAGGAGTTGTGTACATATGCATGTGGGAGAGGATGTTAATGTTCAGCAGTTTGCTCTTAATATAAAAGAAATCATAATGACATTTATAGGGAATCTCACTATTGATTGTCTATTAGTTTTTCATTGCAACAACTTGTAAAATTTCTGTACTTTATTTTTATTTTAACCCAATGGTAGAATTGAAATGTCATGTTGAAAAATACTTTAACCTTTGATCTTAGGACATAGTCTCTGTTTAGGGCCTATAATGCCTGAAATGTCTCAGTCCTTGGAATTGTGCCTCCTACTTGCAGGCCCTCCAGCCCTCCTGTGTGATGATGTGTGCATTGTACCAAAGTAGTCCTTTCTCTATGACTGTGGCTTAAGACCTTTGTGAGAAAGGAGCATACTTTCCCCCTCCCCCCAGCCTTTAGATTTTGATTAGATGGTGTGTATGGCAAACAACAACAACAACATGTATATCTTTTCAAGCTTGGAGATGGGAAGAAGAGATAATACATTAAGCTGATGTAAAGTTTCAGTTGAAATTAGAGATTATTAGGAATTGTTTTTATATTTTATTTAACCTTGGTTTTATTTTAATCTTTTTGGATGCTTTTAAGAAATCAGATTTCTAGTCTACTATATAGAACTTTTTTATTGTAATAGTTATTTTCTCTGTTTTCCCTAAGAACATTATTCTTCAAGTAAAACCAAATTCAAAAATCACATGACTGACACTGGCATTTTTCCCTTATTTGAATGGTTTATATTTTTCTACAGGTATGTGAATACATTTACATATATTGTGAGTTACAGCTGTTTGAGAACTAAAAGTAGATACTTCGATTTTTTTTTTTTTTTTTTTTTTTTCTTCCTTTCTTTTTGTCTCTGACTCCAGTTACCTTAGGCAGGGCAATGTTGTTGTACAGACTACTTAAAGTGTACCAGAGGGTCCTCTCCCCGCTCCCCCTTCTTTCTTAAAATAGCAAAACTGCTTATTTGTTTACTTTAAATATATTTTCAGGAGCATTTCAAAGGATTATTACTTTATTTGTCATACCTGGCTAATTTTCTGGTACTATACTCTAAATAGCATATAATCCTCCTATTGCTTACATAGTAGCTTGAGTCATAATTTCTTTATAGTGCGGTTGGGAGTATACATTATACATTGGTCCTTGGATTTGCAGTTATTATTTCATGCAGTTGCACTACACAGCTGCCATTTTGATACTCCATCAGTTTTTTTAAACTGATTATCTAGTTTATAAAGGTTGTATTTTTTTGGGGGGGGTGGTTTTCTCTAAGATTATTAAATATCACCAAGAAAAAGAAATACTACATGTAAAAACAAGCATGTTAAACTTAAAACTCACACACACAAAAAAAGCATATTAAATAACTGAAACTAGCATATATTTTGAGATGATATATTTTTTTCTGAAAAATGTTTATAAAGAAAAACATCTTACAGAAAAATTAATATTAGTATTGTTAATAAATGTAAAGTGAAACTTTCAGGTTTAATATTTAATTCCCCATTGGATACAATAAATCTGATCTACTTAAATAATTTTTTTTAAGTTGTGCTGAAAATATGTACATTAAAACATTTCACGAAAAGAAGAACTTCTACTTGTATAATTCAGGGACATTGATTACATTTTTCATGTTGTAACACCTTTATTGCTAATGTTTTCCAAAATATTTCACCACCATTAGTATAAATCCATTATAACAGACTGTCTGATATAACGCTGGAACATAGATGAGCCCCTCAAGTTGTAAGACACTCAAATAGAGTTTATGTTCACGACGTGGGTAGAGTAAAGCTTTCTGGACCTCCATTTGCATCACTCAAAATGGGAAGAAACAGCTGCAAGCATCCATTAATACTTGGAACATGGAATGTGTGAAATATGAATCTAGGAAAATTGGAAGTAGACAGAAATGAAAAGGAATGCATAAAGATCCATATCCTAGACATTAATCAGCTGAGATGGACTGGTATTGGCCATTTTGAATGAGACAATCATATGATATACCGTGATGGGAATGAATGAAAACTAATGAAGTTGCATTCATTGTTAAAAAGAATGTTTCAAGATCTATCTGAAAGTACAATACTGTCAGTGATAGGATAATATCCATACAACTACAAGAAAGACTGGTTAATACTGCTATTATTCAAATTTACACATGAGCCACTAAAGCCAAAGATGAATAAATTGGAGATTTTTTCCAACTTTTGCAGTCTGAAATTGACCAAACATGCAATCAAGATGTATTTATAATTGTTGGTGATTGGAATGCAAAAGTTGGAAATGCAGAATCATCAGTGGTTGGAAGCTATGGCCTTGGAAATGATGCTGGAGATTGCATTATAAAATTTTGCAAGATCAGTGACTTATTCATTGCAAATACATAAACAGTGGCTATACTCATGGACCTTGCCAGATGGAATATGCAGAAATCAGATCGACTACATCTGTGGAAAGAGGCAATAAAGCAGCTCAGTGTCATTAGTCAAAACAAGGCAGAAGTTGACTGTGGAACATCAATTGCTCCTATGCAAGTTCATGTTGAAGCTGAAGAAAATTAAAATAAGTCCATGAGAGCCAAATGTGACCTTGAGTATGTTGTTGTTGTTGTTATGAGCCATCGAGTCAGACCTGACTCATAGTGACCCCTCCTTG
>NW_006921823.1:5180780-5183040 GCF_000298275.1 Orycteropus afer afer | reverse complement strand
AAAAAAAAAAAAAAAGGCTCTGGAAATTGATGGAATACCCATTGAGATATTTCAACAAATGAATGCAGCACTGAAAGCCCTTACTTGTTTATACCAAGAAATTTGGAAGGCAGCTACCCAGCCAACTGACTGGAAGAGATGGATCTTTATGCCCATTCCAAAGACAGTTGATCCAATAGTGTGTGGAAATTATTGAATAATATTAATACCAGGAACACTGGTAGCGTAGTGCCTAAGACATTTGACTGCTAACCAGAAGGCTGGCGGTTCAAACCCATGAGCCACTCCTCAGAAGGAAGGTTGGGTGATTTACTTCTGTGGTGATACTGCCTCGAAAACCCAAGGAGAGGTTGCTCTGAGTCGGATTCGACTCGATGGCAGTGAGTTGTGTTGTTTTTTTTTTTCCTTATCATTAATACTACATGCAAGTAAAATCTTGCTGAAGATAATTAAAAACATTTGCAGCAGTAAATTGACAGGGAACTTTCAGAAATGCAAGCTGGATTCAGAAGAGGACATAGAATGAAGGATATCATTGCTGATGTCAGATGGATCTTACCTGAAAGCAAAGAATTACCAGAAAGGTATCTTCCTGTGTTTTATTGACTATGCAAAGACATTTGACTATATGAATCATAACAAATTATGGATATCATTGAGAAGAATGGAAATTTCAGAACACTTAGTTGTTCTCATGAGGAACGTGTACATAGACTAAGAGGCTGTCATTTGAACAGAACAAGGGGATACCGCATGATTTTAAATCAGGAAGGATGCTTGTTAAGATTATATCTGTTCACCATAGTTATTCAGTCTGTGTGCTGAGTAAATAATTTGAAAGCTGGACTATATGAAGAAGAACTTGAAATCAGGATTGGAGGAAAACGAACAATATGTGATAGCAGATGACACAACTTTGCTTGCTGAAAGTGAACATGATTTGAAGCACTTAGTGATGAAGATCAAAGACTAGAGTCTTTAGGATGGCTTACCCCTCAACATAAAGAAAACGAAAATCCTCACAACTGGACCAATAAGCAACATCATTATAAATGGAGAAAAAATTGAAGTTGTCACGGATTTCATTTTACTTGGATCCACAGTCAACATCCGTGGAAGCATCGGACAGGAAATCAGATATCATATTGCACTGGGCAAATTACTGCAAAAGACCTCTTTAAAGTGTTAAGGAGCAAAGATATTACTTTGGAGACTAAGGTGTACCTGACCTAAGCCATGGTATTTTCAGTCATCTTACATGCATGTGAAAGTTGGACAGTGAATAAGGAAGACTGAAGAAGCGTTGAATTGTGGTGTTGGTGAAGGAAACTGAAAATAGCGTGGACTGCTAGAATAACAAACAAATCTGTTTGAGAAAAAGTATAGCTGGAATGCTCCTTGGGTGCAAGATTGGCCAGACCTCGTCTCTTCTACTTTGGACGTGTTGTCAGAAGGGACCATTCCCTGAGAAAAGATATCATGCTTGGTATAGTAGTGGTTTAGTGAACAAGGGGAAGACCTTCAGTGAGATGGATTGACATAGTTGCTGCAATAATAGGCTCAAGCATAGCAAGGGTTGTGAGGATGGCACAGGACTGGGCAGTGTTTCATTCTGTTGTACATAAGGTCAGTATGAGTCTTAGCTGACTTGACCTCACATAACAACAACAACAGATATAAACCCAAGGCCTCCAAACAAAAACTTCTCTTTTGCTCCCTTCCCTGTCACCCCCTGAAATATGAATTATTTTTAGTTTCTATGTATTTACTTAAGGAGCTCTGGTGCATAGTGGCTAAGGCATTTGACTGCTAACCAGAAGGCTAGCAGTTCAAACCCACCAGCCGCTCCTTGGAAGGAAGATTGGGTGGTCTACTTTTGTAGAGATACTGCCTCACAAACCCAAGCAGGGGTTGCTATGAGTTGGATCCGACTTGATGGCAGCGAGTTTTGGTGTTTTTTTTGGTATATATCTGCTTATTTTATGCAAGTGAAACCATACACTGTTTATTCATTTGCTGTTGACTTATTTCACTCAGAATAATGTTTTCAAGGTTCATCCATGTTGTGGCATGCACTGAGACTTTATTTCTTTTTATGGCTGAGTATATATACTCTATTGTATATATGTATATGCAAAAACGGCAAGGAGGCCACATGTTCTGACCTCCTCTAACTCTACGAGAGGAAGACAAGATTACCAGCAGTAACCCAAGGCCTATTACTGCAAGGCCAGACATGCTGCCTCCCTCCAGCCCTTTC
>NW_006921823.1:5154691-5180464 GCF_000298275.1 Orycteropus afer afer | reverse complement strand
ACCTCCCAGAACATTGTTTTGTGCCACTCCCAACAGAAATACTCCAGGTGGACACCTTCAGCAATCAGGAGCTCCTCAGTTGCTCATAGCAAATTCCACCTTGGAGTTTATAAAGACTTATGGGTAGAAAAGCCACACAAAGTAATTTACTACACTGCAGTATATATATAAAACCACATTTTGTTTATCCATTCATTTGTTGACAGGCATTTGTGGTGTTTCTGCCTTTTGGCTATTGTGAAAAATACTGCAAGGAGTTGGTGTACACACTTGTTTTTGTTCCTGACTTACATGGATTCTGTGTTCAACTTTTTCAGGAACTGCCATGCTGTTTTCCACAATAACTGCACCATTTTACATTCCCACCAGCAGTTGAAGGTGATTCTACTTTCTCTACAACCTTGCCAACCCCTGTTGTTTTTCATTTTTTAGATTATTGCCCTTCTAGTGGGAGTGAGGTCATACATCATGGTAGTTTTGATTTGCATCTCCCCAGTGGCTAATGACCTTGGAAGGAAGGTTGGGCAATATACTTCTGTAGTGATACCGCCTTGGAAACCCAAGGAGGGGTTGCTATGAATTGGGTCCTACTTGACGGCAGTGAGTTTAGTGGCTAATGATGTTGAACACCTTTTCATGTGCTTGTTGGCTATTTGAATATCCTCTTTAGTAAGCTGTCCATTCAAGTCTTTTGCCAAAATTTTGGTTGGATTGTTTGTCTTTTTATTCTTAAGTTGTAGACGTTTTATATGTATTTTGTATATTAAGTCCTTAGCTGATATATGGTTCCTGGAAATTTTCTCTCAAAATGTAGGTTGTCT
Organism: Orycteropus afer afer; assembly: GCF_000298275.1. Classification (NCBI taxonomy): domain Eukaryota; kingdom Metazoa; phylum Chordata; class Mammalia; order Tubulidentata; family Orycteropodidae; genus Orycteropus; species Orycteropus afer. The sequence continues at coordinate 5,179,643 of NW_006921823.1, read as the reverse complement.
TCATGTTTCTATTAAAGTCCTTTGATGTAAATAACTCAAAACCTAAATGAAATCCACTTCCATCAAGTCAATTCCATTTGGTTTCCAAGATTGTACACCTTTACTCAAGTAGATTGCCTCCACTTCCTCCTGTGGAGCGGCTGGCGGGTTTCAGCTGCCGACCTTCTGGTTAGCAGCCAAATGCCTAACAAACTGCACCACCAGAGCTCCTTTTCATGTAAATAAGTATTTAAATTTTATGGTATGTATGTATATATGTATGTATGTATGTATTAATTTAATTAATTTTATATATATATTTTTTTTAATTGTGATTTGGGTGAAAGTTTACAGAGCAAATTAATTCACTTTCCATACAGCTGTTCACACACACGTTGTCTCATGACATTGACTACAATTTACCCCAATGCAACAGCTCCCCTCCTACTTCCTTCTGATAGTCACCTCTTCCCTGTGTCTATCCCTCCATGCACTCCTGCCCCCTAAACTGTCACCCTGTGCGTAAACAACCCTTCTTTCTCCCATGATTGTTCTCTCCAAGGAATGTATCTACCTCAGGTGCATGTTCAACTCTTATGCCTGTCTTTTCTTTGGCTAGAAGCCACAGGTGTGGGTTCAATTCCAGATTTGAAGGGCAGCTAGGGATTATAGTCTCCGTGGTTCCACCAAGCTCTATCAGACCAGCAAACATGGTACCCTCTTTTTTGTTTTTTCCCCCAAATGATTTTGAGTTTTGTTCCACATTATTCTCCCTCTCTTTCTAGGATCTCCTACATAGATCCCCCTCCAAGTGGTTGACAGTGGTAGCCAGGCACCATCTAGTTCTGGTCTCATAGTCATATAGGCTGAGTATTGCCTGGTGTATCAGTTGTGCGAGGACTAATTGTTTCCATGAAGCTTTGGTTTTCTTCATCTTTGCTCTGGAGGAGGAGAGACCCATTGTTTCATCTAGATGGCTGCTTGAAAGCTTTTAAGATCCCAGTTGCTACTAGCCAAAGGAGGAGGTGGAACAATGTTTTATGCAGTATGTTATGCCAATTGAACTTGATGTCCCCTGTGACTATGGTCCCAAGCCCAAAGTAGCTGGCTGGGACCAAGAAGTGATTACAACCTTGTCCCTTGTCAGCTCTACTATGCCCCTGGGAATTCTTACAGAACATACAAATACACTTGTAGAACCATTGTCATACGTGGTCTTGGGTCCACTCCCTTCTGCATAGACATGCCTAATAGTTCAGTCTGTCCACCTATCTATCCACCTGTATACCCGTGTTTGCCTTCACTGATAACTCCGTACTGTATGTGCAAAAGGATTCATCTTTGTTGTCTGCGCCTCCCATGTACCTCTCTATGTCTTCCTCTTCCTCAGTGCCACCATGTTGATCACTCACATTTGGTACGTTGCTCTTCTCTTCACCCAAATTAATACTTATCTCTACCTATATAACAGTGTTCCCTACCCTACCCTCCCACCCCTGCTAACAAACAAAGAAAATTTCCTTCCATATATAAACCTTTCCTTGACTTGTACAATAACGGACTGATAGAATATTTGTCCTTCTGTGATTGACTTATTTCACTCAGCATAATGTCCTCCAAGTTCATCCACATTATGCGATGTTTTACTGATTCTACATCACTCTTTAGGGTTGCATAGTATTCCATTGTGTGTATGTACCACAATTTGGTTATCTATTCCTCAGTTGATGGACACCTAGATTGTTTTCAACTTTTTGCTATTGTAAGTAGTTCTGCGATGAACCTGGGTGTGCATATGTCTGTTCTTGTCATGGCTCTCATTTCTTTAGGATATATACCTAGTAATGGAATAGCTGGATCAAATGGTATTTTCTGTCTTATTGAACTTTGCTACTAGTGCGGGGGCGAGATGGTATCTCATTGTTCTTTTGGTTTGAATCTCTCTAGTGGCTAGTGATTGTGAGCATTTCTGGATATGTTTGTTGGCTGCCTAAATATCCTCCTTGGTGAAGGGTCTATTCATGTGTTCTACCCATTTTTTTTAATTGGATTATTTGTCTTTTTGTTATTGAGGTTTTGGAGTTTTCTATAAATTCTAGAGATAAGTCCCTTGTCAGATATGTCATTGCCGAATATTCTTTCCCAATCTGTAGGTTCCCTTTTGACTCTTTTGGCGAAGTCTTTGGAAGTACGTAAAAATTTAATTGTTAGAAGGTCCCATTCATCTGATTTCTCTTCTGCTGTTAGTGTATTTTGGGTTATGCTTGATAGTCTAAATTTGCCCCTAGTTTTTCCTTGAGGAACTCTGTAGTTTTAGGTTTCACGTTTAAGTCTTTGATCCATCTAGTTTTTGTCTATGGTGTGAAGTACAGATCTTGTTTCAGTTTTCTGCAAATGGATATCCAGTTTTTCAACACCATTTATTAAATAAATACTGTCTTCCCCATTTAATGGATTTAGGCCCTTTGTCAAAGATCAGGTGACCATAGGTCAATGGATCTATTTCTGGATTCTCAATTCTATTCCATTGGTCTATGTGTCTGTCATTGCACCAATACCAGACAGTTTTGACTATTGTGGCTGTATTGTAGGTTTTGAGATCTGGCAGTGTGAGACCTCCAACTTTGTCCTTCTTCTTCCATAGTGCTTTGCTTATCCGGCTCTCTTTCCTTTCCATATGAAGTTAGTGATTGGTTTTTCCATATCCTTAAAAATGTTGATGGGATCTGGATTGGGATTGCATTGAATATATAGATTGCTTTGGGTAGAATTGACATTTTCACAATGTTCAATCTTCCTGTCCATGAGTATGGTATATTCTTCCATTTATGTAGATCTCTTATGGTTTCCTGAAGTAGTTTTTTATAGTTTTCTTTGTGTAGGTCTTTTGTGTCCCTGGTAAGATTTATTCCCAGGTATTTTATTTTCTTAGGAGCTATTATAAATGGTATTGATTTCCTTATTTCTTTTTCAGCAATCTCTTTGCTGGTATAGAGGAACCCAACCAAGTTTTGGATGTTGATCTTGTATCCTGCCATGATGCTAAATCTCTCAATTAGTTCCAGTAGGTTTTTGACTGAGTCTCTTGGGTTTTCTAGGTACAGGATCCTATCATGAGCTAATAGGGATAGTTTGACTTCTTCCTTACCAATATGGATGCCTTTTATTTCCCTTTCTTGCCTTATGAACCTGGCTAGGACTTCCAGTACAGTGGTGATAGAGGCCATCCTTGTCTGGTTCCTATTGGAAAGGGGAATGGTTTCAGTCTCTCTTCATTAAGAATAATGTTGGCTGTTGGTTTGCATGTTGTTGTTGTTGTTATTTGCCATCGAGTCAGACCCGACTCATAGCGACCCCTCCTTGGGTTTCCTATGCGGTATCACTACGGAAGAAGATTGCCCAACCTTCCTTCCAAGGAGTGGCTGGTGGGTTTGAACCACCAGCCTTCTGGTTAGCAGTCAAATGCCTTAGGCTCTTGTTTTACATAGATGCCCTTTATTATGTTGAAGAATGATCCTGTTCTGCTGAAGAGTTTTCATCAGGAATGGGTGCTGGATTTTATCAAATGCTTTTCTGCATCAATTGATATGATCATGTGGTTCTTCTCCTTTGTTTTATTTACGTGTTATTTATGTGGTGGATGAGTTGATTGTTTTTCTGATGTTGAACCATCCTTACATGCCTACTATGAACCCCACTTGGTCATAATGAATGATTTTCTTGATATGTTGTTGGAGTCTATTGGCTAGGATTTTGTTGAAGATTTTTGCATCTATATTCATGAGAGACATTGGTCTGTAGTTTTCCTTTTGAATGATGTCTTTGCCTGGTTTTGGTATCAAGGTTATGCTTGCTTCATAAAATGAGTTAGGGAGGTTTCCATCCTTTTCTATGTTTTGGAATAGTTTGAGTAGGATAGGTGTCAGTTCTTCTCTGAATGTTTGGTAGAATTCTCCAGTGAAACCATCTGGGTCAGAACTTTTTTTTGTTGGTAGTTTTTTGATGACCTGTTCAATTTCTTTTGTTATGGATCTGTTCAACTTTTCCACATCAGTCTGTGTTAGTTTAGGTAAGTGGTGTGTTTCTAGAAATTTGTCCATTTCTTCCAGGGTTTCAGATTCATTGGAGTACAGTCCTTAGGTGGTTGTTGTTGTTACGTACCATCGAGTCGGACCCGACTCATAGTGACCCCTTCTTGGGTTTCTGAGGCAGTGTCACTATGGAAGTAGATTTCCCCAAGTAAAAAGGCACAGTCCTGATATTACCAAACAACATGGCTGGGCACTAACTCAAGTCCAGAAAAAGTCCTTAGATCAGCAGGGAATGGCTGGCTGTGAACAACAACTTGGCTGCGTTCAGGATTCAAGCGTGTCAAAAAGCTGGGGACCTTCCTTTAAGTTGCTTCTTATATACTGGAAACAGCCCACATTCAGAGCTGCTCCAGTAGTAATTACTAATCTCACCATGGGGAATAAGTACATTCAGCTGCCCAGCCACTCAACCAGGCCCAGCCACTCAACCAGGCCCAGCCACTCAACCAGGCCGAGCCACGTTGACATGCAACCTTAACCTTAACTACCACAATTGCTTACCAGAAGGTCAGCTGTCCTGTGACAGAAAGATGAGCCAATCTGCTTTCATAAAGATTTACAGCCTTGGAAACTCTGGAGCAGTTCTGTTCTGTCCTATTGGGTCACTGTGAATCAAAATTGACTCAGTGACAGTGGGCTTTCTATTGATCTGTTTTGTCTTTTACTACTCAGGATTTTGTTGTCACATGTGACCCACAGTTTCACCCCTACATTTTCTTTTAAGAATTTCATGGCTTTAGTTTTCACATTTAGGTCCTCAATAATTTTTTGATGATTTATTGTTAAACACTAGGCCCCACAGTTTCACCTCTGTATTTTCTTTTAAGAATTTTATGGCTTTAGTTTTCATGTTTAGGTCCTAAATAATTTTTTAGTACAAAATAATATTGTAGACTGTATTCTAGAATGCTGATTTAAATTAATATTTGATAGTGTAGTTAAGATATTTATTTAATGTTTTAAGAATGTTTCTTATTTTCCTCATTCTTTTTATGAAGATCCCAAATTTCTTCTTATTTTTCATATATGTTGTAATATTAAAAACTTTTAGACCCTTTATAAACATAATATTCAGTTCTTGTCTACCTGAAGAAAAAAATTCCTATGTATTTTCAGTTGATTTTGACTCATAGAGACTCTGTAGAACAGAGCAGAACAGCCTCCATAGGACTTCCAAGGCTGTAAATCTTCACAAAAGCAGATCTTCCTATCACTTGCCTACAGAGGGGCTGGTAGGTTTGAATTCTGGCCCTTCTATTAGCAGCTGAGTGATTTAACCACTGTGCCAGCAGGGCTCCTAGTTCCTTTTTTGTTTGTTTGTTTCTAACTTTTTATTGTGATTTGGGTGGAAGTTTACTGAGCAAATCAGTTTTACATTGAACAGTTCTTAAGTGTTTTGTTTCATGTCATTGATTGTAATCCCCACAATGTAGCATCACTCATCCTGCTTCCTCTCTGTGATTCCAGGTTCTGTTCCTCCTTGTTTCCTAACCATTCTTGCCTTCTAAACTTTGTACTTGGGCAAATGCTACCCTTTTGATCTCAGATGCTTGATTGTTATAGTGATTTTCTATCTCCCTTGTATTAGTTTTCACCTTATATGCCTCTCTATTGTTGAGCTGAAATTTGAGCCATGGGAATGAATTTAGTTCCAGGCCTGAAGGGTGACTAAACGCCATAGTTTCAGGGATTCCACTAGTTTATAATTGACTAGTAAGCTTCATCTTTTTTTTATGATTTTGAGTTTTTTGCCACATTTTTTCTCCTGCTTTATCTGGGGTCTTCTAATGGGATCGCTTTCAGAGTGGTAAGTAGTGGTAGCCAGGTACCATCGAGTTCTTCTGGTCTCAGGATCATGGAAGCTTAGGTTCGTGTGGTCCATTAGTCCATTGGATAATTTTTTCCATAATTTTCTTCACTCTTCTTTGCTGGAAGGTGAAGGTTGGGTGAGGAGACCAGTAGCACCTTGGATGTTCCACTCATAACCTTTTAAAACAGCAGTCACTACTTACTGATATAGGATGTAGAATATTTTCTTTGTGGACCGTGTTGTGCTACTTGACCTTGATGACCCCTGAGATGATGGTCCTGAGGCCCCAGACCCAGCAACTCATTCTTTCAAAGTGTTTGGTTGTGGCTAAGAAGTTCTCATAACTTTTTCCCCTTATGGTCACTCTGAGTCAGAATCAACTTGATGGCAGTGTGTGGTTTTTGGTTTAATGCTTTACTATATTCATGTCTATATTTACAATATAAGTAAATACTTATGTAGAAATATTCTTGGTCAAACCTATATATATCCATGGTATAGTCCCATTTTCCTTCGTACTTCAGTTCAGTTTGTGTGTCTGTGTATTCACACAGAGATTATTGTTCTTAATATTACTGCAGGATTGTGTATGTTACAGCATTTATCTCTGTTACCTTTGACTCTTGCCCTCCTCCCAGTGTCTTCCTTTGCCTTGATCATTTTGTATTGACCCTTATTATATAGTGGCTTTCCCTTCACCCAACTTAATAGGTTTACCCTCCCTTCCTCTCCTATGCCTGGTAATTTTCAAAGAATGTTTCTTTTTGTGTGAAAACCTTTTCTGACTTTTTACAATAGTGGTCTCATACAATATTTGTCCTTTGTGATTGACTAATTTCACTGAGCATAATGTTCATCCATTTTAGGAGGTGTTTCTCGGAGTGTGTACTGTAGTTTGTTATCTATTCATCCATTGATGGACACTGAGGTTGTTACCATCTTTTTATTATGATGAGTAATAAGGCTGGCGGTTCAAACCCACCAGCCATTCCTCGGAAGGAAGATGGGGAAATCTACTTCCATAGTGATAACTGCCTGGGAAACCCAAGGGAGGGGTCGTTATGAGTCGGGTCCGACTTGACAGCACGTAACAACAACAACAACAACAACAATGCTGCACTGAACATGGGTGTGTATGTATCCGTGTCACAGTGGTTGCTTCTATAGGATATATACCTAGTAGTGGGATTGCTGGATCATGTGTTTTTATTTCCAACTTTTTAAGTAAGCACCATACTGTTTTCCACAGTGGTCATACCATTTTACAATCCCCCTAGCAGTGTATGAGGATTTCAATGTCTCTACACCCTCACTAGCATTTGTTGGTTTTGTTTGTTTGTTTGTTTGTTTGTTTTAACTTAGCTCTGGGGGCGTAGTGACTAAGGCATTTGATTGCTAACCAGAAAGCTGATGGTTCAAAGCCACCAGCCACTCCTCAGAAGGAAGATTGGGCAATCTACTTCTGTAGAGATACTGCCTCAGAAACCCAAGGAAGAGTCACTATGAGTCAAATCAACTCAAAGCAGTGAGTTTGGGTTTTTTGTTTTTTTTTTTTTTGGTTTATTAATGCTGGGGTGAGATGATGCCTATTAGTTGTTTTGCTTTGCATCTTTCTAGTGGCTAATGGTAGAGAGCATTTCTTCATGTGTTTTTAGCCACCCAAATGCTTTCTTTGGTGAAGTGTCTGTTTATGTCCTTTGCTCATTTTTTAATTTGATTGTTTGTCTTTTGTTTTTGAAGTGTTGAAGATTTCTATAAATATTAGAGATTAGTCCTTTGTCTGATATGTAGTTGGAAGAAAATTTTCCTAGTCTTTGGCTTCTCTTTTTACTCTTCTGGTGAAATCTTTCAATGTGCATAAGTGTCTAAATTTTAGGAGTCTTCAGTAGTCTAGTTTGGCTATTTTTGTGTTTTTAGTAATGTTTGGTAATATAATTATGCCATGTATTAGATCCCCTAAGTTTGTCCCTTGTGTGTGTGTGTGTGTCTGTCTGTCTTAGATTTTGGTCTTTGATACATCTTGAGTTAATTTTTGTATATGATGTGATGTATGGGTCCTGTTTCATTTTTCTTCAAATGGATATTCAGTTTTGCTAGCACCATTTGTTAGAGTATCTTTTCTTCATTTAATGAGTTTTGGTAGGGCTTCTTATTCTTGGCTATCAAATTTAAACATTATTTTCATTAGTTCTAAGAAGTATACAAGTATAGTATACAAGTAAGTATACAAGGAAATACGTTATATTTTCCACTTTTAGAATTAAGAGAACCTGAGTATGAGCTGATTTAGGGCAGAATGAACAGTGCCTTAGCCCCCCACTTCCCAGGTCAGCATCCTTACATTTTGTGTTTTTCTTCATCTCCTGCTCTGCCATATCAACCCCACATTCATGACCATGTGGTACCTGAAACTTGTCTACTGAATGTATCCCCCATCATTTTATTTTGTCAACCTTAGTTTCTTTCTTACTGCCTTTGACAACGAGAGTGATAGTTCATTTATTTTAGTAAAATGTTATATTTCTAAACAAATAATGTTTTTTTTAACTTTATTTTGACTATCATGTTTATGTATAATATTTGAGAATATTAACTAATGAAAATACAGAGCAAAGCTTTGGCAACTGGTTTTAGAGGCAGTGATTTCCATTGAGTTTCAATTTTAAGAACATTGTACGTGAGTGGAAATTCTAAAAATCTCCCCACTGTATTTGTTTCTTTTTTGTTGTGCTTCAGGACTTATGAAGCCATGGAATATTATTTTTATAATTTTTAATCAACTTGTTCCTTACACCCTTGCACTAGTCTGTATTTTCAGAGAAAAATTTGTTGTTGCCAAAAAGTCCTTTTTTCTATATGCATTGCTTCACTTTGTTTTCATATTTATGTAGAAAGTCTGAGAATAATGAAATCACCATGTTTATTAGGCATATCTTAGGAATTTTCAGAAGCTGAAATTCAATTTTAGCTTCACTAATATAGGTAGCTCTGATAGTGTAGTGCCTAAGGCACATGACTGCTAACCAGAAGGCTGGTGGTTCAAACCTACCAGCCACTCCTCAGAAGGAAGATGGGGCAATCTACTTCCATAGTGATACTGCCTTGGAAACCCAAGGAGGGGTTGCTATGAGTCGGGTCCGACTTGATGGCACATAACAACAACAACAACAATATAGGGATTTCAGGCGTGCATTTTGATTTTGGAGGTTCCTTTAACTCATTTTTTTTTTTTTTTATTTCTTCTTCTTTTTTAAGAGTCAGCTTTCAACAGATATTTAATGAGTGCCTTCAGTGTTCAAATGACCAGCATTTTCACACATCAGATTCTTCATTGTTAGTCTCTCCAGCCTTAGGAGCTCTTTGAAATCTTTTATTTATTTTTTCTATGTAGAACTGCATATATTTATTTTATTCCTTTTAAGTATTAACAGAAAGAGATTTTTACAAAAAAAAAAAAAAAAGTAGGTGAAATACCAGGTTAAATGTAATGGAGATGGATAAGGAAGTAAAAAACCTTGTGGTTTCTTGTGGTTTGTCCCTGTGTTACAAGAATGATGTTATTAATCAGCAGTGATATGACATTAATCTTTGTTTCAGAATGGGCAATACGGTAGGGTATGCTCTAATCAGAGTACTTATAGACTGAGCAGAGAAGCACAGAGGAAGAGACATTTGAGTAGCATCTTGAGAGAGACCCACCTATTACCATTGAGTTGATTCTGACTCATAGCAACCCTGTAGGGCAAAGTAGAATTGCCCCATTGAGTTTCTAAGGCTGTAAATCTTTATGGAAGCATATTGCCTCATCTTTCTTGTCTCATCTTTTTCCCATGGAGTGGTTGGTGGGTTCAAATTAATGAACTGTTGGTTAGCAGCCAAATGCCTTAACCAGAGCCTCTTGCAAGGGAAGTTGGGGCTAACTATGCGTTCAAGGCAGAGGGAACAGCTTGTGTAGGTATGGAGGCTTGAGCATTTCTGGAGGTGCTTTAAATGGTTTGAGAATGGAACGTATGGAATATGTCTGAAGTTGAGTGGGTGGGCAGAGCTTAATTCATTAGGTGCCTCACGTGCCTTGCTAAAAACTTCATTTTAATTTTGAACCAAACCAAAACACCAAACTCACTGTCGTTGAACTGTCATTGAGTTGCATCCAACTCAGAAGGTGGCACTTTTAAATAGGGGGATAGCTTGACTAGGTTTGTATTTTAGAAAGATTAAAGAAATGTGGAAGATGGATTAGAGGAGAACACACCACTGGTGAAGCAAATCAATATGGAACATCCATTGATGAGAAATGATGAGATCAGAGCTCTGGTATTAGAATAGTGGGTAGCATACACATTACATCATAAACTGTTAGGATTTAGAAAACAGGTGGATGTAAAAGAGAATTGGAAAAGAGGACATATGGGGTGATTTCTGGGTTTCTGACTTGGGTGACTTGGTGGATGGAGGTGCTAGTAACTGAAATAGAATCTAGAAGGATTGAGAGGAAGTTGTTTGAACTTGATGAAGCATGTAAATGGAGATGTCCAGTAGGTAAGTAGCTATAAATACATTGTTTAGGAAGAAGTTTCACTATGAAGTAGAGATTTGGAAATCATTGGAATTACAAGTGGCAAAGTTACTAGATTGAGAGGGAAACAAGGCTGAGAAAGAACCAGAGACAGAAGGTAAGGAGGGAAGATGAGGATCCAACAGGCAAATGAAGAGAGGAATTCAAGGAGGAGGGACTCTTCAGGATTAATGTCTCTGATTGTCAGAGGCAACAAGTTTAATAGGGACTGAATATTGCCCATTTTGATCTTGCTGGCAGCCTGAACAAGAGCAGTCTCAGAAAGTTGGAGGGGCTGGGGTTCATGTTGCTGTGAGTTGGAGTTGAATGGGTGTGGGTGAAATGCATTTACCCTACTCACCCCTAGAAACTTGTCTGTAGAGAGAGGCCAACTGGAGGGGCATAGCAAGGTGTAGGGAAAGATTTCAATGAGAGGGACTTGAGATTGGGGAGGTAGTAGAATAAGGTTGTCTAGAAATAAGTTAATCTATTGAAGCAAGTCCTTGAGAAGGAAGAAAGGTTGAGAGGGAGACAACAAAGCTGTACCCTTTCACTTGAAGTAGCTTGAGACAACCTAGGGAAGCAATCAGATTAATTTGCTATTGTATCACTTTGATTTTTTAACTAGACATCATATGTACATTAACTTGATTTCCTAACTAATGAGCACTAATGTAACTGTTTTTTTCCCCCTACCAAGCATGCAAAGTACATTTCATGAAGCACATTGGATTTACTTTACTCTGCATCCATCACTCCCCAAATTTTCAGACAGACATAGATAGTGAAATACACACCATGTAAAAGCTCCATCCATCTCTGCTATTTCACTTCTCCTCTTTTGGTGCTCCTTCTGCCTCAGATGGTAAACTTCTTACACATGCGCCATCAAGTTGATTCCAATGGACTATATAGGATGGAGTTAAACTGCTGTATAACACTTCCAAGGCTGTAAATCTTTACAGAAGCAGAGTGCCGTATCTTTCTCCTGCAGAGCAGCTGGTGGGTTCAGACTGTTGACATTTTGGGTAGTCAGCTGAGCTCTTAACCACTGTACCACCAGGGCTTCTCCATCTCAGAATAAATATGATAAATTCATTTATGTGTAGTTGAGTAAAACTCAGTATACTTCAACAAATTTGTATATTTTAAAAGTGGTCAAGGAATGAACCTGTGATTGAGGAATTTCACAAGTCGCATCATTGCCTGTAGAGAAAGAGATTTGGGGGTATGGTTCCTTCCTAATATCCACATTCTATTTACATAGTAAGCATGACCTGACTAGGTTTACATTCTCATAGTCAAAAGTAAAATTAGTAAGATGGATTCTGCTTCATAGAATAGTTAGTATAATAGTCACTTGAACTAGTTATTTCTGTACTCAAGACAATCTAGTTTTGAGTTCTGTGATTAGCTAACATCTACTTTTCCCAGTTTTTCTAGTCTTTCTCAGAGCTTCTTCCATCTAGACACTTAATTAACTTGTGGTATTTTGTAGAGCCTGATAATTTCCTAGGTCTCTTTTATAATGTTGTTATTCTTGTTATGTGCTGTTGAGTCGGACCTGACTCATAACAACCTCTCCTTGGGTTTCTGAGGCAGTATCACTACAGAAGTAGATTGCCCAACTTTCCTTCCCAAGGAGTGGCTGGTGGGTTTGAACCGACAGCCGTCTGGTTAGTAGTCAACTGCCTTAGGCACTACGCTCCCAGAGTTCCTCTGTTTTATAATAAAAAAACACAACCACTGCCGTAGTGTTGGATCCGACTCTTAGCGACCCCTCCTTGGGTTTCTGAAGCGATATCACTTTGGAAGTAGATTGCCCAACCTTCCTTCCGAGGATAATACTCCTTGCTAAATTAGTAGAACTAGTGGGTCTCTGCCATAGTAACCACTTGGACAAGTTTTTTCCCGTTTAAGTTGAGATCACTTCTTAGAATGAAGACTCTATCATTCTAAACACTGAGGTAGCCCATTAAGGATCATTTTGTGATTATACCTACAGTCTTTTCAACTTAAAATTTGTATGAACCAAATATCTCATAAAAGACTTTAGGCTCTAAGTTTAAGAAGTCATAGGAACTGTGTTATTTTTTTAATTCAGCTAGAAGTTGTTATGTAGTGCCTAAGGCACTTGACTGCTAACCAGAAGGCTGGAGGTTCAAACCCCCCAGCCACTCCTTGGAAAGAAGGTTGGGCAATCTACTTCCGTAGTGATATTGCCTTGGAAACCCAAGGAGGGGTCACTATGAGTTGGGTCCGACTTGACGGCACATAACAACAACAACAACAACAAAAGTTGTTATGAAAATAATTCAGTAAGGGAAGCTTTAAAGATATTGCACATTCATGGGAGGGAATGCTAGATAATCATTAATGTTTTAATGAAATAATGGTGGAAGAAATGCTTATATTTTGTTAAAATTCTACATCTGCTGTCTGATTTAAAAATATGTTTACAAAAGCAAATATGAAAGGAAATACATAGTAAGAAGTATGAAATTCTACTTTCTGTTTCAGCTAACCTTCCAGTGCCAACTATTGCAGCCATAGATGGACTCGCATTAGGTGGTGGTCTTGAACTGGCTTTAGCATGTGATATAAGAGTGGCAGGTGAGAATTAATACTATAAAAAACATGCTTTTTAAAAGATAAGCTTTGTTTTGACTCTTCAGATAATTCCAAATATTTACTTCTGTTTCCTGTTGTTCAGTAGAACATTTAGTAAAAGTCACCTTTGGGGCTTAAATTTGTTGTTGTTGTTGTTATGTGCCGTCGAGTCGGCCCCGACTCATAGCGACCCCTCCTTGGGTTTCCGAGGCAGTATCACTACGGAAGTAGGATTGTCCAACCTTCCTTCCGAGGAGTGGCTGGTGGGTTTGAACCGCCAGCCATCTGGTTAGCAGGCAAGTGTCTTAGCCACTATGCTACCAATAGTATATTTAAAATTCCCAGCAAATGGAGTCATTACAGTTTTCTTTGCTCAATCTTAGCAGTAGGAAAAGAACAGAATTAGAGTGAGACAGAACTGTTTGAATCTTTGGTCCTGTCCTTTTTAGGTCAGTTTCCTCCTCTCTAAAATGGGGATAATGACATTTAATATTGTGAAGATTAAGTGAACTAATCTATGGCATGTGCCTAGCACAAGCACTTAATTATTGATAGCTACACTAATAGTGACTTAGTCTTTCTAGTTTCACTTTTTCTTGCATGTTTTTTGAGACTTATGTGAGGTGATAATGAAAATAGTGATTCAAGAGTGTTGATGAGATAACCAACATTATTCTAAATACCTGATGTATATTAACTTAATTAATGTTCTTAACAACCCTACAAGATAGGACCTTTGTTGTACTTGAGGAAGCTGGAGCAGAAAGGGGTTAAGTAACATAAGTGGCTGAGGTGGGAGTTTATTTTAACTCATGCATTCTGACATCCCAGCCTCACTCCTGCTATCCGGCCAGAGCACTGAAGACAGAGCTGCTATTTTTATTGTTGTCAGTACTATTCTGTGTAGTCTCAGCTCTTGTCTGTGTCCTTGTGCTCTCATCAGGTGTGACATAAAAACAAGTTCTAGGGCTGAGAACTAGGTGACGCAGGCAGAAATATTTGTCGCTCTTCTTTCCCTGGCACTTACTATCTATTCTGATGTAGCTGTCTATTGAAAGCGAAGGCAACATCATTACATATTTGTAATAATTTTATGGTGACTGTTTCTTGAGATTTGTAGTTATAATCTATGTATAATTTCCCCCTTTATTTTAACTTCCTATTTTCTTCTTTGAAACACTGGATTTTTTTTTTACTCTTCAGGTAATTCCAAATATTTAATACTGTTTCCTGATGCACTTGAATATGCAAATAAATAAATAATTCAGATGTATTAAAGCAATCATGAAAACAAACATGAAGAGAGGAACCCTGTCCAGCTGTCAATAAAACCATTTGTCATAAAGTAACTAGAGCTCTGGTCTTGAAAAGTTGCCATATATGATATCATAGATTAAGGTGTTTGATCTGGGGGACTATTCAGACAGTTGAAGAATTTCATGCTTATCAGAAATGGCCTTTTTCCTGACCTTGTGATATTAGCGAGATGTAAACCTTCAAACATGGCTTGGCAATAACAGGTCTAATAATAATAAATAAATAAACAATAAAAACCTGGTGGTCTTTCGACTTTAAAAACAATTTCGCTGCCAAGCAATCTTTAATAGAAAATGTTGTGTGAGTCTCTTAATGTGTTAGAGTGTTTACTTATTTCTGTAACTGAGTGCCTTTTGAAGTACTTTTTTTTTTAAATAGTGACACAAGTTTAATCAGTAATTAAGATTTCAAGTATAGTTTATTTTGTCAACTTTTGCAAGTCAATTATATTTTAATTTGATGATATGGATGCTAATTAATTTTCTTTCTTTTCAGTGTCTTCTGCAAAAATGGGCCTGGTGGAAACAAAGCTAGCAATTATTCCTGGTGGAGGTATGAATTGTTAACACCTATCTCAATTTATTCTCAAAAACAAGGTATAAGGCAGAAAAGTGCTAAATGAAAAGGCTTTAATCAAAACACAACATTTTAGATAAAAAGACTATTACTATATTGTTTGTTCTCTACCAAAGTCCTTATTCAAATACATTCTTCTTTAGCTCAGAGAGGTGGTAAAGACAATAGGTACTCTGATTGTTGCTTTCTTTTTCATTCTATCTCCCTGAGCTTTTCTGTGTTCTTTCTTAAAATTTTAATTATTGTACAAGTCACATTTTTATCACTGGATCTATTTTCTTAAAGGATAACAGATATTTTGATAATTTTATGTATATAAATGAATTTTCCCTGATAGAGAACTTTGTGCACACAAACAAGAATGAGGGAGGAATAGAGGCTCCAAGCCTGATGCCACCTTTCTTGTGTTTTTCTGCAGCAGGACGAAGGTCATGGTTAGTGAGTAGTCTGAATTTCAAGTTGAAGGAGTGATGTTTCTTATGTTACTACAAAAAAAGATATGTGAGCTGCTTCTACTGGAAGAATAATTTAAGAAAATACTTATACATTTATAATGTAATCTTTTCTTACCTGATAAATATAAATCTTTTATGATTTTGTCTGATTCAGAAGATTTGGAGATACACTTTTTTGAAGTCATTCTTTTAAAAAGTAGACTTCATTTAAAAATGTGCATATTATAATAACCTTCATTGGGAACTTGTATATATAATAAATGATTATTTATTAGTATATGAATGAAAAAAGAGTAACAATGGAAAAATTGCAGACATTGTAAACCATTCCAGAAATGCATACAAATAGGTTAAAATTGTGTCGTTAACTTTACCATTATTAGGATATTGTTGTTAGGTGCTGTCAAATTGATTTTGACTCATAGTGACCCCATGTGACAGAGAAGAACTGCTCTGTTTTCTTGGCTGTGATCTCTGTGGAAGTAGATCACTGAGTCTTATTTGTGTGGAGCCACTGGGTGGTTTCAAACTGCCAATCCTAATGTCTCCTTAATAAGGTGTATAGGAAGAAGTTATAAGTTATGGTGAAATTAAAGATTACCCAGATCAATATGTGGGACTTAACTACACTTTCTATTTCAGTAATTTAGGAAAATGCTATTTCTGTAGGCTAAAAACATTCAATATCTACCTGTTCTGTCATGCCTCTCTTTTTCAATGACTAATTGAAACACTAGAGGAAGGATTTGTGAGAAAATGGATCCAGTTGAAAAGAATTGTCAGATAACTAACATATGAAACAAAATAAAATTTAGACTAAGGTTGACATGACATGTTTCTGAGATTTTTATAAAAATTAAGCATTTATTGGTGCTTAGGATATAACTTTTATGTAGCTAGAATAAACTAGTCCTAAAAAAGAAAGTGGATATTGAGGATGTTTAAGTAATTATTTGAACAAGGGATTCGTAGATGTTGGAGGTTGGGGTTGGGAAGAAGATGAACTTAGTAATTTGGATATTTAGCATGTCTTGAATATGAAATGTTTTAATTGTTAAAACCACTGGAAGGTAGAACAGTTGTATGAGAGTACTGTTTGGTTTGATTAGATGAAAGAATAATTAGAAGTAATTTGGAACTGAAAGTGATAGCTATAGCTCTTTCCATCTTTTCTCTTCTGCTGTATGAGGATTGGTATATACGAGCTCTGGTAGCGTAGTGCCTAAGGCACTTGACAGCCAGAAGGCTGTGGTTCAAACCCACCGGGCATTCCTTGGAAGGGAGGCTGGGCAATCTACTTCCATAGTGATAATGCCTCAGAAACCCAAGGAGGAGATGCTATGAGTTGGGTCCAACTCAACAGCACAACAGCAGCATATGAGGTCTAGAAATTATAATTTTTTTTTCCAATATACTTAAATTCTTTATGGTTCTCCTCAATAATGGACTCATTAATTAGGTTGTACTTTTTGTAATTTGATTGAATTTGACTATGTGTTCTCATGAATAAAGAATCCTTGTGGTATGGTGGTAGCAGCTCAGCTGCAAACCAAAGGGTCAGTGGTTTGAACCTACCATTTGCCCTGCAAGAAAAAGATGTGGCAGTCTGTTTTTATAAAGATTGATAGCCTTGGAAACCCTATGTGGTAGTTCTATTCTATCCTATAGGGTCACTGTAAGTCAGAATTTTGGGTTGGATATTCTCATGAATGCAATTGTTTTTCTAATTAACTATTTTCTCTATAAATAATTTTTTTTGCCTTTTTAAAAAAATGATTTCAAAGAAATATACTTCATTTATTCCTTTAATATCATGAAGGTTTCAAGTGTATAGCTCATAGCTTGTGTAGCATTGGGGCACTGGACTTTTTAATTTAAAATGCATTTGATTTCATAGGAGACCACATATTCACATTTAGATTAAAAGAGATGCCCACGAAATTTCTGGTTCAGTTTTACATTAATACTATGGTTAGCAAAGTTGCAGAGTATTCTTTCTAGGTAAACCCAGATTTTTTTTTTTTTTTTTTAGTAACAGTTTATTTTAAAAAAAAACACCTCACTGCTGTTGAGTCAATTCCAACTCATAGCATCCCCTTCTTGGGTTTTTCGAAGGTGGTATCTCTACGGAAGTAGATTGCCTAGTCTTCTTTCTGAGGAGTGGCTGATGGGTTTGAACCATCAGCATAAGCAGTCAAATGCCTTAGGCACTACGCCACCAGAGCTCCATCTATATATATATATATGTAATATATATAACTTTATTTAAAATATTTGACTCCTAGGCATTATACCATATATGTATATTATCAAAAGGAGCTATTTCTGAAATTTTCACATGGAAAACTCATCCACAAAAGATGGATACTTTTATCATTTCCATTTCGTCCCTTCCTCACAGATGATTCTCTTGAGACAAGACTGCCTTTTTAAAAAAAAAAAAAACTTACAGCTGTTTTTAAACTGCAGATTTTGACATGCTTAAAATGACCTTAGAAATTTTTTCCTTGTGACTGTAAACATTTTTGCTAACTGTTATAAAGAACTTTTCATAATAGTTGTTTTTGTTACGTGCCATTGAGTTGGACCCGACTCATAGCAACCCCTCCTTGGGTTTCCAAGGCAGTGTCGCTACGGAAGTAGATTGCCCAGCCTTCCTTCCGAGGAGTGGCTGGGGGGTTTGAACCTCCAGCCTTCTGGTTAGCAGTCAAGTGCCTTAGGCACTATGCTACCAGAGCTCCCTTTCATAATAGGGACAGTACCAAACCAAAACCCATTGTCATTGAGTCAATTCTGACTCAGAGTGACTTTATAGGACAAGTTAGAACTGGCTTGTAGAGTTTTCAAGGCTGTAATCTTTACCGAAGCAGACCTGCCACATCTTTCTCTCTCAGAGACTACACTTAATCTCTACCTCCCTTCTTGGTGGGACTATTTCAGTTAAAAGAAGTTTAACTTGGTTCCTATGGTAGATGCTCCTATGAGCAGCCAGGGGCAAGGCCTCCAGGAGGATGAGGGCCATCAGGCAGTCCAACGCATCTTCAAGATGTCTTACTTTACTATCAGCAGCCTTAGCTTTTCGTCTGTTTCAACCAAGAGCTGATGTGGACAGCCAATAGATGGGTAGAAAATCCTGGGGAAAATCCATATATGGGGGGGATACTGAGGAAAAGTGTAAATACTTTTTCTTTTTTTAATATTATGAAGTAAATATTTAACATGATGTTGTTGTTGTTATTTGCCCTTGAGTTGAACCCGACTCATAGCGATCCCTCCTTGGGTTTCCGAGGTGGTATCACTATGGAAGTAGATTGCCCAACCTTCCTTCCGAGGAGTGGCTGGTGGGTTTGAACCACCAGCCTTCTGTTTAGCAGTCAAATACCTTAGGCACTACGCCACCAGAGCTCCTAGAAAGTATGTGGAAGCCTAACAAATTCACGTTTATAAGAATTAAATAAAACAAAAAGAGTAGGATATTTGTATTTGACAGTTTGGGAAATTTCCATAAATTTATATGGAAAATAGTGACATACTGTTTGTGCTTGGCTCTTGTTCTTATCTCCTCTACTGGATCTGGGTTTGTATCAAGGAACCTTATTATAGCCGAGGTAACAGATTTCTTGCTTGGATATACACCATCATGTTCAAGATATGTAGTATTTCCACTGCTCTGTAGATCCTCTTTTAATTCTCCCTAGCTTTTTAGTTTGAAATATTGAAGTTAAGGAAAATTGACAGATAATAACATGACCATCTTTTATACCTTTTATTAAGATCTATCCCTGCCCCATTCTACTCTCCTAAAACCCCTTTCCCCCATATACACATTCCTTTCATATTTTTCTTGCTGGATCATTTCAAAATAAGTTACATTGTCATAACATTTCACCTTTAAGTATTTCTGCATGCTTTTCTTATTAATAAAGATACTCTGTTACATAACCACATTATTATCACAACCAAGAAAATTACTAATTATAATTTAATCATATCATCTAATAATCATATTCAGATTTTCTCAGTTATTTCAAAATGTTGTCGATACTGGTTTTCTTTGTTATTGTTTTGCTTTTCCAATAAAGTTCAATATCATATTGCATTTGCTTAAATCTTTTTTTTTTTTTTAATAATCTAGAGAAGTCCTCCATCTTTTGGTTTTTATAACTTTAATTTTTTATTATTTATTTAATTTTTAAATTTTATTTTGGTGAAAACATACACAGCAAGACATTCACCAACATTAGCAACATCCCCATTTACAGCTCAGGGACATTGATGATAGTTCTCATGTTGTGCCACCATTATTGCTATCCTTTTCCAAAATAACCCACCACCATTAGCATAAACTCAATGCCCCCCAAACAAAAGCTTCCCCTTTCCCCCCTCCTCCTACCCCTGGTAACCACTAATAATCTTTGGTGTGTGTGTATGAGTAAATGTGTGTGTGTGTGTGTGTGTATCTGAGGCCTTTTTTTAGTGACCTCTTGCTTTCTTCATGGATAATGTTCTTGATATCCTCCCATAATTCTTCTGGTTTTTGGTCGTTGGTGTTCAGTGCATCAAATCTATTCTTTAGATGGTCTCTAAATTCCAGAGGGATATATTCAAGATCATATTTTGGCTCTCTTGGACTTGTTTTAATTGTCTTTAACATCATGTTGATGGTCTGTTCCACAATCAACTCCTGGCCTGGTTTTGGCTGAAGATATTGAGCTTTTCCACCACCTCTTGCCACAGAGGTAGTCAGTCTGATTCCTGTGTGTTCCATCTGGTGAAGTCCACATGTAGAGCCACCATTTGTGTTGTTGAAAAAAGGTATTTGCAATGAATAAGTCGTTGGTCTTGCAAAATTCTGCCATGCGATTATTTCTGTCACCAAGGCCAAATTTTCCAACTACCAGTGATTCTTCTTTGTTTCCAACTTTTGCATTCCAGTCACCAGTATTAACACATCCTGATTGCATGTTCGGTCAATTTCAGACTGCAGAAGTTGATAAAAATATTCAATTTCTTCATCTTTTGTTTTGGTGGTTGATGCTTAAATTTGACTAATAGTCATGTGAACTGGTCTTCCCTGTAGGTATATGGATATTTTCCTATCACTGACAGCATTGTACTTCAGGACAGATCTTGAAATATCCTTTGTGATGATGAATGCCATGCCATTTCTCTTCAAATTGTCATTCCCAGCATAGTAGATCATATATGGTTGTCTGATTCAAAATGTCCAAAACCAGTCCCCTTCAACTCACTAATGCCTAGGATATCAATCTTTATGCATTCTGTTTCCTTTTTGACAACTTCCAATGTTCCTAGATTCATACTTTGTACATTTCATGTTCCAATTATTAATGGATGTTTGCTCCTCAATTTGAGTCGTGTCACGTCAGCAAATGGAGATCTTGAAAGCTTTACTTTATCCATATCAGTAAGGTTGGTTCTACTCTGACAGTGTAGCTCTTTCCCAGTCATATTTTGAGAGCCTTCTGACCTAAGGGGCTCATCCTCCTGCACTAAATCGAACAATATTTCTGGGCTATTCATATAGTTGCCTAATGGAAAGTGTTTGTCTGCTATTCATAAGGTTTTCCCTGGCCAATTCTTTGAGAAGTGGACGGCCTCTTCCTTCTTCCTAGTCTTTCTCAGTCTACAAGCCGCATCAAAGCCTGTGCACCAAGTGCAACCCCGCTGGCATTTGAAACACCAATAGCATGCCCTCAAGCCTCACAGCAACATGGCACCACAGTACGACAAACTGACAGACAAGTTTGTCTCCCTTAGTTGTTCAAAACCTCTCCACCATTCCCTTACCTCTGCCTCATGTTTGCTCTCCCCTGGCTTTCCTTTCCTTTCCTTTCCGTTCAGCTCTGTTTTTCCTGCCACTTGCGGGTTGGAGCCTGGGTCCTTCCCCTTACCTGGATCCCTCTGCTGCTTGATTGCACTCTCCTGGACACCCTGCTTTTCATTTCCTTTCCCCTTCACTTTTCCTACCACTTGTGGGTTGGGACCTGACTCCTTCCAGTGAAGTTTATATATGTGTTTATATATATATGGAAAGAGAGAGAGAGAGAGGTAGAGAGATGGAGAGATTGAATTATCTAAAAGAAATGGCTCAGGCAATTGTGGAGGCTGGCAAGTCCCATGTCTGTGGATCACATATCAGGCTGGAGGCTTCTTCTGACTCACATAACTACTAGGGATGACCAACCCAAGATCAGCAGGTCAGATACCAAGCTACTGGCTCACTAGATGTGGAGACTGACAAATCCAAGATCAGCAGCTAATATGACAGGATTCTAGTTCACAGATTGCAGAGGCTGACAGATCTCAAGATTGACAGAAAACATGGCAGGCTGCTGAGTCAAGTCCAAAGAACTGGAGGTCAGAAGATGATGAGCCAGGTGCAGAATCCCGATCAAGCAAAAAGCTAGAGAGCTTTACCAGAATGTCCATATATATTGGAAGGAGGCCACAGCCCTGAGGGAAATCCCTTTCAACTTACTGACTGCTCATAGAGATTTCATCATGGAGATGATTTCATTATATCAGATTTCATTAAGGGGAATGACTACAGCATAACTACCAAATGACTGAGAATCATGGCCTAGCCAGGTTGGCAAACACTGTTAACAATCACAGTTGCTTTGTATTTCTTTTTATATATATAATGTGTTTTATGAGGAGCGCTGCTGGTACAGTGGTTAAGAGCCCAGCTGCTAAATGGGGAATATATGGTTTGAACATACCAGAGGCTACATGGGAGAAAGATGTGGTAGTGTGCATCCATCAAGATGACAGCCTTTGTTGATGATAACTTTGATCACTTTGTTAAGGTAGTGACTAACTGTGGGCACATTCTCTGCATTTTCTTGTTGCAAACATTATTTTTATTATTTTTTAAACTCTTGTTGTGAATTGGGTGAACATTTACAGAGCAAATTCGTTTTCCATTCAACAATTGATAGACATTTTGTTTTGTAACATTGATTGCATTCTTTCTGCTTCCTTCCGGTGTTTACTATTTTCATTTGCTTTCCTTTCCTATGCCTTCCAGTCTTCTGAGCTTTATCCCTGGGCAAATGCTGCTTTTTTTTATCTTTTATGGCTGGTTGTTTTAAGGAGTGTGTACTCACTGTGTTCACCTTATAGTCCTATCTCTAAGGTAGCTAGAAGTTGAGGCAAGGGGTGAGTTCATTACCAGGCTTGTCGAGTGACTAGGCCATAGTCTCAGGTTTCTATCAGGCTCTCTCAGACTGGTAAGCCTAGTCTTTTTCATGATTCTTAATTTTGCACCACATTTTTCTTCTACCGTTTTTAGGACCTGCTACTGTAATCCCTTTCAGAGTGGTGTTTCAACAGTGATATCCGGGTACCATCTAATTCTTTTGGCCTCAGGATTGTGAAGACTGGGGCTCCTGTGGTTCACTAGTGCTTTTGACTAATTGTTTCATTGTATCTTAGGTTTTCTTTGGGAGCTCTGGTGGCATAGTGCCTAAGGCATTTGACTGCTAACCAGAAGGCTGGTGGTTCAAACCCACCAGCAACTCCTCAGAAGGAAGGTTGGGCAGTCTACTTCCGTAGTGATATTCCCTCAGAAACCCAAGGAGGGATTGCTGTCAGATCTGACTCAATGGCAGTGAGTTTGGTGGGGTTTTGTTTGTTTGTTTGTTTGTTTTTAAGGTTTTCTTTACCTTTTTTTACTCCAGAAGGGGAGAGACCATTGGTTGCCCGTTAGATGCCACTCACAAGCTTTTAAGACCCCAGTCACTACTCACCAAAGTGGGATGTAGAACATTGTCTTTGTGGACTATATTATACCAATTGACCTTGATTTTCCCCAAGACTATGGTCCTGAGCCCCCAAGCCCAGTGACTCATTCCCTCGAGGTCTTGGGTTATAACTAAGAAATTGTCATACCTTTGCCCCCTGTGTCCTCTACTGGATATATTTGCAACATAAGTAAATACACATTTATTCTGTTTTGGCATATTTCAGTTCTTATTTGCATATTCTCCTTTTTCTGTTGTTAAATTTCCTGTGGTTTTTCAATTTTATAAATCCTTTCAAAGAACCAGTTTCTAGGCTTGTAGAATCTTCCTGTTGTTTTTCCGTTTCTTTTATTTCTGCTTAAATTTTTATTACCTTTCTTCTCGTAACTGAAGGCTTTTTTTTTTTGGTGGTCTTTTTATAATTGTTGGAGATGGTGGGTTAAGGGGTTGATTTTGCTTCTTTTTTATGCGTGTGTTTCTTGCTATAATTTGCCCTCTGAGCACTGCTTTTGCTATGTCCCAAAGATTTTTGGTAGGTTTCGTTTTCATTCTCATTTGATTCAGGGAATTTTAAAATTATAATACATCTTGGTCATTTTCCTTCAGAGTCTGTCCTATTTGAGGTTCACTGAGCTTGTTGAGTGCTTGTCTTCTTGTTTTTCATGATACCACAACCACCAAACTCACTGCCGTTGAGTCGGATCTGACTCATAGCAACCCCTCCTTGGGTTTCCAAGGCAGTATGACTATGGAAGTAGATTGCCCAGGCTTCCTTCTGAGGACTGGCTAGTGAGTTTGAAACACCAACCATCTGGTTAGCAGTCAAATGCCTTAGACACTATACCACCAGAACTCCTGTTTTTTATCATATTAGAGAAATTTTCTTCCAACAAACCTTTAACAGTTTTCTGTGTGTGTGTGTGTGTCTTATAGTTCTGGAATTCTGATCGCTGGTAAATTATTCCTCTTCATGGTGTCCCACATAATTGTTGGCTTTCTTTTTCCTTTTTTTCTTATTGTTTCTCTGACATGATGAGTATTGAGAATCTCTTCAGTTTTGTTGATTCTGTCTTCCACTAATTCAGTTTTATGCCTTTGTCCTTCCCATGTGCTATATCGTTCTGAAATTTTAGTATCTTCTGGATTTCTATTTGTTGTTTTTCCTTGATTTCTGATTTTTCCATTTATTCTGTGAATTTATTCTTGAATTATTTTCTTGAATTCTTCTAGAATTTTTTTCTTTGGGTCCTTGAGTTTATCTTCCATTTCCTTCATCTCTTTCTTAATCTGTTGTAGGAATAATTCCTTTGACTTCCCTATCAGGTAGTTGCAATACTATTTCTTCCTCCAAAAGCTTTTCTAGCTCTATAATTTTGTCACTTTTTGAGCCATCTTGTTCTTTTTTTTCAGTGTGATTTGTAGTAATTTGTTGTTGCTGAGATATTGTAGTATTGTTGTATTTACTTGCTGATTTTATGTTGATTTGCTTTGTTTTTTGTTTTTTTTTTAAATATATGTGGGAAATGATGCAGATACAGTACTCCGGTCAATAGTTTGGCAGCACTGGAGTGCTCACCACCTGTTTCTTGTTTTATTTGGTAGTGAATGGGAGTGTGGGTGTGAGTCTGATTGCTGGCATGTAAAAGCAGGTGAGGGCAGGTGGGCTGGTGTTGGCCGGTGTCTGTCATTAATCTAGTGGTGCTGTAGCAGATGATTGCACTTGCCCATAGGATTGGGTGGCATTATGAGTATGGCTGGGTAGCATCACTGGCTCCTGACTGCTGGGGAGA
>NW_006921823.1:5150964-5154591 GCF_000298275.1 Orycteropus afer afer | reverse complement strand
ATGCTGGGCGTAGAGAAAGAAAAAAAAACAAGGGTAAGAAAAGAAGAAAGAAGTTATAAGAATCAAAAAAAGAAAAAAGCAGCACAATAATGGCACAAGCACTAGCATGAAATACAACTATGATAGGAATGCAGCACTCGACACATAGGCGTGCGCACTGCTGACTGAGGTGGGGTAGGGCTGTACATTGCTGAATTCATTTGTGTCAGGGGGTAGGGCACATGCTCTATGAGATCAAAAAAAAAAAAGGAGAGATGGAGAGGAAGTAAAAGATAAAAACAAGGTGAGATTATGGAAAAACTAAGAATAAAGATAAAATGTCAACATAGTACTGGTGCAGCAAGCAAAAAGCAGTAGCAGTGAGGGGCAGGTTGTGTGCTCTGTGGGATCATGGAATACAAGGGAGGCAAAGGAAGAAAAAAAAGGGGCAGTATTAGGGAAGAACTAAGAAGAAGAAAGGAAAAAGAAATAAAAGTGGCACAGCGCTGTCAGTGGACAGGGGATTTGACCATCTGTTGGCCAGGTGTGGGTAATGCCTGAGGTCACCAGGAGGTTGTGTGGGGTATAGAGAGGAATCACATCTCCCCGGTCTCTGATCACCACCAACGTGTGTGCCAGTGCAGTCATGGATGTGTGAGCCACTTACCTGGTTCCTGCCCTAATGGGAACACTACTTGCAGTAATTCAGAATGGCCATTCTTTGCCAAGCCAGTTGACAATTTACCTCTCCCTATGCTTCTTTGTCAGCTGTTTGCTTTCTGTCTCTTGCCTTAAACAGTATTTAATGTACTTTTTTGCCCTTAGCCATGAAGCTCTGGGTTTCAGGATTGTCATTTATGTCTCTTCCACTTGGTTTCTTGGGTCTTTGTTGTAGAGGGTCTGGATAGTGTATCTGTAGAGTCTACCATCTTGGAACATCTTTTCATGTTAGAAACAAATCAGGAAAATAATCTTTACCCAATACTTTATTGACTTTAACCTATTTCTTCGTTTAAAATAAAAAGAAGAAAGTAATCAGAGCATGGTTGTTTCATGGAACCAGAAGAAAAGTCCTTAGTTTTCTCTTTTCTTCTCACCAGGGTGAGGAATTTGAGTAATCACTGCAATTCACATTATAAGTAGTGTTTAGTATTTAGGCAGCTATTGGCATCTTCTTCAGAAATTGTATTTCAAGAAGTATCTATTAAGTAATTACTGTTCTTTAAGTGAGGTGAATGTGTGTTGTCCTGAACACAGCAGTCATTTTGGAAAGCTTTGCTTACAACCTTTTTTGAAATTCTTTTAAAATTTACATTAGAATTTGTGATTATTCTTTTGAATATCCTCTCCAGTGACTCATTTCTACCCTATAAGGATGAATTTGATTTTCATAAATAGCAAAAGATCTGTTTGTGCTAAATGTATAAGACTAATTTTCTTTCTTTCTTTTTAAAACTTTTTATTGTGATTTGGGTGAACGTTTACAGAACAAATTGGTCTTTCATTCAACATTTCATCCACATTTTGTTTCATGAATTGATGGCAATCCCCACCATGTAACAGCACTCATCCTACTTCCTCCTTGTGGTTACCGTTTCCCTTTGTCCTTTTTTCCTATCCATTCCTGCCTTCTGAGCTTCATCCCTGGGCAAATACTGCCCTTTTGGTTGCTTGAGGATGGTTGTTCTAGGGAGTTTATACCTCCCTGGTTCACCTCATATTCCTGTCTATTGCTTGGCTGTAAGTTGAGCCCCAGGAATGAGTTCAGTTCCAGGCTTGAAGGGTAACTACAGCCATAGTCAGGGATTCCACCAGTTTCTATCAGACGAGTAAGAGTCTGTCTAGGATCTCAGTGTTATCCCTTTGAGAGTGGTTGGCAGTAGTAACTGGGCACCATCAAGTTCTGGTCTCAGGGTCTTGGAGGCTAGGGTTCACATGGTCCACTAGTTCCTTGAACTAATTGTTTCCATGCTTCTTTGATATTCTTCACTCTGTTTTTGCTCCAGACAAGAAGATACCAAGAGTTGTAAGATGGCTGCTCACAAACTTTAAAGACCCCAGTTACTAATCACCAGAGTATGATGTAGAACAATGTTTTTGTAGATTATGTTATGCCTATTGGCCTTCCTGTCTCCTGTGATTATGGTCCTGAGCATGCAGCCACAGTGACTAACTCCCTCAGGGTGTTTGCTTATGGCTAAGACTTTTTCATAACTTTGCCCCCTGTACTCTACTCTACTATATATTGGTCATTTTTATGTTACTTACAAATACGTATGTAGAAATATCGTCTACCACACCTATATGTAGTTATGGGTGTAGTCCTGTTTGCCTACCCATACCTGATCATCTTCCATATCTACCTGTGTATCTACCTGTAGATTAATGTATATTGTTATTGATAATATAGTATTGTACATGTAATAGTGCTTAACTTTGTTGTCTGTAACTCCTGTGCACCTCTCCATGCCTTCTTTTTCCTTAGTGATACTGTGCTGGCTACCCACTTTTTGTATATTGCCTTTCACTTCACCCAAATTAATATGCATCTCTTAACCTAGTATCTTAGTTCTCTTGTTCTGCAATAACAGAAATACCACAAGTTGATGGTTTTAACAAACAGGAATTTATTCTTTTACAGTTTAGGAGGCTAGAAGTCCGAATTCAGAGTGCTGGCTTTAGGGGCTGGGTGAAGATCCCTTGACCTTGGGCTTCAGCTCTACCTCTTGTTCCAGGCCCACTGGAACTGCAGGCATCTCCTAACTTAAGCAGCTGCTGGCTGCTGAGGCTGACAAACCCAAACTTGTCAGTAAAATGGCATAATCCCAAGATCAACAGGCAACATGGCAGGCCACTTGTTCAGATACAGGAACTGGAGATGAAGATTAGGCCAA
Source organism: Orycteropus afer afer (assembly GCF_000298275.1). Classification (NCBI taxonomy): domain Eukaryota; kingdom Metazoa; phylum Chordata; class Mammalia; order Tubulidentata; family Orycteropodidae; genus Orycteropus; species Orycteropus afer. The sequence continues at coordinate 5,151,718 of NW_006921823.1, read as the reverse complement.
AAGCAGGATCCAAATATGCCAAAAAGCCAGAGAGCTTTCCCAAAGCTTCTCCATGTATACTGAAAGCAGGCCACACCACAAGGTAACTCCCTGTCAACTATTAGCTGTTCATAGCAGATTCCACCACAGAAATTACAGTCTCATCATGGGGAATAATTATATCAGTTGCCAAGCCACTTAAAATCACAGCCCAGCCAAGTTGACAGGTAACCATAACTACAACACCTACTTAATAATGTTCCCTCCTTTTTCATCCCTGGTAACCATCAAAGAATATTTGTTTCCTTGTGTAAGCCTTTACTTTTTGTAATAGTGAACTCATACAATATCTGCTCTTTTGTAACTGACTTATTTCATTCAGTATAATGTTCTTCAAGTTCATGCACATTATGAAGTGTTTCACAGGTTTCTCATTGTTCCTTCATTTTGGGTACTTTCTTCTTCTTCTTCAGTAGTGCTTTATTTATTTGAAGTCTCTTTCCTTTCCGTATGAAATGAACAGTTGTTTTTTTCCATGTCCTTAAAGAATGTTGATGGAATCTGGATCAAGATTGCATTGTATCTATAGATTACTATGGGTAGTGTTGACATTTTCAAATGTTTAGTCTTCTATCCATGAACATGGTATGTTCTTCCATTTGTGTAAGTCTCTTTTTGTTTCTTATAGAACTATTTTTTTTTCTTTTTTTTTATTAGGATTTGGGTGAAGATCCACAGAGCAAATTCACCTTTCACACAGCAGCTCACATACACT
>NW_006921823.1:5143672-5149836 GCF_000298275.1 Orycteropus afer afer | reverse complement strand
TTCTTCTGCTAGTTGGGGTTTAGTCCACTTTTGTATCCTTCCCTTCAAGGCTCAGGGGTCCAAGATTATCTTCTATGTCTGTGTTAATTGGTTTCCCTTTTCTTTGTTGAAGAGCGTCTGGGAAGTCCTTCTGCCTAGTCCACCATCTTGCCGGAACTCTCAGTTTCAACTTTTTCTGCTCTAATCTTTATTACAGCCTTTCTTCAGTAGACTGTCAGCTTTTTTGTTGCTCTTCTAAATTTTGGAGTTGTTGGATTGACGTATTTGTTTTTATTCATTCTTTTTGATGTGTGCATTTATTGTTGTAAATTGACTTCTGAGTACTACTTTCACTTTTTACAATAGGTTTTTATATGTTTTATTTAATTTATTGAGGCTTACTTTGTGGCCTAACTTATAATCTGTTCTAGGTAATGATCTGTGTGCACTGCAAAAGAATATGGATTACATTTCTATTGGATGCAGTGTTCTGTATATGTCTGTGAGGTCAAGTTGATTGATTGTGTTGTTGGGATTTTCTGTTTCTTTTTCGCATTTCTTTGTAGTGGTTCTGTGCATCATCAAAAGTGGTATGTAGTCTCTCCTCCTACTACTATTGTCTATTTCTCTTTTCACCATTTTATCATTATATAATGACTTTCCTTATCCCTTACTTTGGTGTTTTGCCTTAAAGTGTATTTTATCAGGAATTAATATTGTCACTCCTATTCTTCGTCTTCTTTTTTTTTTTTTTGCCATAAGGTTGATATAGTTTTCTCTATACATTGATTTTTAATTTATTTTCATCTTTCTGTCTAAGATGATTCCCTTGTAGGCACATATTGATGGATTCTTTTTTTCTTTTTTTTTTCTTAAATCTATTCTTCCACTCTCTCTCTTGACTGGGACTTTTAATCCTTTCACATTCAGTATTATTAATGATAAGGATGAATTTACTGTTTTCACTGTTTTTTATTGTGGTGTTGATGGTTTCTTTGTCCTCAAGATTTTTCTGTGCGGCGTATTTTGTTACCATATTTTCTTATCATTTTCTTCATTGTTGTTTTTGCATTTATGAAGTCCTGTAATTTTACTTTCCTCTTTTAGTTAGCGTATTAATTTTCTTTTTGGTTACAGTGTAGTTAATTTTTATCTTCCTAAATTTGAAACAATTGATTGTAATTCGGTATCGTCCTGTCTTCCTCTCCATTAGGATGGTCTTTAACTATACTCTCTTTTTGCCTTGTAGTTGTTGTTCACAGATTGATACCTTTGTTTCTCTATTTTCACTTGTAAGCTTATTTTAATAATATTTTCAACTTTTTATTGTGATTTAGGTGAAAGTATACAGAGAGAATTAATTTTTCATTCAGTAGTTCATACACATTTTGTTTTGTGACATTGTTTGCAATCCCCACAATGTAACAACCCTCTTCCCCCTTTTTTCCTTTGATTACCTTTTCCCGGTGACCTTCTTTCCTATGTATTCCTGCCTTCTGAGCTTTCTCCCTGCCCAATGCTGCCCTTCTGATATCCTATGGTTGCTTGTTCTAAGGAGTATATCACCCTGTTGTAATTGTCTGGCTGGAGTTTAAACCATGAAAGTGTGTTTAATTCCAGGCCTGAAGGGTGACTAGGGGCCATAGTCTTGGGGGGTTCACCAGTCTCCATCAGACCAATAAGCCTGGTCTTTTTTGTAATTCTGAGTTTTGTTCCATATTTTTCTCCTACTTTTTCCAGAATCTCAATTTTGAACCCTCTCTGAGTGGTGGACAATTGTAGATGAGCATCATCTAGTTCTTCTGGTCTCAAGGTTATATATACACTGAGGTTCTTATGTTGCATTAGTCCCTTGGACTAATTGTTTCCATGTGTCTTTGATTTTCTTCACTCTTCTTTTCTCTGGATGTAAAAAGAACAATAGTTGTATCTTAGATGCCATTCATAAGCTTAAGACCCTGGTCACTACTCACCAAAGTAGGACGTAGAACAATGCGTACTGTGTTATGCCAATTGAACTTCATGTCCCCTGCAGCCATGGTTCCGAGCCCACAGCCCCAGCAGCTCACTCCCTCAAGGTGTTTGGTTGTGGCTGAGCTCTGGTAGCATAGTGGCTAAGACACTTGCCTGCTAACCAGACGGCTGGCGGTTCAAACCCACCAGCCACTCCTCGGAAGGAAGGTTGGGCAATCCTACTTCCGTAGTGATACTGCCTCGGAAACCCAAGGAGGGGTCGCTATGAGTCGGGTTTGACTCGACGGCACATAACAACAACAACAACAAGCTTAATTTAATTTTAAGAATTGTTTTTCTGAGTTGGTATTTGAATGATGTTCTTATATGTGTTAATTTAGATTGTTATCTTTTGTTCTTGATTTTCTGTCCGAAGGACTCCCTAAAGCATTTGTGTAAGGTTGGTCTGGTTTTTCCAAATTTCTTTCATTTCTCTTTATCTGGAAATACCCTAATTTCACTATCGTATATGAGGGACTGTTTTGTTTGTTAATGTAATTCTTGTTTGGGAATTATTTTCTTTCAAGGTTATATATATGTTATTCCATTGCCTTCTTTCCACATGATTTTTGCTGAGAAATCAGAGCTTAGTCTATTGGTTATCCTTTCTTGGTGACATTTCCTTATTTCTGACTTACTCTCAAGATTCTTTTTGGGGTTTGGTTTTGGAAAGTTAGATTATGATATGTCTTAGTGAGTTTCTTTTGGGGGGTATCCTGTATGGGGTTTGTTGGGCTTCTTGGATAGATACCTTTTCATCTTATTATTAAAATTATTGATATATTAGGGATGTTTTCTGCTAGCTTGTCTTTAACCATTTTCTTTTTGGTTTGTTTTACCTCTTCTTGTTCTGGACTTCCAATCACACATAGATTATTTCTTTTTGTGTTGTCACCCAAGATCTTAGGCTTTCTTCATTTTTTTCTTTCTTTCTGAGTTTTCCTCATACTAATTTCTGTCAGGGAATTTATTTTCTAGTTGGCATAACCATTCTTCAGTCTCTTCAGTTCTGTTCTTTTATCCTTCCAATGTCTATCTCCCTGATTTTAGTGATAATCTTCTGGATTTCTAATTGTTTGTTTGTTTTGTCATTTTGCTCTTGTGTTTTTTTTTCCTGAATTCTTCAAGAGTGTTGTCTGTCTTTTCCTTGCCTTTGTTTATCATTTCCTTAAGCTCTTGGAAGTTTTTCTCTCTCTGAAACCCCTCTACTTTTTCTTCTTAAGGAAGAAACCTGTTCTTAAGGGAGGTTTCCTAGTTCTTTAGTTTGGTAACTTGCTTGCACTAGCTTGTCTTGTTTCATTGTTTCAGTTAAGACACTTTGGAGTTGATGTTTTTTTATTAGTTGGTATGTGTTTGTTGTTTCAACCTGTTCCCCTCCTCAGTATATCCAGGTGAGTGGGCAGGCATGCTTCTTTTGTTGATAGTTTGGCAGCACCAGGGTGCTCCTTGCTTGTCTCCAGATGCATGGAATAACTGGTGGGAATACCCACGTGGGTCTTTGTTTTTTGTGAAGAGGCGCTTTGGGTGGGGTGAGTAAGTGTTGTCCACTGTCTTTTGTTCATCCAGGGGTGCAGTAACGGATGCTGGTGTTCACCTTTTGGGTGAAGTTGGTAGTTGGTAGGTGTAGTAGGTTTGAATGACTAGTGGAGTATTAATGTCCACTTCCTGTTGGATGGGGTGGGAAAAAAGAAAAAAATATATAAGAGTGGATGAGAGCAAAGAATAGTTAAATAAAAGAAGTAGAAGAGGAACAGGGAGAAATGTTGTGGTTGTTAGGTGCCATTGTGTCATCGCTGGCTTACAGTGACTCCATGTATAGCAGAACGAAACACAGCCCGGTCCTATGCCAGCTCCGTGATCCCGGTTATACCTGAGCCTATCGTAGTCACTGTTTCAAGCCATCTTGTTGAGGGCCTTCCCCTCTTTCGTTGACCCTCCACTTTACCAAGCATGATGTCCTCCAGAGAATGGTCTCTTCTTTCAACACGACCAAAGTAGATGAGACAAAGTCTGGCGAGTCTCTCTTCCAAGCAACATTCCGGCTGCACTTCCTCTAGGACAGATGTTAGATCTTCGTGCAGTCCATGGTACTTTCAGCATTCTTTGCCAGCACCACAACTCAAAAGCATCAACTCTTCTGTCTTCCTTATTCATTGTCCAGCTCTCACATGCATATGAGGTGATTGAAAATACCATGGCTTATGTCAGGTGCACCTTAGTCCTCAAAGAGACATCTTTGCTCCTCAGCACTTGAAAGAGGTCTTTCACAGCCCATTTGCTATACATTGTCTGAAACTTTGACTGCTGCTTCCATTGGCGTTGATTGTAGAACCAAGTATATGAAGTCTTTGACAACTTCAATCTTTTCCCCATTTATCATGATGCTGCTTATTGGTCCAGTTGTAAGGATTTTTGTTTTCTTTATGTTGAGGTGTAATCCATAATGCAGACTTTCTTCTTCAGTCTTCATCAGAAAGAGTTTCAAGTCATCCTCACTCTGAGCAAGCAAAGTTGTGTTGTCAGCATATCGCAGGTTGTGAATGATTCTTCCTCCAATCCTGATGCCACATTCTTTTTCATATAGTCCAGGTTCTCGGATTATTTGCTCAGCGTACAGATTGAATAAGTATGGTAAAAGGATACAACCCTGATACCCTCCTTTTTTGATTTAAAACCATTCATTTAAAACATTTTAAAGCATTCTGTTCAAACGGCAGCCTCCTGGTCTATGTACAGGTTCCTTATGACTACATGTAAGTGTTCTGGAATTCCCATACTTCTGAATGTTATCCATAATTTGTTATGATCCACACAAATGAATGCTTTTGCATAGTCAACAACACACAAGTAAACAAGTTTCTGGTATTCTTTGCTTTGAGCCAAGATCCCTCTGACATCAGCAGTGATATCCCTTGTTCCACATCCTCTTCCGAATCCAACTTGGATATCTGGAAGTTCTCTGTCAATATACTGCTGCAATCATTTTTGAATTATCTTCAGTAAGCTTTTACTTACATGCAAGATTGATGATACTGTTTGATAATTTCCACATTCTCTGGGATCACCTTTCTTTGGAATGGGTACAAATAGGGATCGCTTCCAGTCAGTTGACCAGGTAGCTGTCTTCCAAATCTCCTAGCATAGCTTAGTGAGTGCCTCCAGCATGGCATCCATTTGTTGAAACATCTCAATGGGTATTCCATCAGTTCTTGGAGCCTTGTTTTTCCCCTCTTCCTTCAGTGCAGCTTTGACTTCTTCCTTCAGTACGATTGGTTCTTGAACATATGCCATCTCCTGAAATGAGTGATCATCGACCAGTTCTTTTTGGTACAGTGGTGTGTATTCCTTCCATCTTCGTTTGATGTTTCCTGCATCATTCAATATTTTGCCCTTAGAATCTTTCAATATTGCAACTCAAGACTTAATTTTTTTTTTTTTTTTTTCAATTTTTTCAGGTTGAGAAATGTCGAGTGTGTTCTTCCCTTTCGGTTTTCTAACTCCAGTTCTTTGAACATTTCATTGTAATAATTGACTTTGTCTTCTCGAGCTGTTCTTTGAAATCTTCAGTTCTTGTATCTTGTCATTTCTTCCATTTGCTTTAGCTACTCTCTGTTCATGGGCAAGTTTCAGAGTCTCTTCTGACATCCACTTTGGTCTTTTCTTCCTTTCCTGTCTTTTTAATGACCTTTTGCATTCTTCATGGATAATGTTCTTGATGTCACCCCATAATTCCTCTGCTTTTCCATCATTGGTGTTCAATGCATCATATTTATTCTTTAGATGATCTCTAACTTCAGGGGGTTATAATCAAGGTCATATTTTGGATCTCATGACTTGTTTTGTCTTCAACTTCAACTTCAACTTGCATATGAATAATTAATGGTCTGTTCCACAATCAGCACCTGGCCTTGTTTTGACTGAAGATACTGACTTCTCCATCTCCTCTTTCCACAGATGTAGTCAGTCTGATTCCTATGCACTCTATCTGGTGAAGTCCACATGTATAGTGTGATAGTTGAAGATGTGTCAACTTGGCTGGACTCCAGTTGTGAGTGGTGGTTCCCATGATGGATCACATGACTGCATTCTAAGCGGCCGGTCGGCCTAGGGGGAGTTTCCCCAGGGGTGTGGCCTACCTGCAATGCTATCCCAGGGACAAGCTGGAAGAACGC
>NW_006921823.1:5118726-5143386 GCF_000298275.1 Orycteropus afer afer | reverse complement strand
GAACTTTTCAGCTTGAACTTGTCGGCTTCTACACGCTTGTGAGCCATTTATCTAAGATAAATTTCTCTCTCTCTCTCTCTATAAATATATATATATATATATATATATATAAATAAATAAATATATATATATATATATACTTTGCTGGTTTTTGTGTTTCTCTAGAGAACCCAATCCAACACATGTAGCCACCATTTGTGTTGATGAAAAAAGGTATCTGCAATAAATAAGTTGTTGGTCTTGCAAAATTCGATCATGCGGTCTCCAGTGTTACTTATGTCACTGAGGCCAAATTTTCTTCTTTGTGTCCAACTTTTGCATTCCAGTCACCAGTGATGATTAACCCATCGTGATTGCACGTTTGGTCAATTTCAGACTGCAGAAGTTGGTAAAAAAAATCTTTAGTTTCCTTATCTTTGGCTTTGTTGGTTGGTGCAAAAGTTTGAATAATAGTTGTATTAACTGGTCCCTTTGTAGGCATATGAATATTATCTTACCACTGACAGCATTGTACTTCAAGACAGATCTTGAGACATTCCTTGTTATGATGAATGCCGCTCTACTCCTCTCCAATTTGTCATTCCTAGCGTAGTAGGTCATATGGTTGGTTGTCTGATTCAAAATGGCCAAAACCAGTCTATTTCAGCTCGCTAATGCCTAGGATGTCAATCTTTATGCATTCCATTTCATTTTTGAAAACTTACAATTTTCCTCAATTCATACTTCGTACGTTCCACATTCTGATTAACAATGGATGTTTGCAGCTGTTTCTCCTCAGTTTAAGTCATGCCACGTCAGCACATGGAGGTCCCGAAAGCTTTATACTACCCATATCATTAAGGTTGGTTCTACTCTGATGAGACAGCTCTTTTCCAGTCATATTTTGAGTGCCTTCCAACCTTAGGGGCTCTTCTTCTGGCACTGTATCAGACAGTTTCCAGGCTGTTCATAAATTTGTCCAGTAATGTAACACATAGTGTTTCTCTGCTAGTCATAAGGTTTTCCCTGCCAATTGTTTGAGAAGTGGATGGCCTCTTCTTCTTGCAAGTCTGTTTCAGTCTGCAAGCTCTCCTGAAACCTGTCCATGGTGGGCACCCCTGCTGGCGTTTGAAACACTGGTGGTAAATTCTCCAGCCTCACAGTAACACACAAGTTACCACAGTAGGATGAAATGACAGACAAGTTTGTACCCCTTAGCTGTTCCAAATCTCTCCACCTACTTCCTGGCCTTCCCCCTATCTGTTCCAGCAGTTGGCCCTGGCTTCTTCCCAAGGCTTCCTGCTTTGGATGGGTTCTCTCCTTCCCTCCCCTTACCTGGATTGGTGCCATTGCCCCTGGCTTCTTCTGGCGGCTTCCTGCCTTGAGTGGGTTCTCTCCCTCACTCCCCTTATCTGGATCGGGGCCTTTGGCCCTAGCTGCATGCAGTAGCTTCTTGCCTTGAGTGGGTATTCTCCCTCCCTCCCCTTACCTGGATCAGGGCCATTGGTCCTGGCTGTGGCAGAAGCAAAAGCGGGGAAAAGGAGTAAAAGAAAAAAATGAGAAGGACTCGTACAGGTATGGTCACCTGCTAGTGGTGGCAGCAAGTTGCTTTATGGCACGCTACATGGGAACACATGCCTGTGGAGGTAGCAGGAGCCTGGTGCACCTGAGCACCTCTGGCAGAGGAGGCCACGGTGTCATGTGTCATGTATTCAGTGGGAGCTAGACTTGCTCTGTCTGCTTAGGGCTCATTGTGACATGTGGCTGGACTGCTGATGAAGTGGCCAAAGAACTGGGTAGGTGGCAGCAGCCAGTGGGGCGTCCCTTTTTACCATGTTGTTGGAGGTAGAAATGTGTTATGTAGAGCAAAGGAAACACTTTTACAGCTGTAGTTCATTGGTGTGAGTCTGATCCCCTTTGGGGCACTCACAGCCAATTATCCACCTCCTGCCCAGACTCTTCACGTGGTGGGGGAGGGGCTTTCAGAGTCCAGCATCTCCAACCACTGTTCACAAACCTTTCTCTTCACATGGGCCCTTAACCCAGATAACTAGTATTCACTAATGGTAAGTTGTTTCTTTCCTCTCAACTGACTGCTTCCTTGTTCTGTGGTCACTTGTGCCACTGGAAATCTTACCTGGTTCCCTACAGTTTCCTCTCCCAAATCCATTGTGAATTCTGCTCACCTTGATTCCCTCCAGATCGGTCTCACTGTGTCTCTTTCCCAGTGTGGATTCCATGAAGTTGGTTTCTCTTTGCCCATATATGATGCCTTCTGTTTGAAAACGGCCATGCTATGTTGGGTCTTGCCTTCATCTCTATCCCTAGTCAGTGGCCTCACTCCATTTCCCTTTCCATTCAGCGTCTAAGCTAATTCCTTTCATTTGATTCTCAGTGTTCAAAAATCATTATTTGTATCTGTTTCACTTGGGTTTTCCAAGTCTTTGTTACAGAGAGTTTAGGTGGAGTGTGTTACCACAACACCACCTTGTCCCTGTCTCCTGAAGACTAATTTTCTTAAGAGGCTTATATAATGGTAGACATTTTAAAATGTTGTGAATGGTGGGCTGCATTGTTAGATTTAGTGTACTGTTCCCTAAAGGGACTTTCTCAAAGGCTAACTGAATTCTGATAGCACCTCATTTCTTTTTCTTTGCTATATAATTCAGTGACCATTTATTTACATGTAATTATGGTGTTTTATAGTTATCATTCATTTAGGAAATATTTTTCGACTTCCCACTATCTGGAGACCATTCTATTAGTTGCTGTGGAACAAACAGGAGTCTGAGATTCAGCAGTGCTTCCTAGAACTTGATCATCTAAAATCTGGTAGGAGAGATTAAGTATGTGTACAAGTATCATTACTGTCCTATTATTGTTATTGGTATATAGTAGGAAAAATGCAATTTAAGACAAAGGATTGTGATTTAAAGAAAATAGTTTGGTTTTTGTCAACTAACATGAAGGAGAAAACAACAAATCTTAATTTATAAGTCCTGCAAGATGTTCCCTGGCTACTTCTCCAACCTTATCTCCTACTGTGTCTTCCTTTGCTCATCACTGTGTTCCAGCCACATTTATTCACTTCATGCAACAAACATTTATTGAGCTGTATATCTACCACCAGCTACTCCTTGGAAACCCAAGGAGGGATTGCTATGAGTCAGATCCGACTTGATGGCAGTGAGTTTGGTTCTTTTGGTTTATACTGATATGACCAGTGGAGTTATAGCAGTGAACAAAACAAGAAAAGATCATTGCCCTCATGAAATTTACATTCTAGGGAAAATAATAAACATAGCGAACAATAAATTTTGTATTATAATAGACTAAGGGAACACCCAATAAAAAAGACCCTAGGTAAGAGCTTGTCTAGAACATTCAATGATGTCATTGGAATTAGAGCAGAGAGGAGGTGGAGAAGAGTGATAGGAGACTGTGATAGTTAAGGTGGTGTGTCAGCTTAGCTGGGCCATGATTCTAAGGGTGTTGGCAGTTATGATGTAGTTATCTCCCGTAATGAGATCTGATATAATTACGTCCATGATTAAATCTGCTATGAGCAGTCAGTAGTTGAAAGGGTGTTTCCTTTGGGGTATGGCCTGCTTCCAGTATGTATGGGAAAACTCTGGGAAAGGTCTCTGGCTTTTTGCTCAGGGTCCTACATTTGGTTCAGCGTAATCTGAGCTTGATCCAGTGGCCTGCTATATTGCCTGCCGATCTTGGGATTGTTGCCATCACAGCCTATGCCATTTGACCTGCCAGTCTTGGATTCATCAGCTTACAAAACCAGCAGCCTGTTAAATCACCTTCCAATCTTGGGTTTGTCAGCCCCTGCAGCTGCATGAGTCAGGAGAAACCTCCAGCTTGACATTTGACTCATGCACATGGGGCTTGCCAGCTTTATAACTGTTATAGAGCTATTTCCTTGGGATAATTTCTCTCTCTCTTTCTCTCACACATACACACATACATACATATACACATAAAAACACACATACACACATATATATACATGTATACATACACACACACACACACACACACATAGACATATAGATATAAATATATGAACTCTTGTCTGGTTTTGGTTTTCTAGAGTACCCAGCCTAATACACAGAAAATGAAGTCCTCACATTATGGCTGTATTCAAACCATTTTAAGCCCTTCACCTGTTACCCTGAGTAAAAAGGGGACTGACTACAGTGTATCAGGTAAGGGAGACAAATTTGTCCATCAGTTTGTCATCCTGTGGGGCTTGTACATTGCTGTGAGGCTTGAGGCTCTGCCACTGGTGTTTTAGATGCCAGCAGAGTTGCACTTGGTACACAGGTTTCAACACAGTTTACAGACTCAGGCAGACTAGGAAGAAGGAGGAGGCCATCCACTTCTCAAAAACTGGCCAGGGAAAACCTTATGAATAGCAGAGAAACACTCTCTGATACTTTACTAGGCAACTTTATGAATAGCTCAGAAACGTTGTCCAACACAGTGTAGGAAGATGAGCCCCTTGGGTTGGAAGGCACTCAGTATAAGACTGGGAATGAGCTGTCTTATGAGAGTAGGACCAACCTTAATGAATTGATATGGATAAAGTAAGTCTTTCAGGACCTCCATGTGCTGACTTGGCATGACTCAAATTGAGGAGAAACAGCTGCAAACATCCATTAATCATTGGAACACGGAATGTATGAAGTATGAATTTAGGAAAATTGGAAGTTGTCAAAAATGAAATGGAACAAATGAAGAGTGATATCCTAGGCATTAGAGAGCTGAAATGGACAGCTTTGGGGCATTTTTAATCAACCATATGATCTGTTATGTCAGGAATGACAAATTGAAGAGGAATGGTGTGTCATTCATCATCACAAAGGATGTTTCAAGATCTGTCCTGAAGTACAGTGCTGTCAGTGATAGGATAATATCCATACGCCTGCAAGGAAGACCCGTTAATACTACTACTATTCAAATTTATGCACCAACCACCAAAGCCAAAGATGAGGAAATTGAAGATTTTTATCAACTTCTGCATGCTGAATTTGACCAAACATGCAATCAAGATGTGCTGCTTATCATTGATGGTTGGAATACAAAAGTTGGAAACAAAGAAGAATCACTGGTAGTTGGAAAATTTGGCCTTGGTGACAGAAATAAAGCTGGAGATCGCATGATAGAATTTTGCAAGACCAACGACTTATTCATTGCAAGTACCCTTTTTCAACAACACAAACAGTGGCTAACCACGTGGACTTCGCCCGATGGAGTAGACAGGAATCAGATTGAGTACCTGTGGCAAAAGGCTGATGAAAAGTTCAATATCTTCAACTAAAACAAGACCAGGAGCTGACTGTGAAACGGACCACCAACTGCTCTTATGCAAGTTCAACTTGAAGACAATTAAAACAAGTCCATGGGAGCCAAAATATGACCTTGAATATGTCCCTCCTGAATTTAGAGACCATCTAAAAATTAGATTTGATGCATTGAACACCAGTGACCAAAAACCAGAAGAATTGTGGGATGACATCAAGAGCATCATCTGTGAAAAAAGCCAGAGGTCATTAAAAATATGAGAAAGAAAGAAAAGACTCTGAAACTTGTCCTTGAGTGAAGAGTAGCTAAAGCAAATGGAAGAAATGACAAGATAAAAGAGTGGAACAGAAGATTTCAAAGAGCAGCTCAAGCAGACAAAGCCAATCACTATAATGAAATGTACAAAGACCTGGAGTTAGAAAACCAAAAGGGAAGAACATGCTCAGAATTTCTCAAGCTGAAAGAACTGAGGAAAAAATTTAGCCTCAAGTTGCAATATTGAAAGATTCTATGGGAAAAATATTGAATGATGCAGGAAGCATCAAAAGAAGATGGAAAGAATACACAGAGTCACTGTACCAAAAAGAACTGGTCAATCTTCATCCATTTCAGGAGGTGGCATATGTTCAAGAACCAGTGGTATTGAAGGAAGAAGTTGAAGCTGCACTGAAGGAATTGGCAAAGAACAAAGCTACAGGAATTGATGGAATACCCATTGAGATGTTCCAACAAATAGATGCCATGCTGGAGGCACTCACTCAGTTATGCCAAGAGATTTGGAAGACAGCTTCCTGGCCAACTGACTGGAAGAGATCCATATTTGTACCCATTCCAAAGAAAGGTGATCTCACAGAATGTGGAAATTATAGAACAATATCATTAATATTGCATGCAATTAAAATCTTACTGAAGATAATTCAAAAATGGTTGCAGCAGTATATTGACAGAGAACTTCCTGAAATGCAAGCTGGATTCAGAAGAGGATGTAGTACAAGGGATATATCATTGCTAATGTCAGATGGAACTTTACTCAAAGCAAAGAATACCAGAAAGTTGTTTACTTGTGTTTTATTAAGTATGCAAAACATTTGATTGTGTGGATCATGATAAATTGTGGATAACATTGAGAAGAATGTGAATTCCAGAAAACTTAATTGTAGTCATGAGGAACCTGTACATAGACTAGAAGGCTGTCATTCCAACAGAAAAAGGGAACACTGTATGGTTTAAAATCAAGAAGGGAGTGTGTCAGGGTTGTATTCTTTCACGATACTCATTCAATCTGTATGCTGAGCAAATAATCTGAGAAGCTGGATTGTATGAAGAAGAATGTGGCATTAGGATTGGAGGAAGAATCATTAACAACCTGCGATGTGATGACAACACAACTTTGCTTGCTAAAAGTGAGGATGACTTGAAGTACTTCTGATGAAGATTGAAGAATACAGCCTGCAGTATGGATTACATCTCAATATAGAGAAAGCAAAAATCCTCACAACTGGTCTTATAAGCAACATTATGATAAATGGAGAAAAGTTTAAAATTGTCAAAGACTTCATATTACTTGGTTCTACAATCAACACCAATGGAAGCAGTAGTCAGGACATTAGACAGCGTATAGCACCGGGCAAATTGGCTGCAAAGGAAAGTGCTGAAGAGCAAAAATGTCTCCTTGAGGACTAAGGTACACCTGACACAAGCCATGGTATTTTCAATCACCTCATATACATGAGTCGGGGCCGACTCGCCGGCACATAACAACAACAACAACAACATATACATGTGAGAGCTGGACAATGAATAAGGAAGACCAAAGAAGAATTGATGCTTTTGAGCTGTGGTGTTGGCAAAGAATACTGAAAGTCCTGTGGCCTGCTAAAAGAACTAACAGATCTGTCCTGGAGGAAGTTCAGCCAGAATCTCCCTGGAGGCAAGAATGGCCAGACTTTGTCTCACATACTGTGGTCATGTTGTCAGAAGGGACCATTCCCTGGAGAAGGATGTCATGCTTGGTAAGGTGAGGGTCGATGAAAGAGGGGAAGGCCCTCAACGAGATGGATTGACAAGGTGGTAGCAGTAGTGGGCTCAAGTATAGCAAGAATCATGGAGCTGGCTCAGGACCAGGGGTTGTTTCGTTTTGCTGTGCATAGGGTTGCTATGAGTCAGAGATGACTCAACAGTACCTAACAACAACAACAAACTGTATCAGCAGAGGAATGACATGATCTTAGATTTTTAAAGTTTTTTTGTGGTCACTGTATTAAGATTAGGCAATGGTAGGTCAAAGTCAGAAATAGGAACACGTTTTAGGAACCTAATTCCTTAGTTAAAGTGGAATTTGGTTAATAACTTGGAATCAGACAGTAGGAGCAGTAGTTATGGTTGGACTCTTGATATCTTTCTTTCACGGAGAGAGCCAAGACCATTTCCTCTGGGTGGTCCTCTGGGTGTAAGAGTGTAAAAAAATAAAAAGAGAGAGAGAGAGAGAGAGACATAGGGATGCCTCTAAGGATTTTGGCTGGAGTAAGTGGAAAGATAGTTGCCATCAATTAAGAGTGGAAACATATGAAAAAAAAGCAGATTTGAAAGGGACAATCAGGAATATTGTTTTAGATATTTTTGGTTAAAAATTATCATCAGATGCCCAAGTACAGAATTAGTCAAATAGACAGTTAATGTAAGTGTGGAGTTTAGGAGAGCAGTCTATGCTAGAAATAAAATAAATGTGGGCATATCCACTGGCTTTGTTTAAAGGCATTCTGAAACCCAGAAATGGACACTTCTGAGACAGAACTCTAGGCGAATCCTCGTTCAGTTTTGAGAAACTGCAAAATGGATTTCCTGGTAGCAGCAGAGTGTCAGTCAGGACCCAAAACACACCATAAATTCTGAGACGGGAACCTTCTTCTCTAATCAGAAAAGCTGTGATTTCAAAGGGTAGAGCTAATCCCATTTCTTTTCTCTGTCCTTCTTCCTTTAACCCTGAGCACAGCATAGTCAGGATATATGTGAGACAGAGGAAAGTGAACACAATCCTAGCCCTTTGACCAAAGGACCATAAACAAGGAGCCCCAAGGAAACCTGAAAGTAACAGACAGATAATGAAGAAAGAGGAGCTCAGTAAAGTGACTGTAAAGTTGTTCATGAACTCTTATTCATTTTTGATCTGTACATACCAAACACTTAGGAAACTGAACCAAGAAGAAGACCACTGCCCAGACAGATCTTAGGCTGGCCACAGGCTTTGAAAACATAACTGACGTTGAAACCACAACCCACAGTAGGCTGGTTGGAACTTGGGGCCTAAATACAACCAGATTGAATGTTACAACAAAGATACCAGTGTACCATAATGTGTTGCTTAATGTCCATTCAGGCAGTGTCCAACTATGTGTGTATATATATATATCTGGGGTCCTACAAGTTTTTCCACCCTCCCAAAAAAAGGAAAGCAGCTCTCCTTTTGTTTATTAATTTCCCCTAATTGTTTTAAAGACATCAAACCCAGACTCTTGCAGGACTGGACCATGGATGGGACATAGGCTTGTCAAACAGAAAATGGCTCTGGGCACAGGCTCTTGACCTTTGTCTGGCAGGCAAGTGGACAGCAGTGGTGACAGCTACAGGCCTAGGCTGCTCCCTCTGCTCAGGTGTGTGGAACAGTAGGTGGGGCTGAGTGTGCTTTGCTTCTGCCTCTCTCGCTTCCTCTTGCTCTGTTCTCGCTGTTGCCTTCTCAGCCACCACCACCAGTTCTGGGCTCCGCCAGTAGCTCCAGCAGCAGCAATAGCGGCAGTGGCAAGGATAACGAGAAGTGAGCTCCCATGAGGTTTTAATATGGTGCTTGTACAATGTCCAAATCACATAATGTCCTGTCTCACAGAACGTAGGGTGTATGTTAATCTGCATATGCCTATATTCAAAATGTACAAGCCAAAATGATTCAGCATATGAAGAACCAGCTGAATGTCAGGTTGCATGGGAGAAGATGATTAGTCAATGTCAATCAAGATGACAAACATGTTGGAATTATTTGACAAAGATTTTAAAGCTGTTACTAGAAAAATGAGGAGCTCTGGTATAACATTGGTTAAGGCATTTGACTTCTAACCAGCAGGTCATGGTCAGTGGTTTGAATGCATGAGCTGTTTCACAGGAGAAAGGTGAAGCAGTCTGCTTCTATAAAGATTTACAGCCTTAGAAACCCTATGAGACAGTTCTACTCAGTCCTATAAGGTCATTATGAGTTGGAATCAGCATGGTGGCAGTGGATGTAATATTAAAAAAACGTTCCAAGGAGTTAAGAGTAAGGAGACACAGAAAGTCTCAGGAAATAAAAACCTGAAAACATCAAGAACCAACCAATAGAAAATAAATAGCCAAAATATAAAACATACTGGCTGTGTTTGACTGGGTTCTCTAGAGAAACAAAACCAGTAAAGCTTATATATATTTATATAGAGAGAAATTTATATTAGGAAAATGGCTCACACACTTATAGAAGCTGGCAAGTCCAAAGTTCCTGGATCAAACGTCAACCTGGATGCTTTTCCACATCAAACTGAAGGATTTTCCTGACTCTTGTAGTCACAGGGGCTGAGGTGCTCAATGCTGGCAGGCAGTATACCGGCTGTTGACTCCAACGAATGACGAATCCAAGATCTCCAGGCCAAATGGTGGATTGTTCACTCACGGACATTTGTAGGCAGCACAACAGAATCCCGATCCACAAAAGAATGTCTCCTCTCCCAGGATGTCCACAGATATACTGGAAGCAGGCCACACATCTAGGGAAACTCCCTTTCAACAGATTGGCCACTCAAAACACAATCATCTGATTCCATCATGGGAGCAACCACACCACAACAGCTCAAATCACGCAGAATTGTGATCCAGCCAAGTTGACACACAGCTCCAACTATCACAGTCTACCCCTTGTTAACTTGGCAGTTGTACACATCTTCTTAACCATATATAATCTCTAAATAAGGACAATTATAAAGTCATATTTGTGCCTAACATGATACGCTAACACATGTACAACCAAAATGCCTTAACCTTATTTACATTTCACAGTTCATAACAGAAGGTAACAAAAATATTTGATGCACATAATATAATGAAGAAATATAACAATCACAGTCCTCATTTCTGCAGCTGGTCAAGTAGTAGTAGCTAATATTCAGAACTACCTTCTTCCACCACCCATTCTGTATTTCCCTTGCCCTCAGCAAGCACCTCAGCTGGTTGTGGTTCTTTGCCTTGTGGGGTGACCCAAACCTTCATTCCTGAAGGGTCTGGGCCGAAAGCAGTCATATCAGAATTGGGTTGCTGTAATTTCCCACTGACTTTAATCACAGGGCATGGTAGTACTAAAAGACGTCCTAAAGAATCTCCTGTATTCCAGACATATTCTTCTTTACCTCCATTATGTAAAGCCAATCCAGTCTCCCCTTGGTAATCAGAATCTATCACACCAGATAGTACAGTAATGCCCTTCTTTGTCTGTTGATCCAGAGGCATGAGGAAGCCCAAATGGCCAGGTGACATTCTTAATTTCCAGTTCAATGCAATCTGTATTGTGTCTCCAGGTGGGAGTACTCCTCCCTTTGGGACTAAGATGTCCAGACCCACAGAGCATAGGGTAGCAGGGACAGGAAGCAAAAAGTTTTTGAGTGGGTCACTAGGGGTAATGGTGAGTGGTACCACTCTTGTTTCCACCCCTTGGTTCCTGAACCCATGAATCCTGGCTGATGGAGAAACAGAACCATATATTGGACACTGGTTTAGAGCATATACAGCCTCCTGGAGAATATTGCCCCAAACCTTCAAGGTATTGCCACCTAGCTGGCACCGTAATTGTGTTTTCAGGAGGCCATTCCATCGCTCTGTCAAGCCAGCTGCTTCAGGAACATGGGGAACATGGTAAGACCAGTGAATTCCATGAGCATAAGCCCATTGTTTTTGTTGTTGTTTGCCATTGAGTCGAACCCAACTCATAGCAATCCCTCCTTGGGTTTCTGAGGCATTATCGCTATGAAAGTAGATTACACAACCTTCATTCCGAGGACTGGCTGGTGGGTTTGAACCACCAGCCATCTGGTTAGCAGCCAAGTGCCTTAGGCACTATGCTACCAGAGCTCCTATAAGCCCATTGTCACACTTCATTTGCTGTGAAATGAGTCCCTTGATCTGAAGTAATACTGTGTGGGATACCATGATGGTGGATAAGGCATTCTGTAAGTCCACAGATGGTAGTTTTAGCAAAAGCATTGTGGGCAGGGAAGGCAAATCCATATCCAGAATAAGTATCTCTTCCAGTAAAAACAAAAACACTGTCCTTTCCATGATGGAAGTGATCCAATGTAATCAACCTGCCATCAGGTTCCTGGCTGATCACCCCGAGGAATGGTTCTTTATCATGGACTCGGTGTTAGTCTGTGCTCTTGGCAGATTGGGCACTCAGTAGTGGCGGTAGCCAAATCAGCCTTGGTAAGTGGGAGTCCATGTTGCTGAGCCCATGCATAACCTCCATCTCTGCCACCATGGCCACTTTGTTCATGAGCCCATTGAGCAATGACAGGAGTAGCTGGGGGAAAAGGATGGCTGGTTTCCACTGAACGTGTCATCCTATCCACCTGATTGTTAAAGTCTTCCTCTGCCGAGGTCACCTTTTGGTGGGCATTCACATGAGACACAAATATACTTCTTTGGCCCGTTCAGAAAGATCTATCCACATACCTCTTCCCCATACATCCTTATCACCAATCTTCCAATCATGCTCCTTCCAAGTCCCAGACCATCCAGCTAAGCCATTAGCCAAAGCCCATGAATCCGTACATAATCGCACATCTAGCCATTCCTTATTCCATGCAGAGTGAACAGCCATATGCCCAGCTCGAAGTTCTGCCCATTGGGAGGATTTCCCTTCACTACTATCCTTCAAGAAAGTCCCAGAAAGGGACTGCAGTGTCGCTGCTGTCCACTTTGTAGTGGTGCCTGCAAATCGCACAGAACCATCTGTAAACCAGGCACAAGTTTTCTCTTCCTTAGTCAACTGACCATAAGGAACTCCCCATGAGGCCATAGGTGCAGAGTGGGACAGGGAAGGTAATGTGACTGGAGTGGAGACCATAGACATTTGGGCCCCTTCCTCATGCAACTTCCTTGTGCCTTCAGACCCTGCTCGAACCTGATCTCTTGATATACCGCTTCCATTTAATGATGGAGTGCTGCTGTGCGTGTCCAACTGTATGCCTCTGTGGGTCAGACAACACCCAGTTCATGATGGGCAGCTCAGGCCTCATGGTGACTTGGTGGCCCATGGTTGGGTGTTCAGTCTCTACCAAAGCCCAGTAACGAGCCAAAAGCTGTTTCTCGAAAGGAGAGTAGTTATCTGCAGAGGATGGCAGGGCTTTGCTCCAAAATCCCAAGGGTCTGCATTGCGATTCACCAATAGGGACCTGCCAAAGGCTCCAAACAGCATCTCTGTCTACTACAGACACTTCAAACACCATTGGATCAGCCGGACCATATGGCCCAAGTGGCAGAACAGCCTGCATGGCAGCCTGAACCTGGCCCCCACTCAAAAGTAGCAGCTTTTCGAATCACTTGATAAATAGGCCGCAGCAACACACCCAAATGAGGGATATGTTGCCTCCAAAATCTGAAGAGGCCCACTAGATGTTATGCCTTCTTTTTAGTTGTGGGGGAATCCAGATAAAATAACTTATCCTTCACTTTAGTAGGAATATCTTCACATGCCCCACACCATTGGACCCCTAGAAATTTCACTGAAGTGGAAGGTGCCTGAATTTTTGTTGGGTTAATTTCCCAACCTCTAGTACGCATATGTCTCACCAGTAAGTCTACAGTCATTGATACTTCTTCTTTACTAGGTCCAATCAGCATAATGTGTTCAATGTAATGGACCTTTGTGATGTCTTGTGGAAGTGAAAGGCGTTCAAGATCCCTACAGACTAAATTATGACATAATGCTGGGGAGTTGATATACCCTTGAGGAGGGACTGTAGAAGTATACTGTTGGCCTTGCCAGCTGAAGGCAAACTACTTCTGATGGTCCTTTGAAATTGGTATTGAGAAAAAGGCATTGGCCAGATCAATAGCTGCATGCCAAGTACCAGGAGATGTACTAATTTGCTCAAGCAATGAAACCACATCAGGAACAGCAGCGACAATTGGAGTCATCACCTTATTAAGTTTACAATAATCTACTGTCATTCTCCAAGATCCATCTGTTTTTTGCACAGGCCAAATAGGTGAATTAAATGGGGATGTGGTGGGAATCACCACCCCTGCATCCTTCAAGTCCTTGATGGTGGCAGTAATCTCTGCAACCCCTCCAGGGATGCGGTACTGCTTTTGGTTTACTATTTTTGTAGGTAGAGGCAGTTCTAATGGCTTCCACTTGGCTTTTCCTACCATAATAGCCCTTACTCCACATGTCAGGGACCCAATGTGAGAATTCTGCCAATTGCTCAGTATATCTATTCCAATTATGCATTCTGGCACTGGGGAAATCACTACAGGATGGGTTTGGGGACCCACTGTGAGACACACCATGGCTAAGACTCCATTAATAACTTGACCTCCATATGCCCCCACTCTGACTATGGGCCATAATGATGCTTTGGGTCTCCTGGAATTAGTGTCAATTCAGAGCCAGTGTCCAGTAATCCCCCAAAAGTCTGATTATTTCCTTTTCCCCAGGTAAAAGGCCTCAGATCCCTTTGGGGAAGGCTAGGAGAAAGACTGACTATAGATTTTTGGCAATGTAGTAGGGTCCTTCCACAAAGGTACCTCGCCTCCCCTTCATTCGAGGGGTTGTGGGTCTGTAAACTGACTCAAGTCTCAGAATTGATTGAGAGGTCGTGACTCTGTATTCTGGTGATTCAATCTAGGTTGCTGTTCATGTGACCTAGAATTATTCTGTCTGTACAGATCAAGTAAGTACTTAGTAGGCTTGCCATATATTTGCCTACTAGTCACACCATGAGCAAGTAGCCAATGCCATAATTCCACATGTGTCACACTATTCTGGTTAATGTTCAACTCTGCTGTCCATTATGGTAACCATGCCCACCTTGGCTTTGTTGATTAACTGCTGCCACTTGGCCCCTACTACCTACCACAGGGTCCAATCAGCACCATCATAGTTAAGTGTCTTAGTTCAATGAGGGCAGTTCCCACTGTGAAATCAGGTTTACATGAAATAGCAATCACAGCAGTCTTCACGGATGCTGGAGCTCCCTTCACAAATTTATTCCTCACAGTACTGGTGAAAGGCATGTCTTCTGGGCTCTCTATTTCTGGTTCTAGGAATCTAATCTGATAAATCCATTCTAACAGGCCAATTTCCCTAAGCCTCTGGATACCTTCTTCTACATTAAACCAAGGCAGGTCTGGTACTTCAAATTGACTTAAGGTAGGCCATCACATAATCCATGCTTCAGTAAGCCAACCAAATAAACTATTAGATCCTTTCCTAACCTCTCAAACTGAAACATTTAATGAAAAATCCATACTTAGTGGGCCTAAATCAATAAACTCAGAGTGATCCAATCTTACATTCCTTGCACCAATATCCGACACCCTCAGTAGCCATTCCCATACATATTCTCCCTGTTTCTGTCTGTACATGTTAGCAAAATCAAGTAGGTCTTTTCCGGTATTGCGTACCACCTCCTCAGTCACACTTTCTATTTCACCTTTTGGAGCGCGCTTGGACTTAACTTTAATTTTTGGTCTGGCAGCAACAATGGGTGGTTGAGGCAGTTCTGAGAGCATTCAGGAATGTCTTCCATGGCCTCTGCCTCAGGCAATGACCCAGCAGGACTGGTTTGGCTAGTCCCATCAAATTGAGGGGGAGGGGATAATGGTTTTACAGTAATCCGTTCAGATGGGAGGGATTCAATAGAATTTAGAGGCTTTATATCCTGATCTTCCTGATTATCTGTCCATATGTCCCCATTATATGTTTCAGGATCCCATTTTTTTCCAATCAATGCCCTCACTTTAACGTCAGATACCATTCTGGGTTGGCAATCTAATTGGCGTTGTAATTCAGCCTCCCTTACAATAAGACTCTACGTTTGGTTTTCAGCAGTATCAGCTCTGTTACTGGAAGATACAAGGCTTTCTTTCAGAGCACAACTGGAAGCACTGAGGTCTTTTATGAGATGCTTAAGCCGAGACTCAGCAGCTCTGGGCTCATCTCGCTCTATCACCACTTTGTCTAATGTAAGTAGGACCAACCAACCAGCTTCCTTTTACTCTTCATGCTGACAAAATTGCAGAAAAGTATCAATTATCTGATCACCCAGAATGTCACTCCTCACAAGTACTTGATCTATTGATGGTGCTATTTTGAGTATTAATTTTGCCACCTCACACCACAGATTAGCAGGGCCCTCTTTACTAACAGACGCAAGGTCACTAGTGTCTTTAAGATTAATCAAACTGGAGAACCAATTTAGGAAGCCCATCCTTATGATTTTGTCTCTCTTGAACCACTCTCGGTACCAAATGTGTTAGACTGGGTTCTCTAGAGAAACAAAAAACAGGAAAGCTTATATATATATATGTATATAGAGAGAGAAATTTATCTTAGGAAAATGGCTTACACACTTACAGAAGCTAGCAAGTCCAAAGTTCCTGGATCAAACGTCAAGCTGGAGGCTTTTCCTGCCTCTTGCAACCACAGGGGCTGAGGAGCTCAAGGCTGGCAGGCAGTATACTGGCTATTGACTCCAACGAATGACGAATCCAAGATCTCCAGGCCTAATGGTGGACTGTTCACTCATGGACAGTTGTAGGCAGCACAACAGAATCCCGATCCACAGAAAAATGTATCTCTTCCCAGGATGTCCTTGGATATACTGGAAGCAGGCCACACCCCTAGGGAAACTCCCTTTCAACATATTGGCCACTCAGAACATAGTCATCTGATCCCATCATGGGCACAACCACACAACAGCTCACACCACACAGAATTGTGGTCCAGCCAAGTTGACACACAGCTCCAACTATCACAGCCTCCAAATTGTAAAAGAATCAACTCCTGTTTGTTAAGGCCATCCCATTTGTGGTATATATTCCTGTCAGAGCAACACTAGGTAACCAGAACAAGACACATCCTAATCAAATTGCTTAAAACTAAAGACTGAAGAAAAAGAAATCTAGAAAGCCAGAGAAAAACAACACATTACTTTTTGGAGAACAGTAGTTTGAATGACAGTAGATATCTCATCAGAACCATGGTTGCCAGAAAAAAATAATGGAATATTTCTAAAGTGATAGAATTAAAAAAAAAAAAAATGTCTGCCTGGAATTCTTTTGCCAGAGAAAATATCCTTTAGGAATGAAGGTGAAATAAGGACATTCTTAGATTAAGGGAAAAGTAGAGAATTTATTGCCCACCATCTTGCTCTGAAAGAAAAGAAAGGAAACTTGGAATATCAGAATCTAAAAAGAGCAATAGAAATAGTAAATACAGGCGTCTGCAGGTTACAGATATCTTACTTTGGACAATTCCTACTTAGCCCTTCAAAACAAAACAAAAACAACTGCCATCACGTCAGTTCTGACTCCTCGTGCCCCTTTAGGATAGAGTAGAACTGGCCCCCACAGGTTTTCCAAGGCTGTAAATCTTTATGAAAGCAAACTGCCTCGTGTTTCTTCTATGAAGCATCTGGTGAGTTCTGTCAACCTCTTAGTTAGCAGCCAAATGCTTTAACCACTACGCCACCAGTCACACTTACACATTATTGATACATAAATTTGCCCTCATTTTGAAACAGTCAAATGAACCCCAACTTTCCCCCAATTTTTTGTCACAATCACCTTCAGTTGATGCCTCTTTTTGCAGTAAACCAAACCAAACTCACTGCCATTGAGTTGATTCCAACTCATGGTTATTTCCATTGGGTTTCCAATGCTGTAAATTTTTATGGAAGCAAACTGCTTCATCTCTTTTCCATGGAGTAGCTGGTTGGTTCGAACCACCAAACTTTTGGTTAGCAGCCAAATGCCTTGACCACTACATTACCAGAGCTGCTTTTTATTGTACTAAAGTAAGGCTAAATATGAACTATATGTACCTGTGCCACATAGCTACAAATTCCACTTCCCATCTTTAAAGACACAGAAACAAATCTCATTCATAACCCAGAGAGACTAGCCAGATCAGGGTAAATATAGTAAACTATTCTTCTCCTTTTGAATTCTTTGTTTGATGGTTGAAACCAAAAATTAAAACACTTTTTGGGGTTTTCAATATAAGTACTTGTAAAATATAATACAATGCAGGGAGCATAGATATATGTAAATGTGGTGAGGTTTCTACATTACATTTCATGTGATAAAATACTGATTGTAAGTAGACCATGAAAGTTAAGTATGTGTATTGTAATCCCTAGAGCAATCGCTAAAATAAATTATAAAAAGATACATAGTCTGAAACAAATAAAAATAGAATACTAAAAAGTATTCACATAACCTCCAAAAAAGGGCAAAGACAGAACAAGAACCAAACAGAACGAGCAGAAAATAAATAATAAAGCTACAAACTTAACCAAGCATTGCAGTCAAAAACCAAAAACCAAATTCACTGTCGACAAGTTGGATCCGACTCATAGTGAGCCCTCCTTGGGTTTCCTAGGTGGTATGATTACGGAAGTAGATTGCCCAACCTTCCTTCTGAGGAGTGGCTGGTGGGTTTGAACCTCCAGCCTTCTGGTTAGTAGTCAAATGCCTTAGGCAGTATACTACCAGAGCTCCTAGCATTGCAGTAATGACATTGAACATAAATCATCTGAATACACAGTTTAAAATATCACATATCAGAATCCCTTTAAAAACCCCTTCAGTTAGCTATATGTTGTCTATGTTGTTGTTGTTATATGCTGTCGAGTCGGCCCCGACTCATAGCGACCCCTCCTTGGGTTTCCGAGGCAGTATCACTACAGAAGTAGGATTGCCCAACCTTCCTTCCGAGGAGCGGCTGGTGGGTTTGAACCACCAGCCTTCTGGTTAGCAGTCAAGTGCCTTAGGCACTATGCTACCAGAGCTCCTATGTTGTCTATAAGAAACATATTTCAAATATACTCACATGGATTGTTTAATATAAAAAGATGGAAAAGATATTCCATGCAAATATTAATCACAGAAAGAGTGAGTGAATTAATAACAGACAAAGTAGACTTCATAGAAAAGAAAATCACCAGGGATAAAGGTCAACAGTCACTGTTTTTTGTTTGTTTGTTTATTTACAAATGGCACTCACACTTAAATAATGCACACATACGTACAAGTGGAAATGACAAAATTATGCAAAATATTTCTGGCATGGCACCCCCTTCCATACACAGCACATATCTCTTGACATCTCCAGATGTGAATTTCAACCTCATTGACCCTAATTCAGTAGTCCACAAATGTTGCTTTTGATTATATTTGTATAATAAAAACATAAGCCATGGTCAAAAAGTTACTGCTCAAGTTTGGTAGTATACTAAATCAGAAAACCAAACCCACTTCCATGGAGTCAATTCTGACTCATGATGACTCTATTGGACAGAGTAGAATATTCCATAGGGTTTCCAAAGCTGTAAATCTTTACAGAAGCAGACTGCCTCATCTTTCTCCGATGGAGCAGCTGGTAGGTTGGAACAGCTGACCTGTTGTTTAGCAGCTGAATGCTTTAAGCACCACCAGAGCACCTGGTGGTGGTGTTATTGTTATGTGCCGTCGAGTTGGACCCGACTCATAGCAACCCCTCCTTTGGTTTCTGAGTCAGATTGCCCCATCTTCCTTCTGAGGAGTGGCTGATGGGTTTGAACCGCCAGCCTTCTGGTTAGCAGTCATGTGCCTTGAGGCACTACGCTACCAGAGCTCCCAGAGCATCTGGTAGTATCCCAGTAATCAGAAAAGAAACACTTGAAACTATGTGTTTGCTCTGGGACAGTTTGAGGTGGAGATTGAGAGTGGTGGAGTTCCTTTTGGCTGATCTGCATCTTCTGCACTGGCAGTTCATTTGGAGGACTGCACACAGGGCTGCCACAGCCCATGTACAGGCTTGTCCCATAATGGGTGGTGGCCATTACCCAGGTACACTCGGGCCCTGCGGTGGCATCCCTATGTGAAGTTGGGAGGCAGGATGGTGAGAGTGTGGGTAGGCACTGTCCCAACCCTGTGGAGCCCCAAGTAGCCAATCGGACTCATCTTGTTGAGTGAGGGATATGCGACCCCTCTGTGGCCACACCTCTCATATCTACCCTGTGGCATTGACAGGAGATACAAATGGCCTAAGTGTGGCAGCAGGCCAGTCAGGTGGTGAGGGTGAAAAGTGCACAGCCGCAGCACACCTGACTTGTCCATGTGAGTGCTCTCTCCGGCCTGAGGTATGCAGACCTGCCTACCTCTTAGGCTGGGACTGGCCATCCTGGAGAGGGCTATTTTCTGTGGTAGAAGAAGTGGTTTATTCCTTCAGTGGAGAAAGTGGTTTGCAGAGCAGGGACAGAATCCTGACAAGGGGTGGGGGCTGCTTTAGAAACTTGAAGGTAGGTTGGTAACGGTCTGCTGCTGAGAACCAAACCTCCATGTCAACAGGCACCAAGACAAAGACTTAACATTAAATCCATTGGACAGAAAAAAAAAAAATAGAATTCAGCAATACATGAAAAATATTGGTATAGCACACATGAAAATAACATGTGTGAGGGGTTGTACATATATAAAAATGTATAAGGCATGCACTATTTGCATAAAGCACAGTATTTAATAAGTCATTTTACTAAAAAGATATAACTTGAATGTGTATGCACCTAACCACAGAGCTTCACAACACAGAAAGCAAAAACTAAATGAAAAAAACATAAATGAAAGGAAAATCTACAGTTATATTTAGAGACTTAAGCATTCTTTCCTCAGTAATTGACAGAACTATTATGACAGAAAATCAATAAGGATATAGAAATAAATAGCACCATCTTACTGGCATTTATAAAACATGCCACCCAACATGAACACAAATACACTTTCTTTACAAGTGCACATGAAACACAGACCAAGATAAGCCTATCCTGGGTCATAAGAAAAACCTTGAAAGTTTTAAAAGATTGAAATTATAAGTATATTCTCTATTGTTGTTGTTATGTGCCATCGAGTCGGACCCGACTCAAAGCAACCCCTCCTTGGGTTTCCGAGGCAATATCACTACGGAAGTAGATTGCCCACCCTTCCTTCCGAGGAGTGGCTGGTGGGTTTGAACCGCCAGCCTTCTGGTTAGCAGTCTAATGCCTTAGACACTATGCTACCAGAGCTCCTATATTCTCTATAAAGGAGTTAAAATAGGAAGAGATAATAGAAAAGTCTCCAAACACTTAGAAATTAACATACTTGTAAATGAATCCTTGGGTCAAAGAGGAAGTATCCGAGGGAAAGTAGTATTTGGAACAATGAAAATGAAACTAGACCATATCGCAGTTTGTGGAATGCAGCTAAAGCATTGATTAAAGGAAAATTTGTACCCAAAATGCTTATCTTAGAAAGAAAAAACAGTGTTAATAATAAAACCTTTTATTTTAAGGAACTTAACACACACACACACTATAAATGTGAAGGAACGTGAGGAAGGCAATAAAAGTAGGAGCAGAAACCAGTGGAACAGAATAGAGTCCAGAAATAGATACACAAAACTATGACCAGTTGATATTTAACAAAAATGTACAAACATTAAATGGAGAGAATATATTCTTTTCAGTAATTGGTGCTTGGAAGATTAGATATGGACATCATTTGTAAGAAAAGAAAAGAGACCCCTCCCCCCCCCAAAAAAAAAACAACTATTTAATCTTACAATTTGTAGAAAAATTCAGTGAGAAAATGGATTATAATATAAATGTAAAACGTAAAGCTATGCAAGTTTCATGAAGTTTCATACTGCCTTTCATGTTCCCCAGAGAAACTACAGGGACCTAGTCCAAGGTAGGCACTCTGTCAGTATTGTTGAATGTCTGAGTTACTGCTCCTGGAGAAAATAGAAGGAAATTAATCAAGGAATGGTAACATAAAGCAGACTGGAGAATTAATATTGCCAGTATATTTTACTTTCTTCAACTACATGTTTTCCTTCATCAAGATTAGATTTATTGTTTTCTATATCCAAATTATGTAAGTAAAGAAATCTAATTTAGTTATTTTTTGTTCTAAATAATTTTAAGTTTCTCTTTACAACCTAAGCTTGATGTCAGTGTCCATTCTTATTATATCACTTTTTAAAAATAACTGGTATATTAGTGTTTTTAGAAACCAGATTGTCCATTTTGTGAGCAGCATTGTTCCTTTCCTATTATCCAACTGCAATCAAGATAGCCTTATTTACATTTTAATGTTCTATGGTGTTTATTTTATACATCAAGTTAAATACATGGCCTCAAAACTCATTTGAAGCATTGTAGAAAGCAGATGTTTAAACACTCACCCTGGTCTAACAGTTAACTATAATATATAGAAAGTTAATAAAGAAGGGAAATTAGTTCTGCCTTTGTAATTTAGGAAGAGCACCATTAATTTATCTCATACTTAAAAAATAAAATAGAATTCACTTTTCTTAAGTCAGCCATTTTGGTGACTACTTTTTTCAATTGCTAATACGTTATAAAGGAGCTCTGGTAGCATAGTGGCTAAAGCACTTGACTGCTAACCAGAAGGCTGGCGGTTCAAACCCACCAGCCACTCCTCGGAAGGAAGGTTGGGCAATCCTACTTCCATAGTGATACTGCCTCGGAAACCCAAGGAGGGGTCGCTATGAGTCAGAGCTGACTCGACGGCATATAACAGCAACAACAACAACAATACATTATAATATAAAAAACAGGGTTTCAGCTGTTTAGAGTTAAAATCAGAGGTGTCTTTCAGTGTATATCCATGAGCATTTAATTTCATAACTTAATTTCCAGTCTAATGATATGATGAAATCTCATTTGAAATAGGAAAATAAGTGATCCATCCTTTTCACTTACAAAACCTCATGAGTAAGATTTATAATCAAATATGTGATGAACACCAGTCTCTTCTAGTGGGATAGAGTAGTATTTGCAGTATGAACTCTGGAGTGAGATTCTCTGCACTTAAATCCTACCTCTCTCACTAAACCATATATATTTCTTTAGGCAGATTATTTATCTGCATTATATATTGTGGTTTCTTCTTTCATAAAATGAAGGTAGTAATGTGTATATCCTTGTTTTTTGTGAGACTTGACTAGGCTAATGCATCTAAAATTCTTATAACATTAGGTGACATATTCTAGTACTGACTATCATTATTGTTTCTATCTAATGGCTATTGCATATACATTTTTTTTTTATTTTCAATGTCCTTTAAGAGCTCTGTTATAGTATAATAGATTTAAATTAACCTACACATATTTTTAGTGTATCACCACCCAAGATTGTCTCATGCCCCTTCCTTCTCTCCCGTTCCTCTACTGCATACCCCCTTTTTCCTTGTAACCACTGAACTGGTTTCTGTCGCTGAAGATTAGTTTTCATTTTCTAGAATTTTATAAAAATGGTAGTTATATGACTTTTTAAATGGTAATATTTAATTTTTTGCCATGCTTTGTTCATTCAGTGTAATTATTTTGAGATTCATCTACATTGTAATGTGTTTCAGTAGTTAATACTTTTGTATTGCTCAATGGTATTGTATTAATATACCACAATTTATTTATCTACTCATTAGTGGATAGACATGTGGCTTATTTCCATGTTGTTTTGACTATTACGAATAAAACTGTTATGAACATTTGTATACATTTCTTTGTAAGGACATATGCTTTCATTTATTTTGGGTAGCTGCTGAGGGTGGGAATGGCTTGGTTATATGATGAGTGTACATTTAAAATTTTAAGTAACTGCCTAACTGGCTTCCAAAGGAGATATATCAGAAATACATGAGACTTCCCATCAGCAATAAATGTGAGTCCTCCCCTTTCCCTTTTTTTTTTTTTTTTTTTTTTTTACTTTCTTTTTCCCTTTTTTTATTTTTCTTTTTTTAACCTGCTTCACAATAAATGATGTGATCAGTCTTCTTTATTTTGGTCCTTCTAGTAGGTATATGGGAGCTCTGGTGGAGTAAGGCCTAAGGCATTTGACTGCTAACCAGAAGGCTGGTGGTTCAAACCCACAAGCCACGCCTCTGAAGGAAGATTGGACAGTCTACTTTTGTAGAGATACTGCCTTAGAAACCCAAGGAGGGGTCACTATGAGTCAAATGGACTCAACATCAGTGAGTTTGATTTTGGTTTAATAGGTATGTGCTGTCTTGTTGTGGCTAAAATTTGCTTCTCCTTAAATGTCTGTTGAGTATGTACAACAGAACAAAACATTGCCTGGTCCTATGCCATCCTCAGATTTGTTGCCATGTTTGAGCCCATTGTCCCAGCTACTGTGTCAGTCTGTCTCCTTGAGGGTGGTCTTCTTTTTTTGCTGAACCTCTACCTTACATAGCATGATATCCTTCTCTAGCCATTGATCCTTTCTGATAGCATGACCAAAGTATGAGAGAGAAAGTTTGGCAGTTGTCACTTCTAAGGAGCATTCTGGTTATACTTACTCCAAGGTAGATTTCTTCATTCTTCTAGCAATCCATGGTACATTCAGTATTCTTTGCCAATGCTACAATTCAAGTGCATCATTTCTTTTGCAGTCTTCCTTATTCATTGTCCAACTTTCACATGCGTATTACCAAAAAACAAACCAAAGCCACTGCTGTCGATTTGGATCTGACTCATAGCGACCCCTCCTTGGGTTTCCAAGGCAGTATCACTACAGAAGTAGATTGCCAATCTTCCTTCCAAAGAGTGGCTGATAGGTTTGAACTACCAGCCTTCTTAGGCATTATGCCACCAGAGCTCCCATGTGCATGTTAGGCTATTAAAAATACCATGGATTGGGTCAGGTGTACTTTAGGCTTCAAAGTGGCATCTTTGCATTTAAATATTTTAAAGAGGTCTTTTGCAGCAGATTTGCGGAGTGCAATATAAATCATTTGTTTTCTTCCCTGCTGCTGCCATGAGCATTGATTATGGATCCAAGTAAAGTGAAATCTTGACAACTTAAGCCTTTTCTACATTTATCTTGATGTTGCTTGCTGGTCCAGTTGGGAGGATTTTTATTTTCTTTACATTGAGCTATAATCCATACTGAAGGCTATAGTCTTTGATCTTCATCAGTAAGTGCTTCAAGCCTTCTTCACTTGCAGCAAGCAAGGTTGTGCCATCTGCATGTTGTTGTTGTTGTTGTCGTTATTTGCCGTCAAGTCGGCCCCAACTCATAGCGACCC
>NW_006921823.1:5112809-5118626 GCF_000298275.1 Orycteropus afer afer | reverse complement strand
CCTTCCTTCCGAGGAGTGGCTGGTGGGTTTGAACCGCCAGCCTTCTGGTTAGCAGTCAAGTGCCTTAGGCACTACACTATCAGAGCTCCTGTGCCATCTGCATATCAGGTTGTTAATGAGTCTTCCTTTAGTCTTAATGCCACATTCTTCCTCATGCCGTCAAGCTTCTCAGATTATTTGCTGATCATACAGATTTAATAAGTATGGTGAAAGAATACATGCCTTTCTGGATTTTGAACCATGCAGTATCCCCTTGTTTTGTTCAAACGACTGCTGCTTGGTACAGATTTTACAAGAGCACAGTTAAAAGTTCTGGAAGTCCCATTCTTCAAAGTGTTATTCATGTTTATCATCTGCACAGTTGAATTCCTTTGCATAGTCAGTAAAACACAAGTAAATATCTTTCTAGTATTATTTGCTTTCAGCAAAGATCCATCTGACATCAACAATCATGTCCCTTGTTCCCCACCCTCTTCTGAATCTGGCTTAAATTTCTAGCAGTTCCTTGTCGATGGACTGCTGCAGCCGTTTTTGAATTACCTTTTTTATTAATTTTTATTGCAATTTAGATGAAAGTTCATTTTCCATACAGCAGTTCATACCATTTTGTTTTGTGACATTGACTGCAATTTCCCAAAATGTGAAAGCTCTCTTACTAGTTACATCCCTGTAGTTACATCTTCTCTGTGTCCTTTCCTCCCATGCACTCCCACCCCCTGAGCTATCTCCCTCTGCAAACACTGCCCTTTTATTCTCCCAGGATTGATTGCTCCCAGGATTGTATCTATCTGCTGTATGTGTTCACCCCATGTGGCTTATCTGTTTGGCTGGAAGCTGCAGGAGTGAGTTCAGTTCCAGATCTGAAGGGTAACTAGGGGCCATAGTCCCAGGGATCTCACTAGGCTGTCAGGCCATGAAACCTAGTCTTTTCTTTTTTTTTTTTTTTTATGATTTTGAATTTTGTT
Source organism: Orycteropus afer afer (assembly GCF_000298275.1). NCBI lineage: Eukaryota > Metazoa > Chordata > Mammalia > Tubulidentata > Orycteropodidae > Orycteropus > Orycteropus afer. The sequence goes on along the minus strand of NW_006921823.1, from coordinate 5,117,661 downwards.
CCACATTGTTCTCCTGTTCTATCCAGAATCTTTTGAATTGATCCCCTCTCCAGGTGGTTGATAGTGGTAACCAGACACCTTCTAGTTATTCTTTTTATTATTATTATTATTGTGATTTGGGTGAAAATTTACAGAGCAAATTCACTTTCCATGCAGCAGTTCACATACTCTTTGTCTCATGATATTGATCACAATTTACCACAATGCAACAACTTCCTTCCCACTTCCTCCCATTAGTTAACTTTACCCTGTGTCCATCCCTCCATGCACTCCTGCCCCCTGAGCTGTCTTCCTGTGCATAACCAGCCCTTTTTTCTCCCATGATTATTCTCTCCAAGGAGTGTAAATGTTCACCTCATATGCCTGTCTTTTGCTTGCTGGAAGTCACAGCTGTGGGTTCAATTCCAGACCTGAAGGGCAGCTAGGGACCATAGTCTCAGTGGTTCCACAAGGCTCTATCAGACCAGCAACTTTTATTTTCTCCAAATGATTTTGAGTTTTGTTCCACATTGTTCTCCCTCTCTATCAAAGATCTCCTACGTAGATCCCCTTCCAAGTGGTTGACAGTGGTAGCCAGGCACCATCATTAGTTCTTCTGGTCTCATAGTCATATAAGTTGCAGATCGGATGGTGTACCAGTCACTAGGACTAATCGTTTCCTTGGATTTTTGGTTTTCTTCATTCTTCTTTGCTCTGGACACAGAGAGACCCATTGTTGCCTCTAGATGACAGGTTGCAAGCTTTTAAGATCCCAATCACTACTTGCCAAATTAGCAGGTGGAATAATGTTTTGTGTAGTATGTTATGCCAGTTGAGCTTGATGTCCCCTGTTACTATGGTCCCGAGCCCAGGTTCAACTACTCGATCCCTTTGGGTAGCTGGCTGTGACCAAGTAGTGACTACAACCTTGGCCCTTGTCAGCTCTACTATATACCTGGGAATTAAGATCATACACATAAAATTATAGGACCATTGTCTGCTGTCCCTATACATGTTCTTGGGTATACTCCCCGCTTAATAGACATACCTAATAGTTCAGCCTGTCCATGCATCTATCCACCTATATACCCATGTTTGCTTTCACTGACAACGCAGTACTGTATGTGCAAAAGGGTTCATCTTTGTTGTCTGCCTCCCATGTACCACTCTATGTCTTTCTCTTCCACAGTGCCACCGTATTGATCACTCACATTTGGTACCTTGCCTTTCTCTTCACCCAAGTCAATACTTATCTCTATGTATCTAACAGTGTTCACTCCCCTCCCCTCCCACCCCTGGTACCCAACAAAGAAAATTTCCTTCCATAGATAAACATTTTCTTGATTATTACATTAACGGACTAATACAATATTTGTCCTCCTGTGATTCACTTACTTCACTCAGCATAATGTCCTCCAAATTCATCCATGTTCTGCAGTGTTTTGCAGATTCTACATTATTCTTTAGCGTTGCATAATATTCCATTGTATGTAGGTACCATAGTTTGGTTATCCATTCCTCAGTTGATGGACACCTAGGTTGTTTCCATCTTTTGACTATTGTAAATAGTGCTGCAGTGAACATGGGTGTGCATATGTCTGTTCTTGTCATGGCTCTCACTTCTTTAGGGTATATGCCTAGTAATAGGATGGCTGGGTCAAATGGTATTTCTAATTCCAACTTTTGAAGGAATCACCATACTGCTTTCCACAATGGTTGTACCATTTTAGAGTCCCACCAACAGTGTATCAGGGTCCCAATATCTCCACAACTTCACCAGCATTTGTTATTTTCTGTCTTGTTGAACTTTGCTACCAGTGGTGGAACAAAATGGCATCTCGTTGTTTTGATTTGCATCTCTCTAATAGCTAATGGGGAGCTCTGGTAGTGTAGGGCCTAAGACACTTGACTGCTAACCAGAAGGCTGGCTGTTCAAACCCACTAGCCACTCCTCGGAAGGAAGATGGGCAATCTACTTCCATACTGATACTGCCTCGGAAGCCCAAGGAGGGGTTGCTATTAGTCAGGTCCGACTCAACAGCACATAATGACAACAACAACAATAGCTAATCCTTGTGAGCATTTCTTCATATGTTTGTTGGTCGCTTGAATATCCTCGTTGGTGAAGTGTCTGTTCATGGCTTCTGCCCATTTTTTAATTGGATTGTTTGTCTTTTTGTTATCAAGATGTTGAAGTTTTCTATAAATTCGAAAGATAAGTCCCTTGTCACAGATGTCATTGCCAAATATTTTTCCCCAATCTGTAGGTTCTCTTTTGACTCTTTAGAGAAGTCTTTGGAAGCACATAATAAATTAATTTTTAGAAAGTCCCAATCATCTGGTTTGTCTTTTGCTGTTTGTGCATTTTGAGTTATGCTTGATAGTCTGTCTATGCCATATACTAGGGCCCCTAAATTTGCCACTGGTTTTTCCTTGAGGAAATCTATTGTTTTATATTTCATATGTAAGTCTTTGATCCATCTGGAGTTCATTTTTATGTATGGTGTGAGGTACAGATCTTGTTTCATTTTTCTGCAAATAGATTTTTTTTTATTTTTTAGATTTTTTCTAGTTTGGCCAGCACCATTTATTAAACAAACATTCTTTTCCCCATTTAATGGAGTTCTGCCCTTTGACAAAGATCAGCTAACCATAGGTCAATGGAACTATTTCTGGGTCCTCAATTCTATTCCATTTTTCTATGTATCTGTCATTAAACCAATACCAGGCAATTTTGACTACTGTGGCTGTATAAGTTTTGAGATCCAGCAGTGTGAGACCTCCTACTTTGTTCTTCTTCTTCAGTAGTGTTTTGTTTATCCAAGGTCTCTTTCCTTTTCATATAAAGTTAGTGATTGATTTTTCCATATCCCTAAAGAATGTTGATGGGATCTGGATTGAGATTGCCTTGAATGTATACATTGCTTTGGATAGAATTGACATTTTCACAGTGTTCAATCTTCCTATCCATGAGCATGGTATGTTCTTCCATTAATGTAGATCTCTTATGGTTTCTTGAAGTTGTTTTTTATAGTTTTCTTTGTACAGGTCTTTTGTGTCCCTGGTAAGATTTATTCCCAACTATTTTATTTTTTTGGTAGCTGTTGTAAATGGTATTGATTTCCTTATTTCTTTTTCATCAATCTCTTTGCTGGTGTAGAGGAATCTAACTGATTTTTGGATGTTGATCTTATATCCTGCCATGATGCTAAATCTCTCAATCAATTCCAGTAGATTTTTGACTGAGTCTTTTGGGTTTTCTAGGTATAGGATCATATCAGCAAATAGGGATAGATAGACTTCTTCCTTACCAATTTGGATGCCTTTGATTTCCCTTTCTTGCCTTATGGCACTGGCTAAGACTTTAAGTACAAGGTTGAATAGAAGGGATGATAGTGGACATCCTTGTCTGATTCCTCTTCTCAAGAGGAATGGTTTCAGTCTCTTTCCATTGAGAATAATGTTGGCTGTTGGTTTTGCATAAATGCCATTTATTATGTTGAGGGATGTCCCTTCTATTTCTGTTTTTGCTGAGAGTTTTGGTCAGGAATTGTTGTTGGATTTTATCAAATCCCTTTTCTGCATCAGTTGATACGATCATGTGGTCCTTCTTTGTTTTATTTATGTGGTGGGTGACGTTGACTGTTTTTCTAATGTTGAACCATCCCTGCATACCTGATATGAACCCCACTTGCTTATAATGAATGATTTTCTTGATATGTTGTTGCAGTCTATTAGCTAGTATTTTGTTGAAGATTTTTGCGTCTTTATCATGAGGGATATTGGTCTGTAGTTTTCCTTTTGAATGATGTCTTTGCCTGGTTTTGGTATCAAGGTTATGCTTGCTTCATAAAATGAGTTAGGAAGGAGTCCATCTTTTTCTGTGTTTTGGAATACTTTGAGTAGGATTGGTATCAGTTCTTCTGTATTTGGTAGAATTCTCTGGTGAACCTGTCTGGGCCAGGACTTTTTTTAGTTGGTAATTTTTTGATGACCTATTCAATTTCTTCTTTTGGGACGGACCTGTTCAACTTTTCCACATCAGTCTGTGTTAGCTTAGGTGAGTGGTATGTTTTAGAAATCTGTCCATTTCTTTCAGATTTTCAAATTTGTTGGATTACAATTCTTCATAGTATCCTGATATTATCCTCTTTATTTTAATTGGTACTGTTGTGATGTCACCCATTTTGTTTCTTATTCGTGTTGTTTGGATCTTCTCCCTGTTTTCCTTTGTTAAATTTGCCAGTGGTTTGTCATCTTTATTGATCTTATAAAAAAACCAATTTCTGGTCTTGTTGATTTTTTCTATTGCCATTCTGTTTTCTGTTCACTGATTTCTGCTCGAATCTTGATTATTTCCTTTCTTCTGGTGACTAGTAGGCTTTTCTTGCTATTCTTTTTCAAATTGTTGGGGATCTTGGTTTAAAGTGTTGATTTTGGCTCTTTCTTCTTTTTTTGATGTGTGCATTTATTGCTATAAATTGGCCTCTGATCACTGCTTTTGCTGTGTCCCAAAGATTTTGGTATGTTGTGTTCTTATGCTCATTTGATTCAAGGAGTTTTTGAATTTCAATTTTTATTTCTCCTCTTACCCTGTCTTTCTCAAGGAGGGTGTTGTTCAGTTTCCCAGTGTTTACTCATTCCCTGTTGATCTTCCTATTGTTGATTTCTAATTTGATAACATCATGATCTGTGCAGATTCTTTGCAGTATTTCAGTTTATTAATGCTTGCTTTGTGGCCTAATATATGGTCTGTCATGGAAATTCTTCCATGTGCACTGGAAAAAAATGTTTATTGTGCTGCTTTTGGGTGAAGTGCTCTGTAAATGTCTATAAGGCCAAGTTTCTGGATTGTATTGTTTAGCTCTTCTGC
>NW_006921823.1:5111051-5111915 GCF_000298275.1 Orycteropus afer afer | reverse complement strand
TGTCTCTGGCTCCCTGTTTATAATCTTGTAAGCTCATTTTACTTAGGATATGTACATATCTGTGGTTTCTAGGTTATGTTATCTTGTATATTAATGGTTGGTTGTTATTTGCTATTTTTGGTTCTCTGTTCAAAGGACTCCCTTTAGCATCTCTTGTAAGGTTGGCCTGGATTAACAAATTCCCTTAGTTTCTGCTTATCTGGAAATCTAATTTCACCATCATATTTGTTGGACAGTTTTGCCAGGTATATAATTCTTGGTTGATAATTTTTCTCTTTCAGTGTTTTATATATACCATCCCATTGCTGTCTCACTTGCGTGGTTTCTGCTGAGAAATCAGAGCTTATTCTTACTGGCTGTCCTTTGTAAGAAACTTTTTGTTTTTTCCTATGCTGCTTTCAGGATTCTGGCTTTGTCTTTGGTTTTAGTGAGTTTGATGATGATATGTCTTCATGATTTTCTTTTCGGTCTATCCTTTTTGGGGTTAATTGGACTTCCTGAATGGATACATTCTCATCTTTCATCATATCAGGGAAGTTCTCCTCCAGCAAATCTTGGACAATTTTCTCAGTAGTTTTATGTTTCTCTTCCTGTTCTGGAATTCCAATGACATGTAGGTTATTCCTTGTGATGGTATCCCACATGAACCTTAGACTTTCTTCGTTTTTTTTTCCTAATCTTTTTTCTGATTAATCCCTTTCCAAAGAAGTGTTCAGGTATTTGTCTTCAGTCTCATTAATTCTGCATTCCATTGCATCAGTTCTACTCCTTTGCCCTTCCAATGTGTTTTCTATTTCTGACCATTTAGTATTAATCTTCTGGATTTCTATGTGTAGATTTTAGAATCATTTCTAATTTTTATTT
>NW_006921823.1:5098030-5110947 GCF_000298275.1 Orycteropus afer afer | reverse complement strand
TAAATATAATTCTTTTGAATTCCTTATCGGAGAGTTCCAATGCTTCTTCTTCCTCAGGGATGTGTTCTGGATATGTATCCTGCTCCCTTGTTTCTCCCACTTTATCTTGCTTTTTTGTGTGGACTGTGATGGTCTGTTGTCTCCAAAACATTGTGGCGTTGTTGTATTTAGATCTCTCTTAACTGTTTGTGAAGAGCAGTGAAGGGTGATTTAGGCTATTCTTGGTGGTTTTTTATCATTGGCCTGTTGGTGGAGAAGGCGGTCATGGCTCTTGTTCAGTAAGTGAAATTGCAGAAGCAAATGGATGTAGTTGTGTCTCATGGTGACTATTGCTGTCTCCCACTTAGTTAGACAAAAATTACAATTGAATAACTATCATAAAACTGAAAACACATTGACAGAAAATACACCATGTAATCACTCAGGAGCAGTAACCAAAAAAAGAAAAAAGGGAAAAAGAAGAGAAAAACAAGAAAACCTGCAATATCTGGGGATAGGACAATAAGAGAAAAATGGTAGAGAAGGAGAATAATGAAGATGAAAATGGGAAAAATACAAGAAAGAAAACAAGGAATGGGGTTAACCACGAGAAAAAAAAAAATTGTAACCAAGAAAAGAAAAAAGGCTGAAAACTGGTACCTGAGAGGGGAAGAATAAAAAATAATAGTAAAAAGGACAAAAGTGTAATAATAATAGTAATTTTAAAACACACAAAAACAATCAAACTAAAAACCAGAAAACAGAAAAAGAAAAAAAAAAAAAAAAATCAGGGGAGGGCAGGGCAGGGCACCCAGGCTCCATCGGAACACACAGACTGGGATGGAGTTCCTGTGGGCCCAGAAAGTGGGTGGATGTTGGGCATGGCTGCACCTCCATTCACCCAGCAGGTGTGGTGTATAAAAGTAACACTGGGAATGTCACACCTTTTACACGTCCAGGTCCGGGGTGTCCTTGGGATTACTGGCAAGGTGAACCCATTCCTAAGGCCCTGGAATCTGGGAGAGCACTGTCTTTTCAAATATCCAAAATGGTCAAGCTGCTTGTAAACATTCACAATTGTGGCACCCTCCAGACAGGTAGAAGGCCTCAGCTTAGCCCACCTTCCTCTTCACTGCTGCTTCGCTTTTTATTCCCCAGGCACCAGAGCAGTCCTCTGTGTAGTCCCTGGCTAGCAGGGCTGAATTTTAGGTTAATTCTTAGGTCCTACCACCACTCAGCATTCTCCAAGCTGTCTGTGCTGTCAGGATCACTCAGGATCACTACCAGACCGCATACAAATCATTTTCCTAGTTGGGGTTTAGTCCACTTCTATATCCTTCCCTTCATGCTCAGGGGTCCAGGATTATCTTCTGTGTCTGTGTTAATTGGTTCCCCTTTTCTTTGTTGAAGAGGGTCTGTGCAGTCTTTCTGTCTATTCCACCGTCTTACCAGAAGTCCCCATCTAGTTATTCTGGTCTCATGGTCATATAGGCTGAGGATCACATGGTCTACTAATGCCTTGGTCTATCATTACTTTTCTTCATTCTTCTTTGCTCTGGATGAGGAGAGACCCATCATTGCATCTAGATGTCTCCTTGGAAGCTTTTAAATCCCAGTTGCTACTCACCAAAGTAGGATATGGAACAGTGTTTTTGTGTACTATGTTATGCCAGTTAATCTTAATGTCCCTTGTGACCTTGGTCCCAACCTCACAGATCCCGCTACTCACTCCATCAGAATAGCTGGCTATGGCCAAGAAGCCACTACAACCTTGTCCTTTGTCCTTTCTGCTATATACCTAGCCATTATTACAGCATATACAAATATGCATGTAGAGTGCACCCTTAGATAGCTCTGCCAGTAGAGCAGAAGACTGTACATGGGACAAAAGTAGGCATGTAGAAACCTTATCTGCAACCTTATACATGGTCATGTGCACACTCCCTCCAGCCTGGACATACCTGATCATTCATTCTGTTGACCCATCTCTCCACCCATAGATCAGCATTTGCCATCACTTACAACACAGTACTGTACATGTTAAAGGGTTTACCTTTGTGTCTATACCTCCTATGTACCCCTCTATATCTTCCTCTTCCTCAGTGCCACCGTATTGATCACTTATTTGGGGTACATTGCCCCTCCCTTCACACAAGTCAGTACTTGACTCTACCTGTCTATCTGTGTTCCCTCCTCCTCCCCTCCCATCCATGATAACCAACAAAGAAAGCTTCCTTCTATATATAAACTTTTCCTTGACTTTTTACAATAGTGAACTAATAGAATATTTGTCCTTCTGTGACTGACTTATTTTACTCAGCATAATGTCCAGAAATGTGGGGGGTTTAAAAGTAACAAGGAGAATATCATACCTTTCCAGTCTTCAGCTTCCAGTGCGGCTGCCGGTCTGTCCTCGAAAAGCTGAGCCCACTCCTATGTCACTGTGTAGGTAAGAATGCCACTTGAATATATTCAAAATGGTCATGGCTGCAGCTTACAAATATTCAAACTGGTTGCACCCTCAGGGCAGCTGCTGGTAGTCCATAGGTCTGTTTGTCTCCTCCTTCCCTGTTTTTTTTTTTCCTTTCTGGTTGTTAGGTAGTAATACAGTCCTTGTCCATGCAGTCTTTAGTGAATAAAGCTGTTTCTTAGGTTGACTTGTTTATAACAAAATGGCTGTGCCCTCAGGGCAGCTGGTAGTCCACAGCTCCATTTGTCTCCTTAGTCATTGTTTTCATTCAGGCTCTTCTACTAGTTGATATTTAATCCACTTTTATCCTTGCCTTCAAAGGTTAGGTTTCCAGGATTGTCTTCTGCATCAGTTTCAATTGGTTTCTCATTGCTTTGTTACAGAGGGTCTATGTAGCTTGTCTGTTTATTCCTCCATCTTGCTGGAACTCCAGCAGTGTTATTTGACTGTATCTTAATTGCTTAATTTGTGGTTTGCTTTCTTCCTTTTTTTTCCCCCTGATTTGCTTTTTTCAAAGAACCAGCTCTTAGATTTATGTTTTCTTTCTGTTGTTTTTCTCTTTTTTAGTTTTTAACTTTATGCATTTATGATCATTAGTTCTACTTTTTCTTTACTGTGTTCTTGACATTTTTCTTTTAGTTCAGGGACTCAAATATTAGTTTCTCTTCATTATTGTGATGAAAGAATTTGAGTATATTTTTTAGTTATTAGCTGATTACAACTCATTTTCATATACCACTTTTCTTAGTTTCTCTATTTTCAGTTTTAGTTAATTCTAGCCCATAATATTGCACCTTTAACCCAACAACTTTTTTTTAACTTTCCAAATTATTATTATTATTTATTTAAACAGTTACCTATTTTATGTATGTTGTTTTTGTGTTCTGTGGCTTCAATTCTGATGCATGGTAACCCCATGCAACAAAGTTTCATTGTCCCATAGGGTTTTATTTATTTATTTTGTTGCTGCTGTTTTTGAGAATATGAGGAAGATGAAAAGAGCAAAGCAAACCAATTCAGCAGTTTCTACATATACAATTCATTGACATTGATTACATTCTTCTATTTATATAATCATCCTCATCCTCCTTTTCTGAGTTGTTTCTCCTCCAGTAACATAAACTCACAGCCCCCTAGGAGATTCCTATCTAATCTTCTGGTTGCTGTTTTCAATTTGATCCCATATGCGTACTTCTGAAAATAGCATAGTGCTCAAGGCAGACATTTCTTTTTTACTACATAAGCTGAACTAATTATTTGGTTAGGAGCTCTGATGGCATCGTGGTTAAGGCATTTGGCTGCTAACCAAAAGGTCAGTGGTTCAAACTCACCAGCCATGGGAAAAAGGGGCACTCTACTTCCGTAAAGATTTATAGTCTTATAAACCCTATGGGGCAGTTCTGCTCTGTCCTGTTGAGTGGCAGTGAGTTGGAATTGACTTGATGACAGGGGTTTAGGCTTTTTGTTGTTTATTATTTGGTTTTAAAAAGACTACAGGGAGTATTTTTGGTTTAAGGTTTAAAGATTATCTCAGGACAGTGTTTTCAGGGTTTCATCCCACCTCCATGGCTCCAGAAAGTCTGGATTCTATGTTGTTGTTGTTAGGTGCCACTGAATCGGCTCCAACTCATAGTGACCCTGTGTACAACAGAATGAAAACACTGCCCAGTCATGCGCCAACCTCACAATCCTTGCTGTACCTGAGCCCATTGTTGCAGCCGCTGTATCAATCCACTGGAGCTTTCAGACTAAGATAGACTCAGAAGAAGGAAGGGACCACCCACTTCTCAAAGAATTGGCCGGTGAAAACCTTATAAATAGCAGTAAAACACTGTCAATATATTGCTAGATTCTATGAAAATTTGAAATTAATATTCTACATTTCCCCTCTTTTGATCAGGCTTCTTCTAGAGAATCTTTGATCAAATGTTCAGTAATTATAGCCAGCTACCATCCAGTTCTTGACTCATGGGAAAGGAGGTGGTTATTCATGGAGGCAGTTAGCCACACATCCTTTTTCTCCTCCCTATTGTTGACTCTCCGTTTTCCTCTGCTGCTCCAGGTGAATAAAGACAAATTGTACTTTGGATGGACACTTGCAGCTTTTAAGACCCTAGGAACTATGCAAGGAACTGAGAGAGAGAACAGAAGCTCTAATAATTCACATGGGTTTTTGGTTTATAAGCAACCTCAGTAACTACTTTTCTTTTTTACTTTTTTTTGGCTCATCTTTGTAAATTGTCCGTCATAAAACTTTTGGCAGTTTTACTTTTTATGAGTGTACTATTCATTGGCCATTCAAACCTGCCATAATCAATACAATTTTTCTCTCAACATAAACTGAAACTCAGGTCTCCATAGATGATAACTCTCCCTTTCCCCCCTCCATTTCTGCCTCAGTAACTCGTAACAAACTGTACATATACATGTTCTTTTCTTTTTATATAAGTGAGCTCAAACAATATTTGTCATTTTGTGATTGACTTGACTTCATTCAACGTCATGTGTTCAAGCTCCATCCATGTTATAACATTTATCATGGGTTAATTTCTCTTTCTGACTGAGTAGTATTCCATTGTAAGAAAAGACCATGTTTTGTTGATCCACTCCTATGCTGATGGACATTTAGATTGTTTCCACCTTTTGACTATTGTGAATAATGCTGCCATGAACATTGATTTACAAGTCTCTTTTTGAGTCTCTGCTTTCAAGTCTTTTGAGTACATACCTGGGAGTAAACTTGTTAGTTCTAATTTTAGTTTCTTGAGTAATCACCACACTGGTTTACACAAAGCCTATACTATTTTCCTTTCCTTCCAGCAATGGATAAGGATTCTAATTTCCATTCATCCTCACCACCATTTGTTGTTTTCTGTGTTTGTTTGCTTGTTTTTCTTACTCATCCTAAAGAGAGTGAAATAGTGGTTTTGATTTACATCTCTCTCATGGCTAATGATGTCGAACATCTTTCATGTGTTTGGTGGCAATTTAAATGCCATCTTTGGTGAAATATCTATTCAAGTTTTTGCCCATTTTCTCATTGGGCTGTCTTTTTGTTGTTAAGTTGTCAAAATTTTATATATATTTTGATAGTTAGAATCTTATCAGATTCGTGGTTTCTGAGTATAGTTTCCCAGTTTTTAACTTGTCTTCATATTTTGGTTTTTTGTTTTGTTTTTGTTTTTTGTCAAACAAAAGGTTTTAATTTTTATGAGATTCAATTTACTTTGTCTCTTGCTATTATATTAGATAAGCTGTGTTTTAAAGGTAGGCCCAACAGCATTTACCCTGCATTTTCTTCCAAGAATTTTATGGTCTTAATTTTCACATTTAGATCTTTTATCTATTTTTAATTTGCTTTGTGTTTAGTGTGAGGTATGGATCCTGTTTCATTTTCCTTCATGTGGTAAAGTTTTCCCGGCACCATTTGTTGAAGAGACTCTTCTTTCCCAATTGAATGGACTTAGCACCTTTGTCAAAAATCACTTGACCACAGATATTTATTTCTGGATTCTTAGTTCTGTTCCATTGATGTATGTGTCTATTGTTATATTAACACCTGTATGTTCCAAATAATATTTGGATATTATTAATTTACTGTTAGTAATTGCTAATTTCATTATAACATGTTCAGATAATGTTTTCTCTAACACTACATTTACAAAATGTTGGCATTTTATTTATTGATTGATTGATTTTAATAATAATTACGTTGGCTAATTTCGGGGGATATATTCCATGGGCTTTGAAAAAGAAGGTATCCTTTTTGTTTTTAGCGCTTAGCCATAGTATATGAATTATATGTTATTAATGATATTCTTTAAAACTTTTTATCTATTTAATCCCAACTCATGAGAGAGATGAGTTAAACAATTCACTGCCATTGTATTTCTTTCAATTCTTGTATTTCTATCAGATTTTTTTTGTTTTCTTAAACATATATTTCAATTTCATGTTTTTCTGGTCCCTAAAAGAGGCCATATTTTCATTATGGCTTATATACTTCATCATTATTGACATGCTTCATTTTTGCATTAAATGTTTTACCTTGAATTCTATCTTAATCTGATTTTGCTATTACAAACTTCTCACTCATTTGACCATCATTTGCCTGAAAGATCTTTACCCAGCCTTATTTTCTAACTTTGGAGTTGCTTTGTAATAAGTGTGTATTTTGTAGACATTATACAGAATTTTGTGGATGTTATAATATCTTTTTTTTTCCTAAGAGATACCTATACTCTCTTTTCATATTCTCTATTTAAGGGAGAAATCCATATAGTAAATATGTTTTATAAGCCCAGTTTTATTCCAGACCTGTTTTTTGTTCTGTGTCCTTTAGAAGATACTACTATTCTTGACTCAACTCTTACCAGTGTGTTTTGTGCTAGCGTTTGTTTCTGTGGTGCTATGTACAGGTTCAGTAGTTCTTCATATTATTGTGCATATATAATATAAACATACTGTTGTCTTTTAAAGCTTTGAGTTTTGTTTTGTCCCTTTTTCTCTTAAGATGTGGCATTTGCAAAGTCAGTCAGTAATGTTAGTTTCTAGAAAATTATGTTAGGCTCTGGTGTGAGTTTTTTTCTTTTTTTTTTTAAAGAATACAAAACAATTTTATTAAAAGTCATATTCCTGTGTTGATAAGGATAGACTGTGTTCTTTAGAATTCACATTAATTAAAATTTATATACAAACCAAACTCACCACTGTCGAGTCAGATCTGACTCATAGCGACCCCTCCTTGGGTTTCCAAGGCAGTATCACTACGGAAGTAAATTGCCCCATCTTCCTTTCCAAAATTTATATATGCAGTATTTAATTTCATTCAGTAGTAAACATCATTTGAAACTACTGTAGGTTATATTAAGATGTTGAAAATAATTCTTTTGTTTAATTCTACTTATTCCTTAATTTTTCCCAACTATTAAAAAAAGCAGATGACCTTATAAAAGTTAGCATTATCTTATGGGAATATATAAAACAAAGTCATTTTATATTGACTCTAGTTACTACTTTTGCTCTTGGATCCAAAAATTATTTAAAACATTTTGAATGCATGAAGCAGTACTTTAGAAAGTTATTTTGGTACTAATCTCAAAAGACCAATTGCTATTTTTTTTCCTACTCTAGTGAAATTAGGTCATAGGCTTTTGGCGTATCTCCAGGATATGAAGTTTATTTGCTTTTTAAGTGAGTTGTCTAGAAATAGTGATGCAGTGTCAGCAAAGCCACTTTTCATTTCATGAAAATAATTTACAGTGCCCTGGAATTAGTTTTGCTAATCAGAAGGCTGGCGGTTCAAACCCACCAGCCACTCCTCAGAAGGAAGATGGGGCATTCTACTTCCGTAGTGATACTGCCTTGGAAGCCCAAAATGAGGTCATTGTGAGTCAAAATTGACTTGACGACAGTCAGTTTAGTTTTTTTTGGTTTGGAATTCATTTATTCCTTGACCCACTAATAATTATAAGTCATTATTAGCATTTCAGAAGCAGAGGAAGTATCCAAAAATGGTAGTGGTCACTTTGCTTATTGGTAAGTTGCAGGGTTTCTGCTCAGTTTGGAGGTTTGGTCCTGTTGAAAGATTTGATATTTTATGAAAAGGAAAGAACTGTTTAGCAAGAGAGGAGTACTTTTACCTGGTCATCATATTAGCTACCTGAAGTGATTGAGAAGAATACGTAATCTAAACTGTGTGTTTTTTAATTAGGTTTTACTACAGCTAATTTGGGAGCTCTGGTAGCTTAATGCCTAAGGCACTTGACTGCTAACCAGAAGGCTGGTGGTTCAAACCCACCAGCCACTCCTCAGAAGGAAGATGGAGCAATCTACTTCCGTAGTGATACTGCCTCAGAAACCCAAGGAGGGGTCACTATGAGTTGGATCTGACTCGACAGCACATAACAACAACAACAACAGCAGCTAATTTAGGAGCCCTGGTGGTTAAGATGCTTCAGTGGTTAAGAGTTTGAACCCACCAGCCACTCCATGGGAGAAAGATGTAGCAGTCTGCTTTCTTAAAGATAAAGGCCTTGGAAATCATGTGGGACAGTTCTTCACTGTAAGTCATAAAAAACTTGACAGTATGGCCAACTTAAAAGACGTTTAAGAGAGCTCTGTTCCTTTTACCAACAAGAAATAAGCATTTCACATATATAAAAGCAATATGGCTTTTCAAAATTAATTATGCTGTTGTTGATAGATGCCTTCAAGTTGGGTCAGACTCACTGTGAACCTGTGTACAGCAGAACAAAACACTGCCTGGTCCTGCACCATCCTCACAGTCTTTGCTATGATTGAGCCTTTTGTTGTAGCCACTGTGTCAGTCCAGCTCATTGAGAGACTTCCCCTTTTTTGCTGACCCTGTGCTTTACCAAGCATGATATCCTTCAGCAGGAACTGTTCCCTGCTGGGACAACATGATCAAATATGTCTAGCCATTTCATTTCTAAGGAGCATTCCGGCTGTACATGTTCCAAGACACATTTGTTCATTCTCCTGGCAGTCCATGGTATTTTTGGTATTCTTCACCAACATCATCAGTTTTCTTCAGTTATCCTTATTCACTATCCACCTTTCCACTGTCCACTGTCCACATGCATATGAGGCAATTAAAAATACCAAAACTTAAGTTAGTCTTCAAAGTGACATCTTTGCTTTTTAACACTTTAAAGACATCTTTGGGAGCAGATTTACCCAGTGCAATATATACGTCATCTAATATCTTGACTGCTGCTTCCATGGTTGTTGTCTGTGGATCCAAATTAAATGAAATCCCTGACAACTTCAGCTTTTTCTCCATTTACTGTGAAGTTGCTTATTAGTCCCTTTGTGAAGATTTTTGTATTTTTTACATTGACGTGTAATCCATACTGTAGTCTTTGATCTTCATCAATAAATGTTTCAAGTCTTCTTTACTTTCAGGAAGTATAAGGTTGCATCGTCTGTCTATTGTAGGTTGTTAATGAGTCTTCATCCTATCCTGATGCCATGTTATTCTTCTTATAGTCCAGCTTCCTGGATTATTTGCTCAGCATACAAATTGAATAAGTATGGTAAAAGGATGCAACCCTGAAACATATCTTTCCTGATTTTAAACCACACAGGATCCCCTTGTTCTGTTCAAATGATGGCCTCTTGGTCGGTGTACAGGTTCTTCATGAGCTCAAGGAAGCTTTCTGGAATTCCCATTCTTCACAGTATATCCATAATTTGTTATGATCCATACAATCAGAACTATTGCAAAATCAGTGAAACATAGGAACAACAACAGATATTTTTCCGGTGTTCTCTGCTTTCAGCCAATATCCATCTCGCGTTAGCGGTGATATCCCTCATTCCAAATGCTCTTCTGAATCCAGCTTGAATTTCTGGCAGTTCCCTGTTAATATACTGCTGCAACCATTTTTTAATTATCTCCAGCAAAATTTTACTTGTGTGTGATACTAATTATATTGTTCAATAATTTCCACATTCTGTTACATCACCTTTCTTTGGAATAGACACAAATACAAATCTCCTCCAGTCAGCTAGCCAAGTACCTGTCTTCCAAATTTCTCAGGATAAATGAGTAAGTGCCTTCAGCACTGCATCTGTTTTTTAAAACTTCTCACTGAGTATTCCATTAATTATTATAACCTTGTTTTTTGCCAAGCCTTCAGTGCAGCTGGGACTTCTTCTCTTGATACCATCCATTCTTGATCATATGCTACCTCTTGAAATGGTTGAACGTCAACCAATTTTTTTTAGTACAGTGACTCCCTCTGCTCCTTCTATCTTCTTTTGATGCTTCCTCCATCATTCAGTATTTTGTCCATAGTATCCTTGAATATTGTAACTTGAGGCTTGCATTTTTCCTTCATTTCTTTAGTTTGAGAAATGTCAAACATGTTATTCTATTTTTATTTTCCAGCTCCAAGTCTTTGCACATTTCATTATACTTTAGTGTTCTTATTGAGCTTCCCTTTGAAGTCCTCGGTTCAGCTTTTTTATTTAGTCATTCTTTCATTCACTTTCGCAGGTCAAGAATAAGTTTCAGAGTCTCTTCTGACATTCATTTTGGTCTTTTTTTCCTTTCCAGTCTTCTTAATGATCTGTTGCTTTCTTCGTATATGATATTCTTCGTATCATCCCATAACTTGTCTGGTCTTTAGCCGTTGGTGTTCAGTTTGTCAAATCTCTTCTTCAAATGGTCTCTAAATTCAAGCAGGATATAATCAATGTTGCATTTTGACTTTCTTGGACTTGTTTTAATTTTATCCAGTTTCAACTTGAACTTGCATATGAGCAATTGATGGTTCGTCCCACAGTCTTCTGGTTTTGTTCTGACTGATGATATTAAGCAACTGATGATCTTGAGCTTCTCCATTGCCTCTTTCCACAGATGTAGGTGATTTGATTCCTGTATATTCCATTTGGCAAGGACTACTTACATAGTTGCTGTTTACATCATTGAAAAAAGGTATTTCCAGTGAATAAGTCATTGGTCTTACAAAATTCTACCATGGGTCTCTAGCATCATTTCTTTCACCAAAGCCATATTTTCCAACTACCAATGCATCTTTTTCTTCTTCTTTTTTTTTTTTTTTTTTCCTATTGTGATTTGGATGAAAGTTTACAGAGCAAATTCACTTTCCATACAGCAGCCCACATTTACTTTGTCTCATGACATTGACTACAGTTTTCCATAATGCAACAGCTCCCCTCCCACTTCCTCCCCATAGTTATCTCTTCCCTGTGTCCTTCTCTCCCATGCATTCCTGCCCCACAAGCTATCTCCCTGTGCATATACAATCTCTCTATTCTCATATGATTGATCTCTCCAAAAAAGTATATCTACCTGATGTAAATGTTCAGCTCATATGCCTGTCTTTTGTTTAGCTGGAAGCCACATGAGTGGGTTCAATTCCAGTCCCGAAGGGCAGCTATTCCTGGTCACAGTCTCAGGGGTTCCACCAGGCTCTATCAGACCAGCAAACCTTGTCCTTTTTTTTTTTTTTTTTTTTAATGATTTTGAGTTTTGTTCCACATTGTTCTCCCACTCTATCCAGGATCCTCCTACATAGATCCCCCTCCAAGTGGTTGACAGTGGTAGCTGGGCACCATCTACTTCTGGTTTTATAGTTGTACAGGCTGAGAATCACATAGTTTACCAGTCCCTTGGACTAATTGTTTCCATGTTTCTTTGGTTTTCTTCATTCTTCTTTGCTCTGGACAAGGAGAGACACATCGCTGCATCTAGATGGCTGCTTGCAAGCTTTTAAGATCCCAATCACTACTCAACAAAGTAGGATGTGGAACATGTTTTTGTGTAGTATGTTAAGCCAATTGAGCTTGATGTCCCCTGTGACTATGGTCCCAAGCCCAGAGGTCCAGCTATTTACTCCTTCTGGATAGCTAGCTGTGACGAAGAAGTGACTACAACCTTGTCCCTGGTCAGCTCTACTATATATACCTGGGAATTCTTACAGAACATACAAATACACTTGTAGAAACATTGTCTGCCAACCCTATACATGGTCTTAGGCACACTTCTCCCTACACAGACATACTTAATAGTTTAGCCTATCCACCCATCTATCCACCTGCACATCAATGTTTGCCTTCACTGACAATGCAGTACTGTATGTGAAAAAGGGTTCACCTTTGTGTCTGTACCTCCCATGCACCACTCTATGTCCTTTTTTCTCAATGCCACCATGTTGATCACTCACATTTGGTACATTGCACTTCTCTTCACCCAAATCAATACTTGTCTCAACCTGTCTAGCAGTGTTCTCTCTCCTCATTTCCCCTCTCACCCCTGGTTACCAACAAAGAAAATTTCTTTCCATATAGAAACCTTTCCTTGACTTTTTACAGTAACAGAGTAATACAATATTTGTCCTTCTGTGATTAACTTATTTCACTCAGCATAATGTCCTCCAAGTTCATCCATGTTATGTGGTATTTTGCAGATTCTGTGTTATTCTCTAGGGTTGTGTAGTATTCCATTGTGTGTATAGTGTGGTTATCCAATCTTCTGTTGATGGGCACCTAGGTTGTTTTCATCTTTTGGCAATTGTAAATAGTGCTGCAATGAACATGGGTGTGCGTATATCTGTTCTTGTCCTGGCTCTCACTTCTTTAGGATGTATACCTAGTAATATAATTGTTGGATCAAACAGTATTTCAAATTCCATCTTTTTAAGAAATTGCCATACTGCTTTCCACAGTGGTTATATCATTTGACAGTCCCAGTAGAAGTGTATGAGAGTCCCAATCTCTCCACATCCTTCCCAGCATATGTTATTGTCTGTCTTGTTGAACTTTGCTGCTAGTGCTGGGGCAAGATGGTATCTCATTGTTGTTCACATCTCTCTAATGGCTAATGATCATGAGTATTTCTTCATATATGTTTGTTGGCTGCTTGAATATCCTCTTTGGTGAAGTGTCTGTTCATGTCTTCTGCCCATTTTTTAATTGG
>NW_006921823.1:5094593-5097929 GCF_000298275.1 Orycteropus afer afer | reverse complement strand
AACAATTTTTGCATTCCAGTAATCAGTAATTATCAATATATATTGATAGCATTGCATGTTTGGTCAATTTCAGACTGCAGAAGTTTGTAAAAGTCATCAATTTCCTCATCTTTAGCTTTGATGGTTGGTGCATGGATTTGAATAATAGTAGGATTAACTGGTCTTCCATGTATGCACATGGTTATTATCCTATCACTGACAGCATTGTACTTCACGATTGATGTTGAAATGTTCTTTTTGATGATGAATGTGATGCCATTCCTCTTCAATTTGTCATTCCCAGCATAGTAGATGTTTTGGTTACCTAGTGCTGCTCTGACAGAAATATACCACAAATGGGATGGCTTTAACAAACAGGAGTTTATTCTCTTACAGTTTTTGAGGCTAGAAGTCTAAGTTCAAAGGGTGGGGCTGTAGGGATTGAGTGAAAACCCCTAGACCTTGGGCTTCAGCTCTGCTACTTGTTCCTGGCTCACTGAAGCTAGAGCCATCTCTTCACTCAGGCAGCTGCTAGCTGCTGAGACTGGAAAAGCAAAGGTTGACAAGTAAAAAGGCATAGTCCTGATATTACCAAACCACATAGCTGGCCATTAATTCAAGTTCATTAAAGGTCCCAAGATCAGCAGGGCAACATGGCAGGCTGCTGAACAACGACGCAGCTATATGCAGGGTTCAAGTGTGCCATCAGTTGGAGACCTTCCTCAAAGTTGCTTCTTATATACTAGAAGCAGCCCATATCCCTAAAGTAGCTACTCAGCTGCTCCAGTAGATTCTACCATGAAGTTAATTACCAATCTCACCATGGGGAATAATTACACTCAGCCCAGTTGACGTATAACCTTACCTACCACAGTTAATGGGAGCTCTGATAGCATAGTGCCTAAGGCACTTGACTGCTAATCAGAAGACTGGTGGTTCAAACCCACCAGCCGCTCCTCAGAAGGAAGATGGGGCAATCTACTTCCATAGTGATACTGCCTCGGAAACCCAAGGAGGGGTCGCTATGAGTCGGGTCCAACTCGACGGAACATAACAGCAACAGCCACAGTTGACAATATGTATGTCCCATTCAAAATGGCCTGTACCAGTCCATTTCAGCTCACTGATGCCTAGGATATTGATCTTTATGTCTTCCATTTCATTTTTGACAGCTTCCAATTTTTCTAAATTCATACTTTGTCCATTCCACATTCCGATAGTTATTGGGTGTTTGCAGCTATTTATTCTTCTTTTTGGGTCATACCACATCAGCAAATGAAGGTCCTGAAATCTTTACTCATTTCATGTCATTTAACATCGAATCTACTTTGAAGAAGCAGCTCTTCCCTAATTGTATTTTGAGTTCCTTCCAACCTGAGAGGCTCATCTTTCACAGTATCAGACAATGATTCCAAGCTGTTCATAATTTTCAGTACTATATCAGACAGTGTTTCACTGCTATTCTTAACATTTTCAGGCCAGTTTTTATCAAAAGTGTACTGCCACACCTTCTTACTAGTGTGTCTTAGGCTGAAAACTATCGACCATGACTTACCCTGCTGGTATTTGAAATATTGGTGGCATAGCTTCCAGTATCACAGCAACACATGAGCCACCACAATGCAACAAACTGTGTCCTGTGGCACTTCATGTTTAAAATTAGCAACCTTGAAATCAGTCATTTATAAGATCAGTGTTTTCAGAATATTGAAAAATAAATAAGTAACTATTGTAAAACTACTAAACTGTCTTGCTTCTTCTTGTAGTCGTTAGGATAGACTCTGGACTGTGGAGTTGGGCTAACCGAAAAAATCAAATCCAAAGCCAGTGTGTCGATTCCAAGTCATAGTGGCCCTATAAAGTAGACTAGAACTGCCTCATACAGTTTCTAACGCTGTGATCTTTACAATAACAGACTGCTACATCTTTCTCCCACAGAATGAAATTTTAGTCTTACATTCACTTTATTCTTTTATTTTCATTCACTTGAATTTGCAATTATAAAATCATTGTTAATTACTCATAAACTTTCAAAGCACTTGAAATTAGGTGAAAAATAAGTATAAATCAGAAATGACTTGGGTATTTTATTTAAGTATATTAAGATAATATCTAATGTAATACCTTAGTTAGATACTGAAATGCCAAACCAAAATCAAATTCACTGCCTTTGACTCAGGTCCAACTCTTAGCGACCCCTCCTTGGGTTTCTGAGGTGGTAGCACTATGGAAGTTGATTGCCCAACTTGCCTTGCGAGGAGTGGTGGTGGGTTTGAACCACCAACCTTCAGGTTAGCAGTCAGATGCCTTAGGCACTATGCCACCAGAGCTTTCAGATATTGAAATAAGGGGGGAAAAATATCTCACTTTAATAATGGTGCCTCATGACATCCTGTGTGGTTTCAGGTTGCAATACATCTATCTGCTGGTGTGATTATTTGGACCATGTACTTCCCACTAGCCTTTAGGAATACACAGGAATCAAACCGACTACATCTGTGGAAAGAGGCAATGGAGAAGCTCAATATCATCAGTCATATAACTGTGCCGGTAGCAGACTGTGGAACAGACCATCAATTGCTAATCAGCAAGTTGAAGTTGAAGCTGAAGAAAATTAAAACAAGTCCACAATAGCCAAAATGCTACCTTGAGTATATTCCACCTGAATTTAGAGACCATCTGAAGAATAGAGTTGACACATTGAACACCAATGATTATATATCAGATGAGTTGGGGGATGACATGCAGAACATCAGACATGAAGAAAACAAAAGGTCATTAAAAAGACAGGAAAGATAAAAGATCAAAATGGATGTCAGAAGAGACTCTGAAAGTTGCTCCTGAATGGAGAGTACCTAAAGCGAATGAAAGAAATCATGAAATAAAAGAGCTGAGCAGAAGATTTCTAAAGGGCAGCTTGAGAAGACACAGTAAAGTATTATAATGAAATGTGCAAAGACTTGGAGTTAGAAAATCAAAAGGGAAGGACATACTCAGCATTTCTGAAGCTGAAAGAACTAAAGAAAAAATTCAAGCATTGAATTGCAATATTGAATGATTTTACTGGCAAAATATTGAATAATATAGGAAGCATCAAAAGAAGATGGAAGGAATACACAGAGTCAGTTTACCAAAAAGAATTGGTTGGTGTTCAGTCATTTCAGGAGGTAGCATGTGATCAATAACCAATTGGATTCAAAGACATCCAAGGTGCACTGAAGGCACTGGCAAATAACGGGGCTTCAGGAATAATGGAATTGAGGTGTTTAGGTCTTCTGCATCTTTGTTGAATTTCTTTCCAGTTGTTCTGTCTTTTATTGAAAGTGGTATATTAAAGTCTCCTACTATACTGTGGAG
>NW_006921823.1:5045361-5082729 GCF_000298275.1 Orycteropus afer afer | reverse complement strand
CTACTTCCGTAGTGATACTGCCTCGGAAACCCAAGGAGGGGTCACTATGAGTCGGGGCCGACTCGACGGCACATAACAACAACAACAACAAATGGTATTTCTAACTTTTGAAGGAATTGCCATACAGCTTTCTACCATGGTTGTATCATTTTACAGTCCCATGAGCAGTGTGTGAGAGTCCCAATCTCTCTACATCCTCGGTAGCATTTTATTTTCTATCTTGTTGAGCTTTGCTGTTAGTGCTGGTGTTAGATGGTGTCTCATGATTGTTTTGATTTGCATCTCTCTAATGACGAATGATGGAGACCTTAATATCCTGTTTGGTGAAGTGTCTATTCATGTCTTCTGCCCATTTTCAAATTGGATTATTTGTCTTTTTGTTGTTGAGGTGTTGGGGTTTCTATAAATTCTAGAGATAAGTCCCTTGTGAGATATGTCATTGCCAAATATTTATTCTCAATCTGTGGTTCTCTTTTGACTCTTGGAGAAGTTTTTGGAAGCACAGAAAAATGTAATTTTCAGATGGTCCCATTCATCTAATTTATCTTCTACTGTTTGTTCCTTTTGGGTTATGCTTGGTGTAGTCTATTTATGCCATAAATTAGGGCCCTTAAATTTGCCCCTATTTTTTCCTTGAGGAACTTTGCAGTTTTAGGTTTAACATTTAAGTCATTGATCCATCTGGAGTTAGTTTTTGTGTATGATGTGAGGTACAGGTCTTGGTTCATTTTTCTGCAAATGGATATCCAGTTTTGCCACCACCATGTATTAAAGAGACCATCTCTTCCCCATTTGATGGATTTTAGCCTTTTGTCAAAAATCAGCTGACCGTAGGTCGATGGATCTGTTTCTGGGTTCTCAATTCTGTTCCACTGGTCTATGGGTCTGTCATTGTGCGAGTACCAGGCAGTTTTGACTGTCTGGGAGTGTGAAACTTCCTACATTTGTTTTTCTTCCTCAATAGTGTTTTGCTTATTCAAGGTCTCTTTCCTTTCCATATAAAGTTAGTGATTGGTTTCTCCATATCCTTAAAGAATGCTGATGGGATCTGGATTGGGATTGCATTGAATGTATAGATTGCTTTGGATAATATTGACATTGTCACAGTGATCAATCTATCTACAAGCACAGTATGTTCTTACATTTATGTAGATCTCTTATGGTTTCTTGGAGTAGTGATTTGTAATTTTCTTTGCAGGGGTCTTTTGTGTCCTCAGTGAGATTTATTCCCAAATATTTTAGTACTTAAGGCATTTAACAGCTAACTAGAAGGCTGGTGGTTCAAACCCACCAGCCTCTCATCGGAAGAAAGACTGGGCAATCTACTTCCATAGAGATACTGCCTCAGAAACCCAAGGAGGGGTTGCTATGAGTCGGGACTGACTCAACAGCAGTGAGTTCGTTTTTTGGGTTTTTTTTTTTTTGTAATGGTATTGACTTTCTTATTTCTTTATCAGCAATCACATTGCTGGTATAGAGGAATGCAACTGATTTTTGGATGTTGATCTTATATCCTGCCACTATGCTAAATCTCTCAGTTAGTTACAGTAGTTTCATTTTGCTGAGTCTCTTGGGTTTTCTAGGTATAGGATCATATCATCAGCAACTAGGGATAGTTTTACTTCTTTCTTACCGACTTGGATGCCTTTGATTTCCCTTTCTTGCTTTATTGTCCTAGCTAGGACTTCCAATACAGTGTTGAATAGAAGTGGTGATAGAGGGCATCTTTGTCTGGTTCCTGTTCACAAGAGGAATATTTTTACTCTCTCTCTATTTGAGAATAATGTTGGCTGTTTGTTTTATGTAAATGCCCTTTATTACATTGAGGAATTTCCCTTCTGTTCCTATTTTTCTCAGAGTTTTTATCAGGAATTGGTGTTATCAATATCAATTGATATGATCATGTGGCTCTTTTCCTTTGTTTTATTTATGTGATGGATGACATTGATTATTTTCCTTATGTTGAACCATCCTTGCATTCCTGGAATGAACCACACTTGGTCATAGTGTATTATTATTTTACATTATTAGAGTCTATTGGCTAGTATTTTGTTGAAGATTTTTGCATCTATATTCTTGAGGGATGTTGGTCTGTAGTTTTCCTTTTGAGTGATGTCTTTGCCTGGTTTTGGTATCAAGATTATGCTTGTTTCATAAAATGAATTTGGGAGGATTCCATCTGTTTCTGTATTCTGGTATTCTAGAATAGTTTGAGTAGGATTGGTGTCAGTTCTCTGAATGTTTTGTAGAATTCTCCAGTGAAACCGTCTGGGCCAGGGCTTTTTTTGTTGTTGTTGGTAATTTTATTTATGACCTGTTCAGTTTCTTCTTCTGTTACGGATCTGTTTAAATTTTCCACCTCAGCCCCTGTTAGTTTAGGTAAATAGTATGTTTCTAGAAATCTGTCCATTTCTTCTATATTTTCAAATTTGTTGGATTATAGTTCTTGATAGTATCCTGATATTATCCTTTAAATTTCTGTTGGTTCTGTTGTGGTGTCACCCATTTCATTTCTTATTCGTGTTATTTGTATTCTTTCCCTCTTTTCCTTTGTTAAATTTGCCAGAGGTTTGTCAATTTTATTAATCTTTTCAAAGAACCAACTTCTAATCTTGTTGTTTTTTTCTATTGTCTTTCTATTTTCTGTTTCATTTATTGCTGCTCCAGTCAGTCAGCCAGCCTGCCTGCCTGCCTGCCTGCCTTCCTTCCTTCCTTCCTTCCGAATGGATTACTTGCTCACAGACAGCTGTGGGCAGCACAACAGGATCCCGAGCCACAGAAGAGTGTCTCTTTTCCCAGGATGTCCATAAATGTGTTGAAGCAGGCCACACCCCTAGGGAAACTCCCTTTCGATGGATTGGCTGCTCAAAACATATACATCTGATCCCATCATGGGAATAACCCACATCACAACTGCTTAAGCCACACAGAATTGTGGTCCAACCAAGTTGACACAGTTCCAACTATCACATGCATCTCTGTCGAGTTTCTTTCCAGTTGTTCCCTCTGTTCTATCCTCTTACCTACATGGTTTCTGCTGAGAAATCGTAGCTTGGTCTTATTGGTTGTCCATTGTAAGTAAGGTGATGTATTAAAGTCTCCTACTATGACTGTGAAATCATCTCTTTGTCTTTTCAGTTCTGTTAGAGTCTGGTTTATATATTTTGGGGCTCTTTCATTGGATGCATAAATATTTATTATTATTACGTCCTCTTGTTCAGTCTATCCTTAATCATTATATAATGTCCTTCCTTGTCTCTTCTGCTGGTTTGTATCTTAAAGTCAATTTTATCAGATATGAATATTGCCACTACTGCTCTTTTATGGTTGCCATTGCTTGATGAATCTTTTTCCAGTCTTTGATTTTTAGTCTGTTTTTGTCTTTCTCTCTAAGGTATGTCTCTTATAGACAACATATTGATGGATTATGTTTTCTTATCCAATCTGTAACTCTAGCTCTTGAGTGATGCATTTAATCCACTGACGTTCAGTGTAATTAACAACAAGTATGAATTTGTTGCTGTCATTTTGTCTTGTGCTTTTTTGTGGTGTTGCTGATTTCTTTGTTCCATATAATTTTCTGTGCTTGAGCATGTTTTGTTTATGAATCATGTTGTCACTTCCTTCATTGCTGTTGTTTTAGTATTTGCTAAATATTTGTGCTGCTGCTCTTTTTTACTTTGATCTGAAGATTTATAATTTTTCTTTGAGGTTACCCTATGATTTATAATTTTCTTCCCAAGTTTAGAATAGTCCGTTATATCATGCAGTTGTCTTGACTTCCTTACCATTTACAAGTTCTGTGACTACACAATTTTTTCCCTCTTTTTGGTTTGTAGTTTTCCTCATTTTTCAATTGATATCTCTGGCTCCCTGTTTACAATCTTGTAGGCTTATTTACTTTGGATACGTCTATGGGTTAGTTTCTGGGTTATGCCATCATGCATGTTAATGGTCAGTTGTCGTTTGCTGTTGTTGGTTCTCTGTCCAAAGAACTCTCTTTAGCATCTGTTGTAAGGTTGGCCTGGTCTTAGCAAATTTCCTTAATTTCTGCTTATCTGGAAATCTCGTAATTTCACCTTCATATTTGAGGGACAATTTTGCTGGGTATTTATAATTCTCAGTAGGACATTTTTTTTATTTCAAGGTTTTATATATACCATCCCATTGTCTTCTTGCCTGCATGGTTTCTGCCAAGAAATCCAAGCTTAGTCTTATTGGTTGCCCCTTGTAGGTAACTTTTCATTTTTCCTGTGCTGCTTTCAGGATTCTTTCTTTGTCTTTGGTTTTGGTGAGTTTGATGATGATACATCTTGGTGATTTTCTTTTGGGGTCTATTCTGTCTGGGGTTCATTGGACTTCTTGAATAGATATATTCTCATCTTTCATCGTATCAAGGAAGTTCTCTTCCAACAAATCTTGGACAATTTTCTCAGTGGTTTTCTTTTTCTCTTTATGTTCTGGAATTCCGATTACCTGTAGGTCATTCCTTTTGACGATATCCCCCATGAACCTTAGGCTTTCTTCATTTTGTATTGATCTTTTTTCTGATTGATCCCTTTCCATAGAAGAATTGAAGTACTTGTTTTCAATCTCACTAATTCTGTCTCCCATTGATTCAATTCTACTCCTTGCCCATTCGATGCATTATCTATTTCTGAAAATTTAGTATTAATCTTCTGGATTTCTGTCTGTAGATTTTGT
This sequence comes from Orycteropus afer afer, assembly GCF_000298275.1. Taxonomy (NCBI): domain Eukaryota; kingdom Metazoa; phylum Chordata; class Mammalia; order Tubulidentata; family Orycteropodidae; genus Orycteropus; species Orycteropus afer. Next base: position 5,078,025 of record NW_006921823.1, on the reverse strand, counting down.
ATCATTTTTAATTTTTCATTTATTTTTGTCATTTTGTTCTTGTATTGTCTTTCTAAATTGTTCTAGGGTTTTTTCTATGTTTCTCTACATTTTGTCAGTGTTTTCCTTGATCTCTCTCTCAGGCCATTGAAGGTACCTAAATATAATTCTTTTGAATTCCTTATCAGGGAGTTCTAATGCTGCTTCTTCCTCGGGGATGTGTTCTAGGTCTTTGTCCTCATCCCTTGTTTTTTCTACTTTTTCTTGCTTCTTTGTGTGGACTTTGATGCTCTGTTGTCTCCAAGACATCATGAGGTTTTTGTCTTTATATTTAATTTGTGATTGCATTTCACTGATTTGCCCAAGATTTTCATTTTCTTTGTTTTGTTTGGATGTTGTCTAAGCAGGGTATGTGCTTCTCTTTTCACTAGTTTGCAGCACTTACACATTCATCACCTGTCTCCTTGTTCGTTTGTTAGCTTCCTGTATGTCCCTTCCGTCTTTGGCAAGCGGAGCCTATTCTTAGGTCCTGTTTTCATTCAGGTTCTTCCACTAGTTGGTGCCTAATACACTTCTGTATACTTGCTTTCAAAGCCCAGGGCTCCAGGATTATGTTCTGTATCTTTGTCAATTGGTTTTTCTTTTCTTTGTTGAAGAGAGTCTTTGTAGCTTTTCTGTGCATTCCATTATCTTCCTCTTATGGTTTCTTCAAATAGTGTTTCATTGTTTTCTTTGTACAGGTCTTTTCTATCCCTGATAACATTTATTCCTAAGTATTTTTATTTTTTGGTAGCTATTGTCAATGGTATTGATTTCCTTATTTCCTTCCCAGCAGTCTCTTTCCTGGTGTGTAGGAATCCAACTGCTTTTGGTATGTGATCTTGTATCCTGCCACTATGCTAAATCTCTCAATTAGTTCCATAATGTCTTTCTGTAGTGATTGGTCCCTATTGATGATGCTTTCTAAGTAAAGGAATAGAAAGTACAGACAGTATTTTTCATCCATTAGTTTTCCATGGCTAATTCTCAGAAGTAGATCTCAGGACTTTCTTCCTAATCTGTCTTAGTCTGGATGCACTGAAACCTGTCCACAACAAATGACCCTGTTGGTGTTTGAAATACCAGTAGCATAGTTTCTAGTATCATAGCAACACACACCACACAGTAAGATAAACTGGCAGGTGGTGGGTGTTGTATGTTAGATGGTGCAAAATTTTCATGAGGGCAACATCCTGTGACTTCTTTAAACCTCATGATGGGGAAACAGAATCACCTTCAGGAGCCTGGGGCTGACTCCTATGAGGCCAGACATGCTTCCACCCTCCAACTCTTACCATCTCTGACACTGACTGACACTCCTTCGACACTCCCTACTTCTCTGCTGGGTGCTAGGTTCAATAATTCATTGCTTGGCCACACAGAACTGGGAGACAATACTCATGATTATGGAGTTTTATTAGGGATGCAGTAGGTTACAATTCATGTTCAGGTACTTTCAGGATACATTTCTTTGATCATGACTGTCTTCCCCTCAGGCATGCCTCTCTTTGGCCCATGGCCTCTCCTCTCCTCCAGCAAGTGTTATAAAGCTCTTTTAGTTCTGCTGATAGGTTCACTCCACTCCAGCAATAAGCCTCCTGCCCAAAGAAACTTAGCTTTCTTGCTTCATCGGTCAGCAAACCCACTGCCCTGTCTTGTGCCAGTCTCTCAGTTGTGCTACCATTACTACCACCATGTCTCAGCAAGTAACTGCCAAGGAGGTCTGGCACAAGGATCTCAGGTCCAAAGACGGACTGTACTCCACCTCTGGCTCTTCTTTCTTGGTCGTAGTGAGATCCCCCTTTCTACCTCTAGGAGGACTCATTTTAAGCCTAGCAGGATGACAGAAGTGACCAATACACACATTTAGGGTTCCATTCACTTTATTTGCATGGTCCCACCTCCACAAGGGGTTATATTACTAATAAACTATCCATTACCTTGGTGGGCCACAAGCATCTTATATTTGCATTGTTCCACCCAAGTAATCTGGTAGGAGTCACAAAGACTATGGCTAGAAGAGCCATACCAAGTAATTTACTGCACCACAGATGGTGATAAAAGTGGTGATGAAAAAATTAAGCAAGGAAGGAAGGAAGAGGAGAGGAACCTAAAGAGCATTAAAATCCAGAGGGAGGATTCTGGGAGGCTATAGAGATCAATTCTCATTCTCACATGACAGGGTTCATTTTCACTGGGATGATGATTTGGAGACCCAGGAAGATCTAAACCTTATCCACAGCCCTTAGAGCTTCCAAAATCCCTTTGGCCCCTGAGATGTGCCATTTACCCAAAGCAGTTAGTTATACAGGACATGAAAAATCCGGATTTTAAAAATGTAGCAAGCTGGAGTCAACACAAGCCCAGCCTAAATTTACTGTAGCAAGGATAGGCGTGTTGTTGTTGTTGTTATGTGCCGTCGAGTCGGCCCCGACTCATAGCGACCCCTCCTTGGGTTTCCGAGGCAGCATCACTACGGAAGTAGGATTGCCCAACCTTCCTTCCGAGGAGTGGCTGGTGGGTTTGAACCACCAGCCGTCTGGTTAGCAGGCAAGTGTCTTAGCCACTATGCTACCAGAGCTCCTAAGGATAGGCGTAATGAGATTAAATAAGCATTGTTGTAGAATGTAGTTTAAATAGTATATTAAGATATAAGAATTAACATTTTAAATACTGTATAAATTTAAGCACATGGTTAATTAAATCTGGACCATATGCTCCTTATCCTAATATCATTTTAGCTGTCATACCACACACAGAAGAATGTATAGGAGTACAGCATTTTAGAATAATGTAGAATAACATAGTCTGCAGGGGAACTGAGTCTTTGTTTCTTTATTTAATATACCAAAGCACTTGGTACATTGTACTTGTACTAATGTACTTGACACCTGATACTCATAAGATAATACAAGATATGAAGAAAAGCCTAGGAATTATAGACAATTAGAATATTGAAGACTTAGTATTTCATTATGAAAGGACTAATCTACATTTAATAGAGAAAAAACTCTATCGTTTGTTGAATGGTCACAGGAAAAATTCTGCTGAACCTAGATCTTCTTTCCTCAACTGTAATTATCCCTAAAAGCCATATGACTGAATTTTTTTGTCTAAAGATTTGCAAAGAGCCAAGCAAAAACAGTCTTAATATCTTTTTATTACATTCCAGAAAATGTAAAAAAAAAAAAAAAAAAAAAGGGAGGGGGAGGCAGAACATTAAGCCTAAATGGCATTTGCTTTAATTACTCTATGTGATATGTAACTGGTAGCTGTCAAGCTTTGATTGAAACCTATTGAAGATTGATACCACCTGCATGCATTAATTGTCTCTGTAAATGAATGCATATTTTGCAGTCACCATTTGGAAGCCCATTCTTTCGTATTTAATTTGTTGTAAAATGTTTTAATGGTGGTGTATTATGAATGCTGCTCTAATTTTAGATATATTTTTTGTATCATTTTCAGCAAAAAAAGAAAAAAAAAATACTCCTTTTACCTCAATAGTAAATGTTTCTATATAAGTGGTAGTTTCAATTTTGGGGCGATAAACGCAGTCTATAAATAACTATTTTAAAGAAGTGTTTTTAAACATGTTTCTGATGATGACTAATGTTTCTGGTTTTGTTTTTGGTTGTTTTTTTTTTTTTGAACTATTAATTACATACCAGTTTGTGGATACAGGAATTACAATTTATACAATTTATATAGGAGCTCTGGTAGCATAGTGCCTAAGGCACTTGACTGCTAACCAGAAGACTGGTGGTTCAAACCCACCAGCCACTCCTTGGAAAGAAGGTTGGGCCATCTATTTCTGTAGAGGTACTGCCTCTGAAACCCAAGGAATGGTCTTTATGAGTTGGGGCCGACTTGATGGCACATGATAACAGGAATTGACAGAATTGAGGTGTTTCAACAGACCAATGCTGTACTGGAGGCACTCACTTGTCTACGCCAAGAAATTTGGAAGACAGCTACCTGGCCAACTGACTGGAAGTGATTTATATTTGTACCCATCCAAAGAAAGGTGATCACACAGAATGTGGAAATTATTGAACAATATCAATATCACACATAAGTAATATCTTGCTGAAGATAATTCAAAAAACGATTGCAGTAGTATATTGACAGAGAACTTCCAGAAATGCCAGCTGGATTCAGAAGAGGACATGGAATGAGGGATATCATTGCTAATAAATACTTGTGTTTTATTGACTATGCAAAAGCATTTGATTATGTGGATCAAAACAAATTAGGGATGACATTGAGAAAAATAAGAATGCCAGAACACTTAATTGTGCTCACAAGAAACCTGTACATAGACCAGGAAGCTGTCAATCAAAAGAACAAGGGGGATACTGCATGGTTTAAAATAAGGAAGGGAGTACCTCAGGGTTGTATCCTTTCACCATACTTACTCAATCTGTATGCTGAGAAAATAATCCGAGAAGCTGGACTATATGAAGGAGAGCCTAGCCTCAAGATTGGAGGAGGACTCATTAACAACCTGCGATATGCAGATGACAGAACTTTGCTTGCTGAAAGTGAAGATGACTCGAAGCACTTACTGATGAAGATTAAAGACACCAGTCTGCAGTATGGATTACATGTCAACATACAGAAAATGAGAATTCTCACAACTGGATCAATAAGCAGCATCATGATAAATGGAGAAAAGATTGAAGTTGTCAAAGATTTCATATTACTTGTTTCCACAATAAACACCAGTGGAAGCAACAGTCCAGAAATCAGATGATATATTGCGCTGGGCAAATCTGCTGCAAAGGACATCTTTAAAGTGCTGAAGAACAAAGATGTCTCTTTGAAGATGGAGGTGTGCCTAACCCACGCCGTGGATTTTCAATTGCCTCATATGCCTGTGAAAGCTGGAAGACCGAAGAAGAGTTGTTGCTTTTGAATTGTGGTGTTGGCAAAGAATACTGAAAGTACCATGGACTGCCAAAAGAGCTAACAGATCTGTCCTGAAAGAAATGCAGCCAGAATGCTCCTTGGGAGCAAGAATGGCCAGACTTTATCTCACCTGCTTTGGTCATGTTGTCAGAAGGAACCATTTCCCTGGAGAAGGATATCATGCTTGGTAAAGTAGAGGGTCAGTGAAAAAGGGGAAGACCCTCAATGAGATGGACTGACACACTGGCTGCAACAATGGGCTCAGGTGTAAGGCTGGCAGAGGACCGGGCAGTGTTTCGATCTGTTGTAAATACGGTCACTATGAGTTGGAGATGACTCCACGGCACCTAACAAAAGCAATAAGCAGTGTCAAGTTTAGTTGCTTACAACTTTCACAAGAACTTGAATTGGCTAAAGAAGTATATTCTTTTTTAAATCAAAAGGGAAATTTTAGTTAAAAGTGCCCTGCTTGCTCATATTATACAATTTGAGATAAGCTTTAAGCTCCATTTCTGGGAGACAGTTCTAACACTTAAGGAAAGGTGGGTGGTTTGAGTCCTCCCACCGGTATCTTGAAATAAAGGCCTGGTAATCTTAAAAAAAAAATCAGCCGTTGAAAACCCTGTGGAGCCCAGTTCTATTCTGACACATGTGGAGCTGCCATGAGTTGGAATTGGCTTGAAATGACTACTTTGGCTTTCATTCTTAAATTTTTAAAGTGACAGATTTAGGACTAGAAGTAAAAGATGATTGAATTTGAAGCATTACACTTTAAAATTCACTCATACAGAATAAAATACACTTTTATCATTGAACACATTTGTTTCCTATTAACATAAAATATTCTGAAAGAATTATTTATTGAAAATAATTCAAATATTTTTCATGCAATCTAGTTTTGAGCTAATGAAAAGGAAAATTTGAGAATTTATTTTTAGATCTTTTGCTACATATCGTATTACATTACTGTTTGGCTGACTCTATCACATCTTTTTACGTTAGGCCTTCTAGCCAGTTAAGTATTTCTGTGAGTTAGTTTATCTTTTATGAGGTAGTTACTCAGACATTACAATAATGTTATTTATCTGAATCATAGCACTTCAATAGGCTAAAGCTTGGTAGAAGAGTAATTAGACTTTTATCTTGTTTTACAGTCTTGCCTGTTAAATATATGCTTAGATATTGTATTAGACATAATTACTTTTAGTATATTTAGACTCATCACAATTGATTATGTATTTACCTCAAAACAAGACAGTGGAATAGTTCCAACTTGTATATTAACATAAAAAATATGAATTTGAGACATATATATAAAAACATACATATATACATATATATACATATGTGTATATAAATGTATATACAGAGAGAGAGAGAGAGAGAGAGAGTTCTGGTGGTGTAGTGGTTAAGGCATTTAGTCAGTGGTTCAAACCCACCAGCCACTCCATGGAAGGAAGACTGGGTGAGCTACTTCCATAAAGATTTATAGCCTCAGAAGCCAATGGGGTTGCTATGAGTCCAAAATGACTCGATGGCAGTGAATTTGGTTTGGTATAAATACACACACAACACACACACACACAGGAGCTCTGGTGACTTAGTGCCTGTGGCATTTGACTGCTAACCAGAAGGCTGGCAGTTCAAACACACCAGCTGCTCCTCAGAAGGAAGACTGGGTAATCTACTTCCATAGAGATACTACCTCGGAAACCCAGGGAGGGGTTGCTATGAGTCGAAATCGACTGGACAGCAGTGAGTTTGGGTTTTTTTGGTTTTTATACATATACATATATAATATTAAACTCAAAACCAGTTTGTTCCAACTCATAGCAATCCACATTGGGTTTCCAAGGCTGTAAATCTATGGAAGCAGATTGTCCCATCTTTCTTCTGTGGAGCATCTGGGGAGTTCCAACCACTGATCTTTTGGTTAGCAATCAAATGCATTAACCACTACACCACCAGAGATCCTTCAAAAAAATATGTATTGTTAGGTGCCATCAAGTTTCCAACTCAGAGCAATCTTACATACAACAGAACAAAATATCACCTATTCCAGCTCCATCCTCACAATCATTGTTTTGCTTGAGCCCATTGTTTCAGTCACTGGGTGTCTGTCTCATTGAGGATTTTCCTCTTTTTTGCTAATCTCTACTTTAGCAAGCATGATGATATCCTTCTCCAGGGACTGGTGCCTCCTGATATCATGTCCAAAGCATGTGAGAGGAAGTCTTGCCATCCTCACTTCTAAGAAGCATTGTTTGCACTTCTTCCAAGACAGATTTGTTCATTCTTCTGGAAGTCAGTGGTATGTCATTATTCTTCAACAGTACTATAATTCAAAGGCATCAGTACTTCTTGAGTCGTCCTTATTGATTGTTCAGCTTTTGTGTTCGTATTAAAAAAACAAAACAAAACCCACTACCGTCAAGTCGATTCCTATTTACGGTGGCCCCTCTTAGGTTTCTGAGGCCATAAATCTTTACGGAAGTAGATTGCCCAGTCTTGCTTCCACAGAGTGGCTGGAGGATTCGAACCACCAACCTTCTGATTAGCAGTCAGATGCCTCAGGCACTGTGCTACCAGAGCTGCTTTGTGTGCATATTAGGTGATTGAAAATACCCTAGCTTGGGTCAAGAATGCCTTAGTCCTCAAAGTGATATGTTTGCTCATTAACACATTAAAGAGATCTTTTGCAGCAAATTTGCCCAATGCAATACATTGTTTGATTTCTTGACTCTTGCTTCCATAGGCATTGATTGTGGATCCAAGTCAAATGAAAATCCTCAATAATTTCAATTTTTTCTCTGTTTATCATGATGTTGCTTATTGGTCCACTTGTGAAGATTCTTTTCTTTATGTTGAAGTATAATTAATACTGAAGACTGTAGTCTTTGATCTTCATCAGTAAGTGCTTCTCTTTCAGCAACCCTGATTGTGTCATCTATATATCGTACATTATTAATGAGTCTTCCTCCAACCCTGATACCACTTTCTTCTTGATATAGTCCAACTTCTTGGATTATTTGCTCAGCATACAGACTGAATAGGAGCTCTGGTAGCATAGTGGCTAAAGCACTTGACTGCTAACCAGAAGGCTGGCGGTTCAAACCCACCAGCCACTCCTCGGAAGGAAGGTTGGGCAATCCTACTTCCGTAGTGATACTACCTCGGAAACCCAAGGAGGGGTCGCTATGAGTCGGGGCCGACTCGATGGCACTTAACAACAACAACAACAACAACAGACTGAATAAGTATAGTGAAAGTATAGAACCCTGACACGCATCCTTCCTGATTTAAAACCATGTGGTGTCACCCTATTCTGTGCAAATGATTGCCTCTGGGTTCCACGTGAACACAACTAAGTGTTTTAAAATTCCTTTTTTTAAAAGTATTATCCATAATTTGTTATGATCCACACAGTTGAATGAATGCCTTTACCTAGCCAAGAAAACATAGAGAAGCATCTTTCTCCTATTACCTGCTTTCAGTCAAGATCCATCTGACATCAGTGTGATACACCTCATTTTATATCCTCTTCTGAATCCAGCTTGGATTTCTGGCAGTTCGCTGTCAATGCACTGCTGCAGCCATTTTTGAACTATCTTTTAGCAAAATTTTACTTGCATTTGATATTAATGAAATTATTTGGTAACAATAATCTGCATTCTGTTGGATTACCTTCCTCTGGAATGGCCCAGAAAGGAAATCCTTAATAATTTCTTCCAGTCAGTTGGCCAGGTAGCTGTCTTCCATATTTCTTGGTTCAGATTCATGAGAGCTTCCAGCATTGCATCCATTTGTTGAAACATCTCATTTGGTATTCCATGAATTCCTGAAGCCTTGTTTTTCGCCACTGCTTTCAGTGTAGCTTGAACTTCTTTCTTCAGTGTTCTCAGTTCTTCGTTTTATACCATCTCCTGAAATGGTTGAATGTTGACCAATTCTTTTTGGTACAGTGGTATATTTCTTCCATCTTCTTTTGATGCTTCCTGCTTTTTCCCATTTTTTGCTCATAGAATTCTTCAGTAATGCAATCAAGATTTGAATATTTTTCTTCAATTCTTTCTGCTTGAGAAATGCTGAGTGTGTTTTTCCCTTTTGATTTTCTAACTCCAGGTCTTTGCACATTTCATTATATTTTACTTTGTCTTCTCGAGCTGGCTGTTGAAATCGTCTGTTCAGGTCTTTTAGTTCATCATGTCTTCCTTTCACTTTAGCTACTCTGTATTCAACAGCAAGTTTCAGAGTCTCTCCTGGTACCTTTTTGGTCTTTTCTTTCTTTCTTGTTTTCCTAATGACCTTTTGGTTTCTTCATTTATTCTGTCCTTGATGTTATCCCACAACATGTATTAATCTTCAGTCATTAGTGTTCACTGTGCCAAATCTGTTATCAAGATGGTCTCTAGATTCAGGTGAGATATATACAACGTCATACTTTGGTTGTTGTAGACTTGTTTTAGTTTTCTTCAGCTTCAACTTGAATTTGCATATGAGCAGTTGATGGTCTTTTCCGTAGTCAGCCCCGTCCTAGTTTTGATTGATGCTGTTGAACTTCTCCAATGTCTCTTTCCTCAAATCTAGTCAATTTAATTCCTGTATATTCTGTTCAGTGATGCCCATGTGTATAGTTGATGTTTATCGTATTAGAAAAGGTATTTGCAATGAATAAGGTCATAGAAAAGTCTGTCATGTGTTCTGTGGCATAATTTTTGTCAGTAAGGACAAATTTTCCAGCAACTGATTCTTTGTTCATTCCAATCACCAGTACTATGATCAGGATTTTAAAATGTAAGAGGAATGTCTGACGTGTCCTGTAAATTGGTGGGCAAGGATTTCATTTACCTGAGCCTGTGGTTCACATACCCCTGGCATACCACCACATGTGCTAAGGAGACACACACCTAACTCTGACTCTTTCTTGTTAAAGAAGAGAATTGGACTCTGATACCTGGTATCCCATTCTGGGAAATTATTCTGTGCAATACTGTGTAACAGATATTGCAAGGAACTCTTGACCTGATTACAAAATCAAAGTATGTTGTACTTATTTTTATAATCTGGTTTCTAGATATTGTGTAATTCTTATGCATATAAACAAGTCATTGAGTTTTTATAGAGGCCTCTGGTTACCAAATTTTATTTTTTTTAAAATATTTTTGAATGATAGTTATAAATATATGACCTTTTTATGCTATTCTCTTTATTTTGTATATGATTAATTTTCCATTGTAAGCTTAAAAATGATTAAGGCTCCTGGGTCAAGAAAGCGTCCTAGGCACTGAGCTCTGTCATTTGCCTCCTGTCCATGTTAAGCCCTCTCTAAAATAAATGCATGGACTTTAAAAGGAGGGGGAAAAAAAGATACAAACTAATAAATGTCAAAGAAAGGGAGAGAAGACCTTAACAAACAAGAGATAATAACTTTTTGTTTGGGATATATGATTGATTTGACAGATGAAGCTGGTTTAAAAGTTCTAGCCTAGGTATATTGTAAGGGAGCCTCCAAAGTAGTTGGAGTCAGTCTTTTCAGAGCCCTAGAAGGGCTCAGAAATGAGTCAGCTGTTATTTTACAGAATGCAACTTACAAATGAGATATGATGTGAAGAAAAGGGTATAGCAGAAGAGCTATTTGTAAAATTACAGTACGAATTAAACCCTATCCCCACCACCTACTCTGTGGACAAATGTACTAAATGTCACAGCTGCCATTCATTCACAGGCTAAACAATCAGAAACTGACTTTTGTCTAGAAATAGACCTAAATTCAGAAAATTAAAGTTTCTGATTTGGAATTTGGTACCACAGAATAAAGCCCTCATTTTGGTATCCACTGCTCAGTGTTGTTGTTGTTGTTTGCCATCGAGTCGGCCCCGACTCATAGCGACCCCTCCTTGGGTTTCCGAGGCAGTATCACTACGGAAGTAGGATTGCCCAACCTTCCTTCCGAGGAGTGGCTGGTGGGTTTGAACCGCCAGCCTTCTTGTGAGCAGTCAAGTGCCTTAGGCACTATGCTACCCACTGCTCAATAGTCAGGTTGTTTTCTGTTCACATTAGGTAAAGTCTGCCTACCACTGTCAGATGTACAGTTTAGAATTTCTTCTTAGGGAATAGGCCTTACTAGAAGATAGACCAGCTGCCACAGAAGTAGTGGAGAATACTTCCCACTCTAATGTATTTTCAGGAAACAATGAACAGACAACCAAGGGTTCACTGCTTATAAGCAATGTGAAAAAACAGACTGTGGAAACAACTAATGCAGAAACAATGATATAACAAAGGACTATTAGGGGTCTGTTTTTTTTTTTTTTTTTTTTTTAAGAAAAATGATTACTGAAATGAAGATTTAAGTATAAATACTAGAAAGTAAAGTTGAAGAAATCTTGCAAAATGTAGAACAAAGACAAAAAAAAGTTCAAGAAAAGATACCTGAGAAATTAGTCCATAAAGTTGAACATTTAACATATGGAAGTAAAAGAAAAAGAAACAGAAGGGTGGAAATTGTTAGGGGGGTGGGTTAAGGGAAGATAATTTCCCAGTGATGGAAGGCACAAACATTTGGTCCCACTGAGAGATGGCACACTTATTGACAGTCATCTATAGACATATGTTTGTGAAATTTCAGTGCTCCCAAACCAGTTGCAATCTTGTTGTTGTTGTTGTTATGTGCTGTCGAGTTGGCCCCGACTCATAGCAACCCTTCCTTGGGTTTCCTAGGCAGTATCAGTTCCTTCCTCAGAGTGCCTGGTAGGTTTGCACTGCCAGCCTTCTGGTTAGTAGTCAAGTGCCTTAGGCACTATACTACCAGAGCTCCTAGTTGCAGTCTAGTTGACTTCAAATCATAGTGATCCCATATGTGTCAGAGTAGAACTGTGCTCCACAGGGTTTTCAGTGGCTGATTTTTTGGAGGTAGATAGCCCAGCCTTTTTTCCAAGGCACCTCTGGGTAGACTTGAACCACCAGTGTTTCAGTTAGCAGCTGAGCATGTTAATTGTACCACACAAGAGTTTGTAAAAAGAAGAAAACAAAACTTGTCTCTTTGTGAGGAAGTAGCAAACTGACATCAGTGTTCTTATCAGCAATACTTACAGAACACCCACAGCCATTGAGTCAATTCCAGCTTATAATGACCCTCTAAAAAAACAAACAAACTCACTGCCGTCAGTTGATTTTGACTCATAGCAACCCTTTCTTGGGTTTCTGAGGTGATATCTCTTCAGAAGTAGGTTGCCCAGTCTTCCTTCCAAGGAGTGGCTGGTAGGTTTGCACTACCAGCCTTCTGGTTACCAGTCAAATGCCTTAGGCACTATGCCACCAGAGCTCCCATAATGACCCTAAAGGGCAGAGTAGAACTACCCCAATAGGGTTTCCAAGCCTGTAAATCTTTACGGGAGCAGGCTGCTTCATTTTTCTTCCATGATACATACAGCTGGTGAGTTTGAACCATTGAACTTTTGGTTAGTAGCTGAATGCTTTAACAACTATGCCACCAGTAGGTAGTATAAATATTGCCTACAAAACTCAAAGATAAATACACTTTTTAGCCTTGAATTCTATACTTGACAAGGTACAATTGTAAGAAAAGAGGCATTTTCAGGTATGCAATAGAAGAGTTAGCCTCCCAAGGGCCCTTGTTTGGAAGATAGCTGAGCATGTATTGCAGTAAAACAAGGGAATAAACAAGAAAGACTTGGCCTTCAGGAAATAGAGAAACCAACTGTGGTAGTATAGTTTGTATATCAACGTGGCTGGGCCTGGTTGAGTGGCTGGGCAGCTGGTGGTAGTTATTCCCCATGGCAGGATCTACCACAAGCAGCTGAGTAAGCTGCCTTTGCGATGTGGTTTGCTTCTTGTATATAAGGAGAAGCCTTGGGGATAGTTTCTAGTTTATGGCACGCTTGGACCCTGCATGTAGCTGTGTCGTTCAGCAGCCTGCCACGCTCTGCCGACCTTGGGACTTACAGTTGACTTGAATTAATGGCCTTCTGCTGTGTGGTTTGGTAACATCCGGACTGTGCCATTTTATTTGTCTACCTTGGGCTTGTTAGCCTCAATAGTCAGTAGCTGCTTGAGGGAAGAAAAGCCTCTAGCTTCAGTGGCTGGGAGCAAGAGGCAGAGCTGAAGCCCAAGGTCGAGGCTTTTACCCAGACCCTAGAGCCTGGCACTTTGAACTCAGACTTTTAGCCTCCAAACTGTAAGAGAATAAACTCCTGTTTGTTAAGGGCATCCCATTTGTGGTATATACTTGTCAGAGTGGTACTAGGTAACCAGAACACCAACCTAATTGGATAATCAAACCAACTCCAGGAAAAATGGCTGTAAAATAGATCCAGTTAACAATCATTCAAAATTGGAGTAAGAGTACAAAAGACTTCTGAAGGAAAGCAAGGATTGACAGCTTGGAAATAACCTCTGTCTACTCCAGCACTACCCTGAAAAAGAAAGCAATTAGAAACCCCAGGAGAAAGTCCTATTGTGGCCTAAATTGAGCCCTGGTGGTATAGTGGTTAAAGCACTTGGATACTAACTAAATGGTTGACAGTTCAAACCCACAAGCTGCTCTGCAGGAGAAAGATACAGCAGTCAAGTGAGTTGCGATCAACTCAGTGGCAGTGGGTTGGGTTTGGTTTTGGTGGCATGAATTTGGAAGAAAATGCCAGTGAACTGTAGGCTTGCTTCCTGGCAATCAATAAGAAAGCAAATCCATTTACTCTTAAATCTATTTTTTTTTTTTTTTTTTTTAATCTCTTTGAATGGTCAAACAATGATGAGACTGGATTTGTAAAGAATGAAATGAAATTTAATGTACCTTTGGATTTGGCATTAAATTATAGCTGTATATCATAATAGCATAGATGCTGATTGTTGATTTTCAATACTTAAAATGAGTCTATGGTATAGAAGTCTTGGTTGGCTGTTTATTTCAGGGTAGAAGTGGTTACAGTCTTGATGTTGTTAAAAGAGTAGCTGACTAAAGGCATCTTGTAGAATGGCAGAGGAAAAGTGTGTCATGTTTCCAGTGTGTGAGGAATTGAGATAAAGAATCAATTTGGTGGAACAGAGAAGTCAATTTTATTATATGTATTTATGATCACAACTAGTAAACCGTAAAAAAAAAAAAAAAAAAAAACTCACTGCCATCGAGTCAATTCTGACTCATACTGACCCTCTTTGGGGAACAAGTAGAAGACTAAATTTGAGAAGACAGTTGAAGATTAGTGTATTGATTAGTGCCATCAACTGGATCTGACTCATAGTGACCCTATGCATACAGAACAAAACATTGCCTTGTCCTGTGCTGTCTTTGCAGTAGATAGGTGTGTTTGAGCCTATTGTTGGCAGCCACTGTGTCAGTCCATCTCATTGAACATTATCCTCTGTTTCACTGATCCTCTGTTTTACCAAGCATGTTGTCCTTCTCCAGGGATTGGTCCTTCCTGATAACATATCCAAAGAAAACATGATGTAGTCTCGTCATCCTCATGTCTCAGGAGCATTTTGGCTATCCTTTTTGCAAGACTGATTTGTTGGTTCTCCTGGCAGTCCATGGTGTATTCAATATTCTTCACCAACGCCATAATTCAGAGACATGCCTTCTTCCTTGGTCTTCCGTTTTTTTGTTGTTCAGCTTTTGCATGCATATAAGGCTACTGAAAATACCACAGCTTGGGTCAGGTTCACCTTAGTCCTCAATAACAACAAGATATTAAGTAAATTTTTTGCAGCGGACTTGCCCTAATGCAATACGTTGTCTGACTTCTTGACTGCTGCTTCCATGGGCATTGATTGTGGATCCAAGTCCAATGAAATCCTTGACAATGTCAGGCTTTTCTTCATTTGTCATGGTACTGACTGGCAAGTTGTGAAGATTTTTGTTTTCTTTATGTTAAGGTGTCATCCATACTGAAGGCTGTAGTCTTCATCAGTAAGTGTACTAAGTCATCTTCACTTTTGGCAAACAAGATTGTATCATCTGCATAGCACAGATTATTAGTCTTCCTCCAGTGCTATTTTCATTAGCTGAATAAATATAAACCAGGTATCTTTGCTTAATAGACTGTCTCCTTGTGTAGGGACACCAGTAAGATCATCTAGATCTCTTCCAGAAGGTTCTTCTATGCTGACCGCAGCAGATTGTGTGAGTGTCGGTTGCCTCACCCTTGTGCACTTTCCCACCTTCTCTCTCTCCCCTTGCCCTCACTTTTCTTTTCCTATGCTTGCATAGATGGAGGAGCCACTCAGTAAGTATAATGCCCAAACATATGTACCAGGAGTGCCAGTCTGCCAGTCTTGCAGGCATCTCAGTCTCCCCAACAGCTTCTTTTGTAAGACTTCCCTGGAGCCCTCCTCACCCCAATAGAGTGGAGAAGTCCATAGAGACGACAAGGAAAGGAAAGGCCCTCCATATTAGGACTGCAGTGATTTCATTCCTTCTCCTTCTTTCCCCAGAATGGTGGTGGGGGACAGCAAAACTAATTTGGCCTTCTCTACATAAGGATCTGATCCCAAGTGTTGGTAGCTTTCTTTGGAATCTAGGGTATCCAACATTGTTTGCACTCAGCTTCAATTCTAGTCCCCAGTTTGAGGGTAGTAATAAAATTCCCACTTATGACAAGAAGAAATATCAAAATTTCAGAATAATCTTTGTCATATTTTTATTATCAAATGTTATTTTAGGACAAATTTCATGAAGTGTTATTTTATGCCACTAAATTATCCATAAGCTTATTACTGGAGTCTGGTGGATATATATTTGTTTTTTTAGTTTAAACTTCACTAACTAATAGACTAACATTTTCAAATACTTTCATATATTACAAATGAATGATCTTTGTTGCTAAGATAAAAATAAAATGTTTATGTAATGTTTAAATTTACTCATATTTAATTCCGATAAAGCAGAAGACAAAATACCAAGAATTAGAATTCATCCTTTAATTACCTATTTTTAAAATAGACCTGCATATCTTACACTGTCCCAATTCATGAGTTCTTTAATTTTTTAAAAAAAGAATGACATTTCCAGTTTAATTAACATTCCACTTTTGATTTTAATAATAAAGGTCATTTTAAAATGATAACTTTACTGTGTTCTGAGTTAGCATTTGGTAGTTTAAAATAAGAATTTAATTTTATGACTATTAAGTTATAAGGGGAAATTTTAAATAGCTTTTATATTTAAAAAAATACATATAAACGCATAGGCATATTTAATCATTAAAAATAGCATGTCAGTCTCCTCAGCAGCTCATGGAAATGTTCTCTGTAACAGTTTTTCTCAGACCTATTTCAGACTTAGGCATCAGTTACTATATTTATCTTAATCAGCCCTTGCTGCAAGGTTTGGTTATTTTATTACAAGTGGTTGCTCAAAGCTTTTTGCGGTAAAAACAGCATTCTTTTGTTGCACTGCCATCTCTCACATATTGTACATTTTCAGCAAATTAAAATCAGATAAATTGTAGAACTAATGAAGTAAATGATGTCACTATATTTTATGATGCTTTAGCAGACTTGTTACTCTTTGCAGACAATTAAAGATATTAAAACTTTTTCATTCATAACAAAAAGTAACATAGAATTATTACTTTTGTGTTATTTTGTATTCATGACAACAGAGTAGGAATCAAGTCAATGACAATGGGTTTGTTTTTTTGGTTATTTTATATGTGAAATTTATTATGCTGGGTTTATTAACTATGACTGTAGTTACTAGTCTGAGGACTAATATGCCAACATTTAGTTTGCATTGATGCTGAGAAATAGGTACAATTTAGTCATCCAGTCAGTTCCTAAGACTATCAGAAGTCCAATACCAAATATGTGGCCCAAATGGAAACTTTGAAATATATAAGCTCTTTTATAAACCTGAACTTAAATCTCACTGCAACTTTTGTGTGAGAACTTGAAACATTTTCAGTTTCAGTCTTTGACCATCAGATTCAATTAACCTTTAAATTTGTGCTATATGCCAGGTCCTAGGATAGGAATAGGGAGCTCTGGTGGCGTAGTGCCTAAGGTATTTGACTGCTGGTAGCATAGTGGCTAAGACACTTGCCTGCTAACCAGACGGCTGGTGGTTCAAACCCACCAGCCACTCCTCGGAAGGAAGGTTGGGCAATCCTACTTCCGTAGTGATACTGCCTCGGAAACCCAAGGAGGGGTCGCTATGAGTCGGGGCCGACTCGACGGCACATAACAACAACAACAACAACAGGATAGGAATAGGGAGCTCTGGTGGCGTAGTGCCTAAGGTATTTGACTGCTAACCAGAAGGCTGGTTCCACCAGCCACTCCTCAGAAGGAAGGTTGGGCAATCTACTTCTGTAGTGATACCACCTCGGAAACCCAAGCAGGGGTCAATATGAGTTGGATCCGACTCGATGGCAGTGAGTTTTTGTTTTTTAGGGCGGGAATCAGGAGCTCTGATGGTGTAGCGGTTAAGGCATTTGCCTACTAACCAACCAAAAGGTTGGTGGTTTGAACCCACCAACCCATTCCATGGGGGGAAGATGAAGCAGTCTACTTCTGTAAAGATTTACAGCCTTGGAAACCCTATGGGGTAGTTCTGCTCTGACCTATGGGGTTCCTGTGAGTCATAATCAACTTGATAGCAGTCAGTTTGTTTTTTGGTAGAGTTGTTGTTGTTGTTGTTATGCGCCGTCGAGTCACTCCGACTCATAGTGACCCCTCCTTGGGTTGCCGAGGCAGTATCACTACGGAAATAGATTGCCCAGCCTTTCTTCTGAGGAGTAGGAATTACTCTATCATCTCTTATTTTGCCATGAAGCCTAAGAGATAAATGTGGAAACTGCATCTTAGAACTTTTTTGAAGGCCCCACAGCTAATTATATTTTGATTCTAGGTTTGTTAATTGCTCTATTTTGTCATTCAGGACTGTTAAGAGAAATGCTGTGGTTTTAGGAAAATTATCTTCACAATGTAAACACATCACATTGACAGCACATAAACAGTTACCAGTATAAGTGGTTCTTGATGTTTTCTATTAAGTGACGAGGTAGCTATATATGTAAGAAATTTACTATTTTAGATTAGCCATTGCTTATGTTTAGTATTCATTTTTCTTTCTGCTGCCACCCTGTTAATTTAGACTTATGTTACCTGTCATTTAAACCAATCTAGCATATTTTGTGTCTCTAGGATTCTACCCTCTCCACAGAATGTTCATGTCCACATAATTGCCAAATTAACTTTACTCCAAAACCTTCAGTGGCTCACATTGCCTTACCAAAGAAAACATGAAGTCATCCTGGCATTGAACATTGTCTTTAATTTTGCTTGCCAGTCTTGCTATTCCCACTCCATATCCATGTCGCATTTCAGCTGTAGGAGACCCCTTGCTCTTGTTTCAAAGGCCTAAATCTTGCCTTTGTACCCTTGAGCTGAAGTCTGTGTGGAGGACCTTTTCCTTTCCTTCCCCAACATCTACACAGCTGTTGGATCTCATCCCACATGCCCTCTTCTCGAGAAGAGTCCCCTAACTCACTCCTTTAGCACGTTGTTTATACATCCCTCTCTCTTACAGTACCTAATTTTAGTTCCATATCACAAAAACTAAGTAAGATAGATGGAATAAGTTGATGCACACCATAAAGATTACCCTCTTCACATTTCTGTAGTCTTTTTATGTCTGGTTTCTGACAAGCCTGCACACTCAAGACTTAATTCACTTTGTTATACTGTTTACTCTTGAGCCTAAAAATATTTGTTTATTTATGGACCTTTAAGTATGCCTAAATGGCATTTGTTTTATTTCCATTTTAATTAATAGGAATAGCTTGTTTAATTAATAGGAATAGCATTTTAGTTAATAGGAATAGCTTGTTTACTTGATTTTCTAATGTCTTCTTACATATTTCGAGTTTTGTCTCCTTGAATCATGTTATATAGGTATCCCCCACTTTTCAGAAGTTCACTTTATACTACTGTGCTTTTACAAAAAAGAGGGAAACGGGAAACACATTCATTGTTTGCAGGGATCTGTTAAAGAGGCAGCACATACCCTAAGCAATGAGAGTGGCATCTCCAAGCTCCTTCCCCTGGAACTACACTGTGCATAATTATTTTTACTTTATCTAGTTTGTGCATTTATCATATCATTCCTGCTTTTACTATTGTTGTTGTTATGTGCCGTCGAGTCAGACCCAACTCATAGCAACCCCTCCTTGGGTTTCCGAGGCGGTATCGCTACAGAAGTAGATTGTCCAACCTTCTGAGGAGTGGCTGGTGGATTTGAACTGTCAGCCTTCTGGTTAGCAGTCAAGTGCCTTAGGCACTACATGTTATTTTAGGTTTTGTGTGTTATTTGATCTGATTTGATAGGTTACTTCTTAGGTCTAGAAATACTCAATTTTACCCATATAAATTAATGGTAATTTCTTCTTCACTTGATGCCATTTTGGCTTACAAAAGATTTCATAGGAACACTCTACTTCTGAGTAGTGGGAGAAACCTGTGTTTAATACTACTAAAATATGATTTATGTACAGAACTACTTGGCTTAACATTTTATTATAAGGCATACAAAGCTCATCCACTACACAGTGACATATTTAGGTAACCTTGATGGACTGAATCTAAAAAGAGGTTTTGCAAGTTAGTTTGTGAACAGTGCTGTGGTATAGAAGAGCTACAAATCCATAGAAGCCAACTCCTCACTAAACTTTATAAGAATTTGGTTCAGTTTAGACAGACAGATGCTTGTCTGGGTGAGAAAGCCTACCACCTGTGATGAGCCACATAGTTTGGCCTGGGTTGCTTAAATAATATTGCAGATTTATCTTGAGTTTTTTAATTCTATCTTGTAGTTTATTTTCTGCTTTCACAGAAGTTGTGTGAAATATATTTATAAACTTATATAATACAAAGGAAGATTTTATTTACACAGTGTTTAGGATATGTCATGAGTAACTAATGAATATGAATATCTCGAATCAAGATATTTGATGACTTCTGAGACTTCTAGTCATTTACAGATTTCTCATACTCTCTAGAAGCCCTAATCTGTGTATCCTCTGTGAAGCATGAGAATGTTCTTCTTGCTATTAGTTATTGTCAAGTAGGTTGCAACTCATAGAAACCCTGTGTACAACAGAGTGAAACACTGCCTGGTGCTGTCCCATCCTCAATGCTTGCTGTGTGTGAGCCCATCGTTGGAGCCACTGTGTCAATCCATCTCGTTGAGGACTTTCCCCTTTTTTGCAGACCCTCAACTTTACCAAGCATGACTCTCCTTCACCAGGGACTGGTCCCTTCAGACAACATGACCAAAGTAGGTGAGATGAAGTCTGGCCATTCTCACTTCTAAGGAACATTGCAGCTGCATTTTGTCCAGGACAGATTTGTTTATTCTTTTGGCAGTCCATGGTACTTTCAGTATTCTTTGCCACAAGTTAGAGGCATCAACTCTTCTCTGTCTTCCTTATTTATTGTCCAGCTTTCACATGCTGAGGTGATTGATAATACTATGTCTTATATTAAGAGCACCTTAGTCTTCAAAGTGACATCTTTACTCTTTAACACTTTAAAGGGGTCTTTTGCATCAGATTTGCCCAGTGCAATACGATATCTGATTTCTTGACTGCTGGTTCCATTGCTGTTGATTGTGGACCCAAGTAAAATGAAATCCCTGACAAATTTAATCTTTTCTTTATTTATTGTGATATTGTTTATTAGTCCAGTTGTGAGGACTTTTGTTTTCTTTATGATGAGGTGTAATTCATACCAAAGACTGTAGTCTTTGATCTTCATCAGTAAATGCTTCAAGTACTCTTCACTTTCAGCAAGCAAGGTTATGTCATCTGCATAAAGCAGGTTGTTATTGAGTCTTCTTCCAATCCTAATGCCACATATTTCATTTATTTCATATGGTCCAGCTTCTTGGATTATTTGCTCAGTTCTGGTGGCATAGTACCTAAGGCACTTGACTGCTAACCAGAAGGCTGGTGATTCAAACCCACCAGCCACCCTTCGGAAGGAAGACTGGGCAATCTACTTCTATAGAGATACCACCTTGAAAACCCAAGGAGGAGTCGCTATGAGTTGAGATCAACTCGACGGCAGTGAGTTTGGTTTTTTGGTTTATACAGAATGAATAACTATGGTGAAAGGATAGTGTCCTGACACACACCCTTTCTGATTTTAAACCATGCAGGCGCCCCGTGTTCTGTTTAAATGACAACTTCTTGGTCTGTGTACAGGTTCCTCATGAGCACAATTTAGTGTTCTGAAATTCCTATTCTTTGGAATGTTATCCATAATTTGTTATGATCTGCATAATTGAATGCCTTTGCATAGTCAACAAATTAACACAGGTAAACATCTTTCTGGTATTCTTTGCTTTCAGCCAAAGTCAATCTGATATAAGCAGTGATAACCCTTGTTCCACATCCTCTTCTGAATCTGGCTTGAATTTGTGGAAGGTCCCTGTCAATTTACTACTGCAACTATTTTTTAATTATCTTCAGTAAAATTATACTTACATGTAATATTAATGATACTGTTTGATAATTTCCACATTCTGTTAGATCACCTGTCTTTGGAATGGGCATGCATACTGATCTCTTCCATTCAATTGGCCAGGTAGCTGTCTTCCAAATTTCTTCGCATTAATAAGTAAGTGCCTACAGCACTGCATCCATTTGTTGAAACATCTCAATGAATATTGCTTCAGTTCTTGGAGCCTTGTTTTTTCCCCAGTTCCTTCAGTGCACCTTGGTTCTTTCAGTACCATTGGTTCTTAATCATGTGCTGCTTCCTGTAATAGTTGAACATCAACCAGTTCTTTTTGGTACAGTGACTCTGTGTATACCTTCCATCTTCTTTTGATTATTGCTGCATCATTCAGTATAATTTATTTTGTCTTCTGGAGCCACTCTTTGAAATCTGTTCACTTTTATTTCATCATTTCTTCTATTTGCTTTAGTGCCTAAGGCACTTGACTGCTAACCAGAAGGCTGGTGGTTCAAACCCACCAACCACTCCTCAGAAGGAAGATGGGGCAATCTATTTCCTTAGTGATACTGCCTCAGAAACCCAAGGAGGGGTCACTGTGAGTCGGGTCCAACTCGATGGCACATAACAACAACACTCAAGAGTAAGTTTCAGAGTCTCTTCTGACATCCGTTTTAGTCTTTTCTTCCTTTCTTGTCTTTTTAATGACCTTTTTCCTCTCTTCATGTATGATATTCTTGAAGTTATCCAACAAGTCGTCTCCTCTTTGGTCATTAATGGTCAGTGTGTCAAATCTGTTCTTCAGATAGTCTCTAAATTCAGATGGAATATAATCAAGGTCATATTTTGTCTCTTTTGTGCTTTTTTTACTTTTCTTCAGCTTCAACATGAACTTGCATATGAGCAAGTTCATATGATGGTCAGCTCCTGGCCTTGTTTTGACTGATAATTTTGAGCTTCTCCATCAATTCTTGTGTATTCCATTTGGTGAGGTCCATGTGTATAGCTGCCATTTACATTGTTGAAAAAATTATTTGCAGTGAATAAGTCATTGATCTTGCAAAATTCTCTCATGTGATCTCTAGTGTCCTTTCAATCACCAAGGCCATATTTTTCAACTACCAATGATTCTTCATTTCCAACTTTCACATTCCAATCACCAGTAACTATCAATACATTTTTATTGCATGTTGGTCAATTTCAGACTGCATAAGTTACTAAAAATCTTCAATTTCTTCATCTTTGGCTTTAGTGGTTGGTATATAAATTTGAGTAATAATAGTATTAATTGGTCTTCCTTGTAGATGTATGAATATTATCCTATCACTGGCAGCATTGTATTTCAGTATCGATCATGAAATGTTCTTTTTGACAAAGAATGCAACATCATTCCTCTTCAATTTATCATTCCTGGCATAGTAGACCATATGATTGTTTGATTGAAAGCAGCCAGTACTAGTCCATTTCAGTTCACTAATGCTGAGGCTATCAATATTTGTGCATTGCATTCCAGTTTTTGACAACTTCCAATTTTCCTAGATTCACACTTCGTACATTCCACATTCAGTTATTCGTGGATGTTTGCAGCTGTTTCTTCCCATTTTGAGTCATGCTGCATCAGCAAATGGAAGTTCCAGAAGCTCTACTCCTTGTACATCATTAAGGTCAACTCTACTTTGAAGAGGCAGCTCTTCCCCAGTTGTGTTTTGAATGCCTCCAATCTGAGAGCCTTATCTTCTAAAACTATATTGGACAGTGTTGCAGGGCTGTTCATAAAGTTTTCCAGTAACGCATCCAACAGTGTTTCACTGCTATTCATAAGGTTTTCAGTGGCCAATTTTTGTGTAAAGTGGATAGCCCTGTTCTTCTTCCCAGTCTGTCTTAGTCTGGAAGTTCTACTGAAATCTGTCCACCATGAGTGCCCCTGCTGGTATTTGAAATCCTAGTGACATTGCTTCCAGCAACCCATAAGCTGCCACTGTATGACAAAGTGATAGGCAAGTAGTAGATGAGAAGGGTAACTGCCAAGTTAATTTTCCCTTAAGTAAAAGTATTCATGTATCATATATCATCTGAGGTTGAAAAATTTATTAAGCACAAACTTTTCGTTTTGTATTTCTGAGCAGTGTTATATATCTGTAAACTTAATCGTTTCAAGTAATCAAAAGACCTTTTTAAAGGAATTATGTGATGAATTATTTTCTATGGAGTAAAGAACCTTAGTTTACTTTTAAAATATAATCATACAGTAGGTTTACAGTAAAAAAAAATTAAAAACACTAGTAATAATAGAGGTAATGATGGTACAACATGATTAATGTAATTAATGTTGCTGGATTGTATGTGTAGAAAATGTCCGTTATATCTATTTTTATCACAATTTAAAAATAAGACAACAAACATGCACAAGTAATAACAACTGGTATAGAAGCAAAAAGTTTTCCCGTTCTAATTATACGACCATACTGAATGTGATTGATTTATATTTCATTGAGGTTTTTTTTAAAAAAAATAAAAAATTAAAAGATTGTTTTGATATTTCCATATTAAATGATCGATTTTAATGATTTTTGTATCTTTGCCATGAAGCGATGATATCTTTGTTTCAGCTTAGTCAAAACGTGATATCCATAACGAAAGTGTCTTAATCTTCTTAGTATTATGTTATACTTCAAATATTATTTTGCTTTTGAAATCACCTGCATTTTATTTGTACTGTATGACTTCCTTGGTAATCCAAGTATCTTCTGCCCTTTGTACTCCTCCAGCCTGGTGGAGTTGGGATTCAGTACTACAGCTATGCATAGTCTTCATTGTCGTAAGAGACAGTAGAGGTAGCATAGAGGTGACAGGTGTGGACTTTGGAGTTAGCTTGCCTGTGCAAGAAACCCAGCTCTGGAAAGGGCCTCTTGGGCCTTAGGAAGTCACTTTACTTCTCTGTGCCTTGGTTTCTCCATCTGTAAAATGGGGATTATAGTTGTTGTTGTTGTTATGTACCGTCGAGTCGGACCCGACTCACAGAGGCCCCTCCTTGGGTTTCCAAGGCAGTATCTCTATGGAAGTAGATTGCCCCATCTTCCTTCTGAGGAGTGGCTGGTGGGATTTGAACCGCCAGCCTTCTGGTTAGCAGTCAAGTGCCTTAGGCACTATGCTACCAGAGCTCCCGAGGATTATAGTACCCATCTCAAAAATTTATAAGAATTAATGAATTTATAAAGTATTGAGACCAGTGCTTGGTACATAATAAACACTAGATATGTGTCCCCTACTTGCTGCTTTATATTGTTTTCCAAGGTACCATTATTGCCCTGTAGCTTTGTCCTTGATTGCATGTAAAAGTGTTTTAAAATTACTACTTCCTGTTCTGAAAGGAAGGAAGGAAATTGGTTGGTTGGTTTGTAGACAAGCAGATGAACAGCTCTTCTGGCTCAGCTACACATAAAGAACCATTTGTAGGTAGGAAAGGACTCTGAAGAAATTGGAATAGACAAAATACTTATGTAATCCTAACTGCATTATGTAATCACAGTGCTTATAAGGGCAAAGTGAATTATTCTTTGCTTGACTAGTATAATAATAGTTCATCAAAGAGTTGCTGAATGGAATCTACAGAGAATGAAATAGAATCTTCAGGAGGAGAAGGAGTAAATGGAAATTTTACTCTGTCCTGACATGCAGCCGACATTTGGCTCCCTTTTCCTTTTTCTTTTACAGGCTTATTGGGAGCTTATATCAGTGGAAACCACAGCTTCTGGCTTTTAAAATGAATACATGATCAACCAATGATTGACATATATTTACCATTCTCCAGTGACTCCTCTCAGAAATCCAGCTACTTTGTAAGTAGTAAAGAGTGAAAATCTTATATGAGTATTCACACCCCAAAAACACATAGCAGAGGCATAAATTTTACCCTGGCACCTCTACATTGTAGAATGACCTATGAGAGGATTAGAAACTTCTTTACTGGAGATGGGTTGATTTAGAATTGTAAGTTTTCCCTTGAGAACCCAGAACTTAAATTGATGTCAGTGTATCCCAAAGATTGAAAAAAACCCATTGCTGGGGGACCTCAGAGCACTTTTGCTGCCCATAAGGAATGCACGTTGTTGATCTCACAGAATATTTACAACTGGAGCATCATTCCATCTTCCTCATATAATGGGTGAGGAAACTAAGATACATATGGTGAGGTGTCAGTAACATAGCAACTGAAGTGGCAGAGCTGAGTCTCAAATCTAGGTCTTCTGACTCCTGAGACAGTATACATTCTGTTATACCACACCAGACATGTTAAGGTGCTAACAGCTGATCTATATACAGAGGAAATTCACCAATCTGTTAGTGATTTGTCTTTATCTGGCATTTAGTTGCCTTCACAAAACCTACAGGATATGTTAATGAATAATATTAGTGGTAGTCTAGAACAAAAATCTCTATCCCTTTCTGAGTTGAAAGAAACAAAGAGCCTATAGGTAGTAGATTGTGACGGTTAAGGTTGTATGTCAACTTGGCAGGGCCATGATTCTCAGTGGTTTGGCAAATGATAAGATCTGATATAATGTAATCACTCTATGATGAGATCTGCTATGAAAAGCCAATCAGTTGGAAGGAAGTTTCCTTAGAGGTTTTGCCTGCATCCAGTATATAACATTCTGGCAAAGCTCTCTGGCTTTTCACTCAATTTGAGTCTTGCATTCTGGCTAATCTGATCTCTGGTTCTTTGGACTTGAGTCAGCAGCCTGTTCTGTTACCTGCTGGTCGTGGGGATCCGTCAGTCTCCAAAGCTTGTGAGCTATCGGCCTGCTGGCAGACCTGCATATTTTGTGTTCATCAACCTCTGCAGCTATGTGAGTGAAGAGAAGGCTCTAGCCTTACATTTGACCCCTGGCCATGGGACTTGCCAGCTGTTTCCTTGAGATAAATCTGTCTGTCATTGGTTTTTATTCTAGAGAACTCACCCTAACACATGGATCAATAAATCTCAGCTGTCCACAGTCTGGTAAAATGTTTTTCTTGGAGATGACTTCATCTGCTGTCAAAGCATGAAGGAAAATCAGTGATCTGTAATACATTGGAAAGCTGAAATTTTCTCCTATTATTTTTAAATTATGGGTGCTGTTTTCCAGAGAAGATATAATGCATGTATCTTACTATGTTTTAGGCTTTTTCTTTTCTTTAGTTTTTTAATTAGTTTTCTTTGGCAGTAGAATAAAAATGTTTAGAGAGAAGAAAAATATTGTGTAGTGATTTAGAATGAAAAACTAGCAAAATACACAATTTAAACAAATGACTCAAGTACCTTGCAGCTCCCTTGTGATACAGGAGACTCAGCTGCATTCATATGTGGAGAAACAGTGAGGGGAATGTTCTCCTGTCATTCCTGATCCTGGCACAGAACCTGGCAGAGAATAGGAACTTAAAAAATGTAATAAATGTTTGATGAAGGATACAGTGTTCTTTGTAGCCCTTCCCAGATGGTTTGATATGATTGTGATATTAAAAGAATTATTCAAAGGAATAAGAAAAGTATACACACCTTAATTATAACCCTCCAGTGATATATACATGATGAACTAAGATCACTGAGTCCTGAGGAATGGCAGAGCCAAGCAGAAAGGGTAGATTTCCGCTACCCTTAGGGTAGGATGCCCTAGGTCCAGCAGAGTGGAAGGAGTGTGCACACTGCAGAGCTCCCAGGTCTCCATCTTTACTGGCTCAGGTCTTCTTGTTTTTGTTTCTTAGTTCCTCCAGTTTTCTCTTTCTAAAAGAAAAGTTTAGTGGTGAGTACAGTTTTCAGAGAAAACACTAATTTCTTTTTATGTAAACAGTCTTTTTATATAAAATTAGGGAAAACAATGATTTATAAACACATTTTGAACACTGTCTTTAAACTTTTATCTGTTACATTCATAATTATGAAAAAAGGTATAAAGGATAGGTCAGCGTTAAGTACACTAATCTTATGTTACTGCTAGAAAAAAAGTCTACTGAACAAACAACTTCTGTGTAATCAGCTGAAAGAACAGCTGCAGGGATAATTTTACAATAAAAAGAAGCCTGAAAAAATGATTTATGAAATATTGTTTCCTTAGATGTATCACAGAACCATTGTGGCTCTAGTACTCCCAGAACCAACTATTATGAAACTTTAGGTCAGTGACGAAACTCTAGGTCAGTGTTTAGAAATATTATAATCTTTAGCAATTTCTATTTTTCTTTCTTTTGTCATTTACATGGTGCTATAGTGGCTAAAAGCACTTGACTGCTAACCAGAAGGCTGGCGGTTCAAACCCACCAGCCACTCCTCGGAAGGAAGGTTGGGCAATCCTACTTCCGTAGTGATACTGCCTCGGAAACCCAAGGAGGGGTCGCTATGAGTCGGGGCCAACTCGACAGCACATAACAACAACATCACTATAAACATGGAGTCTCTGTTAAACTCTTGACCCATTTGTTAAACTGTTGACCCGAAACAAAATATACCATGCTCATCTGCTAATTTTAGCAAATGTATCCATGTAACTATTTTTTAATGTGACATACTAAGGGAAAAAACTAGTATATAAATGAGAGGTACTAGAAGTATAAGCGTTACCTCAAGCGATTTTAATTCCTGTTTCTCAGCTCATAGTCCTGACAATTCCCCAAGCCATTTATCCAAAGCTTCTAGAGTCACTCCCACATTCCATAGCCATTCTTAAATTGCACCTTTTAGGCTGTGAATTCCTTCATCAAAAATCCAATGTCATTAAGAATTTGCTCTTAACTGTTTTTCCTTATATTTCTAATAGTTTTAGGCCTTTTTTTTAATAGAAGGCATATATGCGCTCTATTTTGAAACAGATTCTAAGTTAGCCCCTTCAAGACAACAATAACAAATAGTGCCAATTTAAGCATTTTAAAATAAAGCCTGGTACCATGACAGTTTATTAGAGAAAGATGAGTCCTTAAAACTATTGGTCATCCACGTGTAAGAAAAGTAAGTTTTAATTCATATCTCACACCATATGTAAAAATTAGCGCAAAAAGGGTTATCAACCTAGATATAAAACCTGAAAATATGAAATTTCTACAATAAAACCTAGGGGAAAAAAAATCTTTGTGATCTTAGGTTAGGCCAAGTTTTCTTTAGGTAAGACAACAAAACCACAATCTAAACAAGAAAAAAATTAAAATATTGGACTTTACCAAAATTAAGCTTATTTGCTCTTCAAAAGAGCCACAACAATGTACTCACACATAACAATGATCAAGAAGATGGAACAGGAGTGGGCAAAGTTTTATTCTATTATATATTGTCTCCATGAGTCAGAGCTGACTTGATGGCAACTAATACAACAGCTCTTCAGAAGGTACTTTTGAGAGAATTGAAGGGCAATCTGTAAGCTGCAAGAAAGTATTTACAAATCAAGTATCTGGTAAAAGACATGTATCCAGAATAGGTAAAGAACTCTCAAAATTCATTAGTAAGAGAACAGACAACACTTTTTAAAAAAATAGGCAAAAGCTTTGAGCAGACATTTCATCAAAGAGAATAACAAAACCTGTTGCTGTTGAGTTGATTCCAACAACAACAACCCATCAGGACAGAGTAGAACTGTCCCATAGGGCTTCCAAGGTTGTAATCTTTATACTGCAGAGCAGCTGGTGAGTTTGAATCTATGACCTTCCAGTTAGCAGTCAAGTGAGCTCTTAAGCACTGCACCACCAGGGCCCCTTAAAGAAGATATACTGATGGCAAATAAGTACATGAAAAGATGTTCAGCAATGTTAGTCATTAGAGAAATGCAAGTTAAAACCACACTGAGATACACCACTAAATACTTACCAAACCAAAAAACTAAACTATTTGCCATTGAATCAATTTCAACTCATGATGACTTCATGTGTATCTGAGTGGGACTGTGCTCCACAGGATTTTCAGTGGCTGGTTTTTCCAAATAGATCACCAGATCTTTCTTCTGAGGTGCTTCTGGGTGGACTTGAACCACTAACCTTTGAGTTAGCAGCTAAGAGCTTAACCATTTGCGCAGCCTAAGGACTCCAGACACCTATTACAATAACTAAAATCAGAAAATTGATTATACCAAGTGTTGACAAAGATATAAAGCAACTGGAACTCATAGAAATATAAAATGTTACAACCAATTTAGAAAACTGTTTTGCAGTTTTCTAAAAAGTTAAACATACACCTACCACACGACCCAGATGGTAAATATTTGGTAAGACACAATAGCAATTTATATATATCTAACACATTTATTTTTACAACCAAATCGATCTCTTCCTCATTTCTTTTTTTCTCCACTCAACCTGTACCTGACTGAGATAATTGGCTAGTTTTCAGTCTTTTGTTATAATAGGTAATGTCACAGTGAAAAACCTTATACATATGTCATTTTACATTTTTACCTATCTGGTAAAATGGGAGCTCTGGTAGCATAGTGGCTAAGACACTTGCCTGCTAACCAGACGGCTGGCGGTTCAAACCCACCAGCCACTCCTCGGAAGGAAGGTTGGGCAATCCTACTTCCGTAGTGATACTGCCTCGGAAACCAAAGGAGGGGTCGCTATGAGTCGGGGCCGACTCGACAGCACATAACAACAACAACACAATCTGGTAAAATAGATAGGGCCAAAGTAAATTTTCTGAAGTATTACCAAATATTCTTCCCCAGTGGTTGTAACATTTTGCATTTCCAGTGGCAATGTATAAGAGTATCGGTTTCTCCAGAGCCACACTAGCACAATTGTTGTTGAACTTTGAGACATTTGTAAGTCTGACAGATGAGAAAGGCTATCTTGGAAGTTATATAGCTTACATTTCTCTTATAAGCACAGTTGGTTAATTTTCATGTTTAAGGGCCATTTGCATTTTTTATTGTCTATTCATATTTTCTGCTAACCAGAAGGCTAGCGGTTCAAACCCATTAGCCACTCCTTGGAAGGAAGATGGGGCAATCTACTTCTGTAGTGATACTGTCTCGGAAGCCCAAGGAGGGGTCACTATGAGTCAGGTCCAACTCGATGGCATATAATAACAACAACAAAATAAATAAAAATAAACAACAAAAAACAAAACATTCATATTTTTTACCCTCTCTCCTTTTTTAGTGCTTTGTTGGTCTCAGTTTTTAGGAGTTCTTTATGCATTATGAATTTAGTTCTTTATCTGTGATTCTTTCTTTTTAGCCACAAATATTTTTTTTCCTGTTTGCAATTTGTCTTTATTTACCATCTTGACTGTCTTTCTTTTTCATTCTCTGTTTCCTTTTAAGTTTTTTAGTACCTAAAAATGTATCAGCCTTTTTTATTATCTCTAGGTTTTGAGACATAGACCCAGGTTATTAAAAATTCATCCCATTTTTTTAGTACTTCCGTAGCTTCATTTTTTACTTTCAAATCTCAGTCTATTTGGAATTTAACCTGGTTTGTATTATAAGAAACAAATGTAATTTTATCTTTCTTCTCATGATTTTTGCTTTCATTCTTGAAAGATATTTTCATTGGGTATGGACTCCTAGGTTGGCATGTATTTTCTTTCTGCACTGTGAAGATAATCCACTCTCATCTGTCTTCCAGTATTGCTACAGAGAAGTGAGCTGTATTCTAACTCTTACGTCTTTGAAAGTACTATGTCTTTTTTTTTTTTTTTTTTTTTGCCCTAGGCTTCCTGAAGTTCCATTATAATTTATTAAAGTATGGATTTCATTTTATTTATCTTTTAATTCATCGACATTCTTAATATATGAATTGGTGTCCTTCAGCGTTTTGGAATGGCCAGCCATTATCTTAAAATAATGACATAACGACTCAAACTATTTCTTCTTTCCTTTCTTCTCAGACTCTGATCAAATGTATGTTAGACCTTGTCACTATATCCATGCCTCTCTTTTTTATTTAAACCCCCCCCCCCAACTTCTATGCCAGGTTTTTGGTTTTTTGTTTTTAATTGTGATTTGGGTAGAAGTTTACAGAGCAAATTCATTTTCCATACAACAGTTCATACACATTTTGTTTCATAACATTGACTGTAATCCCCATATGTAACAGCTCTCTTCCCATGTCTCTTAATCTTTAATCTCTCTTTTGTGTTATCCATCTTTTCTCTGTATGCTGCATTTGGATAATTCTTCAGATCTATCTTTGGGTTTTACTTACTTTTTCTTTTCCTGATTTCAGTCTGCTATCAAATATGTTTGTTAAGTTGTTTTTCATTATTCTATTTTTCCTTTTAAAATATGCCATCACTTTTTCTAGTTTTCTGTTCCCTGCAGATATCTTCAAGTTTCTCATTTTTAAAATATGGTAAACATAGTTGCTTTAAAATTTTTATCTGATCATTCAGTTTCAGAAGTCTTTCTGAGTCTTTTAACCCTGTTTGTTGTTTCTACTGGTTGCTGTTGATGTTACATTTTTCTTTTTGTATCTGAGTGTCTTTGACTGCTTGCTGGTCATTATCTATGGGAATGTATTCATGGGAGTTTCCTGGCCTAAGATGAATGTGCCCTGTCCTAGAGAACTTTTGCACCTGTGCCTGAGAGTAATACTAGTTTGAACCGCTAAGATCAAGTTCAATTCTTGAGGTTCTCTGGAGTGCCCAAGCTACATAAAACTGGTATGCAAAACTACACATTGGCAGTTCTGTGGCCACAACTTCTCAGAGGGTTTCTCTCTCTTTCCCCTGTTTTTTCCCTTCCTCTTGCACTATTTAGTACCAAAGCAATTTCTTCTGTACCCCTTTCTGGTTATAAGGATAGAGATCTGATTTGCTCTGTACCCCTTTCTGGTTATAAGGATAGAGATCTGATTTGCTCTTCTCTTTATAATGCATGTAGCCTGTTGAAGTCCAACTTAATAATGCCTGGATGTCCTGTAGCCTCATCTTGATTAGGCTCTGTGCTTTGACTTCTATTCTTATCCATCCCTGTGACCTTGGAACTTTGGGAGAACCCATTATAAATTGCCTCAGGATATAAACAACTGTGGTGCTCCCATATTCTGCTTACCTCTGTAAGTACTGGATTCCATCCTTAAAATGACATGGCACTTCCTGTCTTTTTGGATATCCAGTGCTTTGTAATATGTGCACTGCTTTTTAAATCCATAAATCCAACTTTTTTTTTTTTTTTAAGATGCCTGGCTGTGATTCCAGCCCATTTCTTTGTTATTATTTATTATTATTATTGTGATTTGGGTTAAAATTTACAGAGCAAATTCACTTTCCATACAGCAGTTCACATACACTTTGTCTCA
>NW_006921823.1:5038433-5039481 GCF_000298275.1 Orycteropus afer afer | reverse complement strand
GAAGATGCTTTGCAGTATTTCAATGTTTTTAAATTTATGAAAGCTTGCTTTACGGCCTAACGTGGTCTATCATGGAAAATGTTCCATGTGCACTGGAGAAGAATGTATATTGTGCTGCTGTTGGGTGAAGTGCTCTTTAGATGTCTGTAAGGCTGAGTTGTTGGATTGTATTATTTAGCTCTTCTGCATCTTTGTTGAGTTTCTTTCCAGTTATTCTATCTTTCAATGAAAGTGTTGTATTAAAGTCTCCCACTATGAGTGTGGAGTCATCTATTTGGCTTTTCAACTCTTTTAAAGTCTGATTTATGTATTTTGGGGCTCTTTCATTGGATCCATAGATATTCATTACAGTTATTTCTTCATGTTCAATTGATTCTTTAATCATTATATAATGTCATTCCTTGTCTCATATGGTGGTTTTTCTCTTTAAGTCAGTTTGATCAGAAGTTAATATTACCACTCCTGCTCTCTTACTATTGCCGTTTGCTTGATATCTCTTTTTCCAACCTTTGATTTTTAGTCCATTTTTGTCTTCATTTCTAAGATGTGTCTCTTGTAGGCAGCATATTGATGAGTTTTGTTTTCTTAGCCAATCTGCAACTCTTCATCTCTTAAGTTGTGCATTTAATCCATTAACATTCAGTGTAATTATTGACAGGTATGAATTGGTTGCTGTCGTTTTTCTACGTGTTTTTTCATGGTGTCCCTGGTTTTTTGTTCCATATTTTTTCTGTGCTGAGCTCATTATGTTTATGAATCATGTTATCATTTCATTTGTTGCTGTTCTTTTAGTATTTATTGAATATTCGTGCATGTCCTCTTTTTTATTGTGATGTAGAGGTTTATCATTTTTCTTTGAGGTTACCCTATAATTTATAATTTTCTTCCCAATTTTAGAATAGTCCATTCTATCTTGCAAATCTCTTGACTTCCTCACCATTTAGAAGTTCTGCAACTGCACAGTATTTTCCCTCTTTTGTTTGTAGTTGTCCTCACTTGCCAATTGATGTCTCTGGTTCCCTCTTTACAATCTTATAAGCTCATTTTA
>NW_006921823.1:5020166-5038065 GCF_000298275.1 Orycteropus afer afer | reverse complement strand
AGGATTCTGTCTTTGTCTTTGGTTTGGATGAGTTTGATGATGATATGTCTTGGTGATTTTCTTTTGGAGTGTATCCTGTTTGGGGTTCGTTGGACTTCTTGAATGGGTATATTCTCATCTTTCATCATATCAGGGAAGTTCTCCTCCAAAAAATCTTGAACAATTTTCTCTGTGGTGTTATTATTCTCTTCCTGCTCTGAAATTCCAATGACATGTAGATTATTCCTTTTGATGATATCCCACATTAACCTTAGGCTATCTTCATTTTGTTTTGATCTTTTTTCTGATTGATCCCTTTCCAAAGACGTATTCAGGTATTTATCTTCAATCTCATTAATTCTGTCTGTCATTGCATCAATTCTACTCCTTTGCCCTTCCATTGTGTTATCTATTTCTGACATTTTAGTATTAATCTTCTCGATTTCTATCTGTAGATTTAGAATCATTTCTAATTTTTCATTTATTTTGTCATTTTGTTCTTGTATTTTCTTCCATAATTCTTGTAGGGTTTTTTCTGTGTTTTACTTGTTCTGTCTCTCAATCCTTTGAAGATACCTAAAGATAATTCTTTTGAATTCCTTATCAGAGAATTCCAATGCTGCTTCTTCTTCATGGATGTGTTCTGGGTCTGTATCCTGCTCCCTTTTTTCTACCACTTCATCTTTCCTCTTTGTGTGAACTGTGATTGTTGTCTCTGAGACATTGTGGTGTTATTGTATTTATATTTCTGTTAACTGTTTGTGATGACCAGCCAAGGGTGAGTCAGGCTGTTCTTGGTGGTTCTTTATTGTAGACCCATTGGTAGAGAAGGAAGTGTTGGCTCTCAGTAAGTGAATCTGCAGGAGGTGTGGATGTAGTTATGTCGTATGGGGACTGTTGCTGTCTTCAACTCCATTATACAAAAATAACAATTGAATAACCATCCAAAAAGTAAAAGCAAATGAACAAAAAATATACCATGCAATCACACTGGAACAGCAACTAAAAAAAGAAAAAAAGGTAAAAGAAGGAAAAGAAAAATAAACAGAAGTATCTGGGGAGAGGGCGATAAGAGAAAAATGGTAGAGAAAGAGAATAATGAATCAAAAATGGGAAAAATGCAAAAAGAAATATAAGGAATCGGGTTAACCACGAGAAAGAGAAAAGAAGGGAAAAAAAAATGCTACCAGGAACAGGGGAAAGCAAAGAGCTGAAAGCTAGAACCTGGGAGGGGAAGAATAAAGAATAATAGTAAAAGGGACAGAAGTAATAATAATCATAGTAGTGTTAAAACAGACAAAAACCAACAAAGTAGAAAACAGAAAAAGGAAGGAAAAAACATGGGTGCAAGGCAGGCAGGGCACGCAGGCTCCATCCAAGCAAACAGACTGGGGTAGAATTCGTGCGGGCCCAGAAGGTGGTTGGGAGTGAGGAATGACCGCACCTCCGTTCACCAAGAGGGTGTGGGGTATAAGGGGAATGTCGCACCTTTCCAGTCATCCAGATCTGAAATGTCCATGGGGTTACTGGCAAGTGGAGCCTGTTCTTAAGTCCCTGGAATCTTGTAGAATGCTGTCTTTCACTTTAAATATCCAAAATGGTCAAGTTGGTTGTAAGCATTCAAAATAGCTGCGACCTCCAGACAGACAAAAGTCCGTAGCTCAGCCCACTGTCCTCTTCACTGCTTTCCCTTTTTCTTATTCCCCAGCCACCAGGGCAGTCTTAAGTTCTCAAGTCCCTGGAATCTGGGAGAATGCTGTCACTTTAAATATCCAGAACTGTCAAGCCACTTGTAAACGTTCAAAATGGCTACACCCTCTAGACAGACAAAAGTCCACACCTCAGCCCATCGTCCTCTTCGCTGCTCTCCCTTTTATTCCCCAGCCACAAGAGTCATCCTCTGTCCTGTCCCTGGCTAGTAGGGCTACTTTTTGGGTTAATTCTTAAGTTTTACCACCGTTTGGCAATATCCAAGCTGTCTGTGCCGTCAGGATCGCTGCCAGACTGCCACTCCGTATGTCTCCCTTTTTGGTCTTTTCATGCAAATTCTTCTGCTAGTTGAAGTTTAATCCACTTCTATATCCTTCCCTTCAAGGCTCAATGGTCCAGGATTATCTTCTGTATCTGTGTTAATTTGTTCCCCTTTTCTTTGTTGAAGAGTCTTTCTGTGCAGTCTTTCTACCTTTTCCACCATCTTACCAAAACTGTCAGACATATTCTTAATGATGGTAGCAGAGGGCATAAGTACAAGTGCAAAAGTACACATTACCCATTAGCCAACTGAAGTCAGATAACTGGACCTCACTGCAGAGGGTTCTGAGTGCTACACAGTTACATGACAGAGGGAAGCAACACAGGAAAAAAGAAGAAGTGGGGTTATTAATACAGTCAGCTCCATTCTGGCAGTTGTTTTCATGTCAGCTTTCTTTCTGCTGGTGTTTTCATGCAGCTTCTTTCTTCTTTGCATTCTTTTATCCTTTCTTCCTTCCCTGTACCTCAGACACAGAATTAAATGTTCCGTTTATTTTTCCTTTTTTTAATATAAACTTTACAATCTAAACTACATAAAACTAACGTATCATCAAAATATTTCCAAGATATGGGTGTTTCTAAAAATACAATATATATGTATTCCTGAATTCAAGAAAATAGTAAAGGGCTCGTATTTGTAATGCTTCTTCAAGTATAGCTCAAAGTTGAGCACTCACTCCTTGAAATCATATGTCTTGACTGAAAAAAACACGTAGCTATCTGGGGAAACCCTCCCATAAAAGGCAGGGTCGGCAGCATCATAATGGCCATAGAAGCCCTGTGATGGATAGACAGCAAGGCTCACTGACACCAGGCTCTGCAGTCAGCCAGATAGTCAGCTGCAGTCTCTTCTTTCACTTAGACATACTTCTGAAAAAATTCCTTTGTTATACTTTCTTGATTTTAATGCCAAATCAACTATTTTGTGTATTTTTATTTTGTAGGAAAACTTCTCATAATTACTTGCAAAATGTAACTAGAGAAAATATCTATATCTTGCCCAATATTTTCCTTCCTCCCCAAATAGTCATTTTCAACCTAAAGTTCATATGTCTTATCATGACAAATGATTTACTAAATTCAGTACAATAAAAATGTAAATTTCGCTTTCATGAGTTCAGTTCATTTAAATGGGAATGTGTAATATTGCTGCCAGGTAGACATCCCAAAATCATTCTTGATATAATTGCTATTTTATGCAATTATATTTCAAGTATGTTCCCTATAGGTGAAGAATAGGATTTTAGTGAGTCATTTAACTCTGGAGATGAGTGGAGCATGCTTACAAAGAACAAAGAGCCAGTAAGCAGGAGGGGTCTGTACACAGGAGACAAGAATAAGGATGTGGTGAACCAAGGTCTCATCTAGATACTTGAGGAAACAGAAATGATTTGTTTTTGGAGAAGGGACACTTTTCTCCCTCTGAGACTAGCGGTGTCAGGAGATGAGGAAAGGAACAGGACCAGATGTGATCTGTTCAGGTGGAGAGGCTGAGAATTGAGTTCTGACTGTGCAAGAAGCAGGCAGGCAGACAGTGATGGGCAGTGGGAGACGGGTGGGAGAGAGAAGAGACAGAGCAGTGGTAACTCACCCTACTGAGTGAGGTAGGGCATAAGGGAAGTGGTATGCTGTGGACCAACCTTTATGGGGAGGAGAGACTGAACTGCCCACCAAGGCTTCTCTAGAACTGAAGACTGCATTCATAGTAGTGCCACTATAGATAGATTTTGTGGTTTCCTGCAGCTGTGTTGTACTTTTCAAAGGTTGGATCAGAAAAGGTGAACGGGCCATTAAGCACAAGGTGAAAAGTTTGCTAGCTGGGTGCAATGAAAGATTAAGGAAATGGAATTTTAAGGATCTAGTCAAGAAGGTGGTTGAAGTGTTGCAGCAATGGCATAAAATAGGGTGAATAGAAAGGGTACTAAAATATGATTTGGTTGAAGAATTGGGGGGAAGAGGCAGTGTAGGTTGCAGGTAACTGAAAATCCACTAATCATGGCTTGAATAAGGGTTTATCTTTCATATAAGTCTGGGAGAGGCAGTTGCTGGCCTTAGTTAAACTGCTCAGGGGTGACATTGAAGTACCTTAACTCTTTTTAGCCTTTTGTTTGCCTTCTTCATCCTGTGACTTGTCATCCT
The DNA here is from genome assembly GCF_000298275.1 of Orycteropus afer afer. NCBI lineage: Eukaryota > Metazoa > Chordata > Mammalia > Tubulidentata > Orycteropodidae > Orycteropus > Orycteropus afer. Next base: position 5,033,916 of record NW_006921823.1, on the reverse strand, counting down.
TAGACTTGTCATCTGGTGTTCCTAAGATTTGTTGGATTTTCTTCCAACTTCCTTTGCAGAATACTTGTTTCCCCTCCATATTTCTTCTCTTAGGTTTATTTGTTTCTATCTTCCGTGCATACTTTTTTGCAAGTATTTTGCCAGTAGCAAGATTTCTTTCTTTAGCCTTCTATCTTTTATGATTCTGTTTCTATCTCATGTATTAGTTTGGTTATAATGTTGTTTTAGTAATTATTTTCTAATATCCACAATATCTCTTTGTGGTCTCTTGATTTATCGTTGACTCTTATTTCATGTCCTCTCTAAATTATAGTTAAGTGCTCACTCATCTATACAAGAAATTGGGAAGACGGCTATCTAGCCAACTGAATGGAAGAGATCCATATTTGTGCCCATTCCAAAGAAAATTGATCCAACAGAATGCAGAAATTATCATGCATATCATATGCAAGTAAAATTTTGCTGAAGATAACTCAAGAACAGTTGCACTGATACGTTGACAGGAAACTGCCAGAAATTCAATCTACAAATAGAAGAGGATGTAGAATGCGGTATATCATTGCTGATGTCAGATAAATCTTAGCTGAAAGCCAAGAATACCAGAAAGATGTTTTGGTTGTGCTGTGCCACTCTAACAAACATACCACAGATGTATGGCTTTAACAAATGGGTTTATTCTCTTACAGTTTAGGAGGCTAGAAGTCCAAGTTCAAAATGCCAGCTCTAGGGGCACCTCGACCTTGGGCTTCAGCTCTGCCTCTTGCTACCAGCCCACTGAAGCTGGAAGCATCTCTAAGCTCAGGCAGTTGCTGGCTGCTAAGGCTGACAAACCCAAGGTCGATAGATAAAATGGCACAGTCCCAAAATTACCAAACAACTTGGCAGGCAACTGATTCAAGTCCAGGAACAATCCTAAAATTGGCAGGCAATGTGTCAGGCTGCTGAATGAAGACTTGGCTACAGGCAGTGTCCAAGCATGCCAAAAAACTGCAGAAACACCTTTCCTTAGGTACTGGAAGCAGACCACATCCCTAAGGTAGCTACTCACTGTAGATTCCACAATGGAGTTGAATACCAGTCTGCTCATGGGGAATAACTACATCCAGCTGCCCAGCCACTCAAACCGAGGCCCAGCCAAGTTGACATACAATGTAACTACCACAGGTGTTTAGCTGTGTTTTATTCACAAAGGCACTCAACTGTGTAGAACACAACAAATTATGGATAACATTGCAAAGAATGGGATTCCACAACACTTACCTGTTCTCTTGGAGAACTTGTATATAGACCAAGAGGTAGTCATTCAAACAACAAGGGGATATTGCATGATTTAAAATCAGGAAAGATTTGTGTCAGGTTTGTATCTTTTCACCATATTTATTCAATCTGTATGCTAAGCAAATAATCCAAGAAGCTGGACTTTATGAAGAAGAATACAGCATCTGGATTGGAAGAAAACTAATTAACAACTTGCAATATGCAGGTGACACAACTTTGCTTGCTGAAAATGAAGTGGACTTGAAGCACTTACTGAAGAAAATCAAAGACTACTGCCTTCAGAATGGATTATACCTCAATATAAAAATAAATTAAAAATCCTCACAACTGGACCAATAAACAACATCATAATAAATGGAATAAATACTGAAGTTATCAAGAATTTCATTTTACTTGGATCTACAACCAGCATCCACGGAAGCAGCAGCCAGGAAATCAAATGATGTCTTACATTGGGCAAATCTGCTGTAAAAGACCTCTTTAAAATGATAGAAAACAAAAAAGTCACTTTGAGGAGTAAGGTGCACCTGACCCAAGCCATGATATTTTCACTCATTCATAATGCATACTAAAGGTCAGCAATGAATAAGGAAGATCGAAGAAGAATTGATGGCCTTGAATTAAGGCGTTGGCAAAGAATATTGAATAAATACCCCATGGACTGCCAGAAGAATGAAGAAATCTTTCTTGGATGAAGTACAGACAGAATCCTTCTTGTAAGTAAGGATGGCAAGACTTCATCTCATGTAGTTTGGACATGTTATCAAGAGAGACCAGTTCCTGGAGAAGGACATTTTGCTTGGTAAGGTAGAGGATATCAGAAAAGAAGATGACCCTCGATGAGATAGATTGACAGTGGCTACAATAATTGGCTCAAAATCAGCAACAATTGCGAAGATGGTGCAGAAACAGGCAGTGTTTCATTCTATTGTACATAGGGTCGCTATGAGTCTAAACTGACTCAATGACACCTAACAACAATAACAACAAAAGCACTATGGGAACTTCTCTTCATTTATTACATTATGCTCCCTTAATTAATGGGCTTTGTCTTTCACATGCTGTGTACTTTTACTTTCTGTAGTAGGTGGTGTGGTATATTTGGCTTGAAGAGTTAGGAAGCTGTCATAATTTGTAGTTTTTATGCCATGTCTTTACCTCCCACATGTTTTTTAAAGTGAGCCTGTCTCAGGACATTCTGTTTGTTCCGTTACACAAGGAATGAGCTTCTGATTACCCACTGCCATCTAGTCAATTCCAACTCATAACAACCCCCGTTGGGTTTCCAAGTGTGTAAATCTTTACGGAAGTAGATTGCCTCATCTTCCTCCCATGGAGCAGTTGGTGGGTTTGAACCACCAAACTTGGAGTTAGCAGCAAATGCCTTACCCACTACACCACTAGAGCTCCTTGAGCTTCTGATTAAGGACTACAAATTCAATTTTTTTTTTTTTTTTTTGCATTTTTACTCTGAGGTAAGTGGTGGAGGAGAGGCAGGAATAGCTCGGGGAAGCTGAGTTCAGTCCTGTAGCCAGCTTTATAAAAGTCATATTCCAAACTACCTCCACCTCATTAGAGTCATATCCTTTTCCCATGATACATACTTTGCTTCACAGCATTCCCAGTTTATGATAGTGGCCTGGAATCTTTGGAGAATAGATTTTTGTTCCATTCACCTCTAGCAGCTATTTACATTCTCTTCCAGCTTTAGATAGAAAAGATGGGTGAAAACTACATGTGTGCATATGTATGCACAAATGTATATTCGGGAAAAGAATTGGAGATAGGAATGTACTCTGTAATACACAGTAAGAGAACAGGCTCTGGAGCCAGCCTGCCCAGTTTGCAATCCTGGTTTCATGCCTTACTAGCCCTGACTTTGAGCCTTTCCCTGGCTTTTAGCCTCTCTGGGCCTCGATTTCCTTATTTATATATGGAAAAGCTTTGGCCAAATCTATCTGCCTTTTTGCTCCATCAGGATCCTGCATCTGACTTATCATCTGACAGCCAGTCCTTGGGCATGAGCCAGTGGCCTGCCATATTACCTACCAATCTTGGGATTGTTGCCTTTGCAGCCTGTGAACCAGCTGTCTGCCATCTTATCTGCCAATCTTGGATTCATCCATCTCTGAAGCTAGCCTGCTGTATTACTTGCCAGTCTTGGGTTTGTCAGCCCCTGCAGCTATATGAGTCAGGAGAAGCCTCCAGCTTGATGTCTGACCTGTGGACTGGGGACTTGCCAGCCTCTCCAACTGCATGAACCATTTCCTTGAGATAAATTTCTCTCCCTCTTCCTCTCTGTAAGTTTCACTAGTTTTGCTACTCTAGAGAACCCAGCCTTAGACATTTGGTGTTGAGAGGGAAACAGAATCATGAGTTTTCTAAATTGGTTCTCAAGTCTGATTACTCATAAAGGTGCTGAAGACTCTACCTCTATTAGTAAAGAGGGCACTGCTAATCTATGGTGTGAAGTAGCTGTATTAAAAATTTAAAAAAAAAAAAAAAATAGCACCACCAAATAGATCAAGTATTGGTGAGAAATGAAGCTCTGGGTGATTGCATGTTTGATATTTTTTGGCACATTTGTCAGAAATGTAAAGAAACTGGTTGGTTGGTCCTACGTATGCTAGACAGAGTGGTAAAAGAACAAGATGAGCTCAGAGCTTCAGAGTCACAGCTCAGATACTGCATAAAAGATCTCAATATTTTTACTTGTGCCCTGAAAGGAAGCCTTATCTTGTAGTAACAAAGCTGGTATTGCTGAAAGCCAAAACCAAAGTCCTGTCATCAGAGCAGCTAAATAACAACACAGTGGCATGGCCAACCTTGAATGGTATCTGAAGTTAAAGTGAGGGCATTTATTGGGAAGAAATGGTATCCTGAAACTTAAGATGGGGACATAAGGGCAGATAATCAGGAAGCCAGAGACACAGAGCCCGTAAATTCTGTTGAACCACTCCTGCCAGCAGAACCAGCCTTCATATCCCCATCTGTTGAGAATAAAGTAGTTGTGCTTGCTGAGTCATTATCTGACATATTACCTCAAGTGATATGTGGGGCTATGTCTAGGGCATTGCCTGAGGCACATACTTTACAAGACATTGCTGAATGTTCCCAGGAACCATTGCCACTACCATTGTTGCTTCTAGACTTATTACTGGACTTAAGTCCCAATGAGCCCTAAAAGGTGAAGTACAAAGTGTGACCCCAGAAGAGATGCATTATACTTCAAAGAACTGCTTCATTTTTCTAATATGTACAAACAGAAACCTGGAGAATATGTGTGGGAATGGCTGTTAAGAGTGTAGGATAAAATGGTACAAGGGATCATTGTTTAAGCTTAAGAGGTTAGGAAAGGATCTAATAGTTTAGTTGGTTGGTTTACTGAAGAATGGATTATGTGCTATACTAAGTCTGGTTGAAGTACAAGATCTGCCTTGATATACTGTAGAAGAGGTATCTAAAGGCTTAGAGAAGTTGACATGGTAGAGAGGATTTATCCAGTTAGACCCACCATACAGTGCCCAGAGGATGCATCTTTTACCATGAAGGTGAGAAACAAATATTTGAAGGGAGCCCCAGCATCCTTGAAGACTGCTGTGATTGCTGTTTTATATAAGCCAGATTTAACAGTGGGGACGCCATAACTGAAGTAAGACATCTAACTACAATGGGGCTGGTTGGACCACATGGTGGTAGGGACCAACAGGCAGCACTTAATTGACAAACACAAGGTGGGCATAGTTACCATGATGGATAGCAGAGTCAAAGCAATAATCAGAATAGTCTGATTTGTATGGACTTATGGAATTGGTTATTTAGACATATTGTCTCTAGGAGTGAGATATATGTTTTTGTTGTTGTTATGTGCCGTCAAGTCAGCCCTGACTCATAGTGACCCCACCTTGGGTTTCTGAGACAGTATCACTACGGAAGTAGATTGCCCCATCTTCCTTCCATGAGATATATGGAAACTCTAAATATTTACTTGATCTGTATAAGCAGAATTATTCTAAGTCAAGTGAGCAGTGTTCTGACTTGAATTGCCAGAATAGAGAGTCATGAACCCTTAATCAACTCCAACCCTTGAGCTGGTTAATAGACCTACAACCCCTTGAATGAAGGGGAGACCAGGTCCCCTTGAGGAAGGACCTCACTAAACTGCCAAAAATTTATACTGTTAATCTTTTCTTCAGCCTTCCCCAAAGGGATCTCCAGCTTTTTATGAGAGTGACTGCTCAGTGGAGTAAAGGACATAATCAGACTTTTCAGAGTTTACTGGACACTGGCTCTGAATTGACACTAATTCTAAGTGTCGCTGTGGCCCAGCAGTCGGAGTGGGGGTGTATCAAAGTCAAGTTACTGATAGAATCTTAGCTCAGGTCCATCTCACAGTGAGTCCAGTGGGTCTCTCAACCCATCCTATAGTGACTTCCTCAGTTCCAGAAAGCATAATAGGAATGGACATATTCAGCAACTAGCAGGACCCCCACATTGGATCACTGACATGCATAGAAAGAGCTTTTATGGTAGAAAAAGCCAAGTGGAAGACATTAGGACTGCCCATGCTTAGGAAAATAGTAAACCAAAAGCAGTATTCCTGGAGGGACTGCAAAGATTAGTGTCACCTTAAGGACTTGAAGGATTCAGAAGTGATTCCCACAACTTCTGCTTTTAGCTCGCCTGTTTGGCCTGTGCAAAACAAACAAACAATAACAACAACAAAAATGAATCTTGGATAATGACAGTGGATTATTGTGAATTTAACCTGGTGATGACTCCAGTTGCAGCTGCTGTTCCAGGTGTGATTTCATTGCTTGAGCAAATTAATGACATCTCCTGGTACCTGGTATGCAGCTCTTGATCTGGCCAATGCCTTTTCCTCTATTCTGGTTTTGAGGAATCACCACAAAGTTTGTCTTTTGCTGACAAGCCCAGCAATACACCTGCACAGTCCTACCTCAGAGGTATATGAACTCCGTAGCCCTATGTCATAATTTGTTGTGCTGTTGAGTTGGACCCAACTCATAGTGACCCCTCCTTGGGTTTCTGAGGCAGTGTCACTATGGAAATAGATTGCCCCATCTTCCTTCTGAGGGGTTACTGGTAGGTTTGAACCACCAGCCTTCTGGTTAGCAGTCAAGTGCCTTAGGCACTATGCTGCCAGAGCTCTATAGTTTAGTTCACAAAAAAAAAACAAACTCACTGCAGTCAAGTCGGTTCAACTCATAGCCACATCTCCTTGGGTTTCCAAGGTGGTATGTCTATGAAAGTAGAGTGCCCAATCTTCCTTCCAAGAAGTGGCTGGTGGGATTGGACTGCCAGCCTTCTGGTTAGCAGTCAGATGCCTTAGGCACTATGGCACCAGTGGTCCATTGCATTGATGATATGCTGATTGGACCTGTTTAGAAAGAAGTGTCAATGACTTTTGATAAGATATTTGGTAAGATACTTGTGAGCTACAGGGTAGAAGTTAACTACAGAAAAATTCAGGCACCTTACACCTCAGTGGCATTTCTAGGCGCCCAGTCATGTGGGACATGTCAAAATACTCCTACAAAAGTCAAGGATAAGTTATTACATGTTGCCCCTTCCACAGCTAAAAAGGAGGCAAATGCCTGGTTGGCCTCATTGGATTTTGGAAGCAATGTATCCTTCATTTGGGTGTGCTACTCCTGCCTATTTTATCAGGTGACTCAAAAAGCTACTGGTTTTGAGTTGGACCCAGAACAAGAGAAGTCTCTGCAGCAAATTCAGATTGCCATACAAGAAACTCTGCCACTTGGGCTTTATGATCTGGCTGATCCAGTGGTACATGAAGTGACAGTGGCAGACAGAGATGTTGTTTAGAGTGTTTGACAGGACCATATTGGTGAATCACAGCACATACCCTTTGGATTTGGAGCAAAGCCCTGTTGTCCTCTGAAGATAACAGTTCTCCTTTTGAGAAACAGCTTTTGGCTTGTCACTGGGCCTTAGGAGAGATTGAATGTCTAACCATAGGCCACAAAGTCACCATGCATCCTGAGCTGCCCATCATCAGCCGAATGCTGTCTGACTCGCAGTCAGAAAGTTGGATATGCATTGTTAAATGAAAGTGGTATAGAAGAGATCAGGGTTGAGCAAGACCTGAACAGACAAGTAGGTTGCATGAGGAAATGGTCCAAATGGCTGTGATCTCTAGTCCAATCATATTACCTTCCTTCTCCTACTTTGTACTTATGGCATCATGGGGAGTTCCTTATGATCGATTGACTGAGGAAAAGAAAACTCATGCCTGGTTAATAGATGGTACTGCACGATATGCAGGAACCACTTGAAAATGAACAGTAGCAGCACTGCTGCCCCTTTTTGGGACTTACCTGAAGGACCCCCCCAAAAAAAAATCACTGCCATTGAATCAATTACAACTCATTGTGACCCCCTTTGAGTTTCCAAGGTGGTAAATCTTTACAGAAGTTGATTGCCCAGTCTTCCTTCCACGGAGTGGCTGGTGGGTTTGAGCCATCAGCCTTCTGGTTCGCAGTCAAATGCTTTAGGCACTGTGCCACCAGAGCTACTTCTGAAGGACAGTGGTGAAGAGAAGTCCTCCCGGTTGGCAGAACTTCAAGCAGTGTATATGGTTGTTCACTTTTGCTTAGAAAGAGAAATGCCAGATGTGTGTTTATATACTGATTCATAGGTTGTAGCCACTGGGTTTGGCTGGTCAGTCAGGGACTTGGAAGGAACATGTTTGGAACATTGGTGACAAAGAGGTATGGAAGAAAGGTATGTAGATAGCTGTCTCTGATTGGGCCAAAGAAGTGAAGACATTTGTGTCTCATGTGAATGCTCGCCAAAGGATGACCTTGGCAGAGGAAGATTTTAAAAATCAAGTGGATAGGATGACCTGTTCTGTGGAAACTAGTCATCGTCTTTCTTCAACCACTCCTGTCATTCTTCAGTGGGCTCATGAACAAAGTGGCCATGGTGGCAGGAGTGGAGGTTATGTATGGGCTCAGGAACATGACTTCCACTCACCAAGGCTGACTTGACTACAGCCACTGCTGAGTGCCCAATCTGCCAGCAGCAGAGACCAACACTGAGTCCACAGTATGGAACTATTTCACGGAGCAGTCAGCCAGCAACCAGGTGACAGGTTGATTACATTGGACCACATCATAGGAAGGGCGGTGTGGTTTTTTTTGTCCTGGAATAAACACTCTGGATATGGATTTGTCTTCTGTGCACAATACTTTTGGCAAAACTAACATCCATAATGCTTTATCAGCCATCATTGGTATCCCACACTCATTGCCTCACATCAACAAACTCACTTCACAGCAAATGAAGTGCAGCAATGAGCCCATCCTCATGAAATTCACTGGTCTAACCATGTTCCCCATCATCCTGAAGCAGCTGGTTTTATAGAAGGATAAAATGGCCTTCTGAAAACACAAATATGTAGCCAACTAGGTGGCAATACTTTGCAGGGTTGGGGCAGCATTCTCCAGCAGTTTGTATATGCTCTAAACCAGTATTCAATATATGATATTGTTTTCCCAATAGCCAGGATTTACCAGTCCAGGAACCAATGGGTGGAAATGGGAGTGGTACCACTCATTATTACCCATAGTGACCCACTTGAAAAAATTTTGCTTCCTATCCCCCCTGCAACCCTTTACTCTGCAGGTCTGGAAATCTTAGTCTCAAAGGGAGAAATATTCCCACCTGGATACTGAATACTGATTCCATTGAACTGGAAGTTAAAAATGCCACTCATTCATTTTGGGCTCCTCATGTCTCTGGATCAACGGACAAAGAAGGGAGTTACTATATTGTCTGGTGTGATTGGTCCTGATTAACAAGAGAAAATTAGATTGATATCACATAATGGAGACAAAGAAGAGTATGTCTGGAGATTCCTTAGGACGTCTCAGTACTAACATGCCCTGTGATTAAAGTAAATGGAGAACTACAGTAATCCAATTCTGATATGACTACTAATGTCCCAGGCCTTTCAGAAAGAAAGGTTTAGGTCACCCCACCAGGTAAAGAACCACAACCAGCTGAGGTGCTTGCTGAGGGCAAAGGGATTACAGAATGGGTGGTGGAAGAAGATAGCACTAAATACCAGCTACAATTAAATTACATGACCAGGTGCAGAAATGAGGACAGTGATTGCTATGAGTAATTATTTGTATGTATGCATCAGATATTTTTGTTTTCTTTGGTTATAAAATATAAGTAAACAGGGCTAATGCATTTTTGGTTGTGCACATGTTAGTTGTATCATGTTAGCCACAAATATGACTTTATAATTGTCTTTATTTAGAGATTGTATATGGTTTAAGGAAATGTGTACAGGTGCCAAGTTGACAAGTGATGGACTGTGGTAGTTGTGTGTCAACTTGGCAAGGATATGACTTTGGTTTAGCAGTTATGATCGGGCCATCCCCCATGATGAGATCTGATGTAATCACCTTCATGATGAGATCTGCTGTGAGCAGCCAGTCAATTGTAGGGGAGTTTCCTTTGGAGTGTGGCCTGTTTCCAATATATATGAGAAAGCTGTCTGACTTTTTGCTCAGTCTGGATCCTAAGTCTGACTTGTCATCTGACCACCTATTCTTGGACTTGAATTAGTGGCCTGCCATCTTACCTGCCAATCTTGGCTTCATCAGTCTCTGAAGTTGGCCTGCTGCATTGCCTGCCAATCCTACAGCTATATTAGTCAGGAAAAACCTCCAGCTTGACATCTGACCCATAGATGTGGGGCTTGCCAGTCTTGACAACTGCATGAACCATTTCCTTGAGATAAATTTCTCTTTCTCTTTCTCTTTCTCTCTCTGTAGAAAGAGATGTGTGTGTGTGTGTGTGTGTGTATACACACATGTATATGTATATATATACATGTATATATACGTAAGCTTCACTGGTTTTGCTTCTCTAGAGAATGCAGCCTAAGCCATGTAAAAACTGTGAATATTACGTAACAGTTTTTGAGTGTTTTTTATAGCAATTTTGTTGATATTTGGGGAAATTGCTTGGGATTTTTAGATGGACTAAGAATACATTATTTTTCCCATTTAGAATGATAGCTTTCCACTATCCAAATATTTACCGTTCAACAAGTTTTAGAACACAGAAAATCTATACCAGGAACTGTGGTAAGCACTTTATGTACATTATTGCATACTGTTCATAGAACTAAATTCCAGCTCTCTGGCTGAGACCCTCCAGCACCTCCAGGTTATACCCTAGATTTCTCTGTCATCCATACTTGCCCCCTCCTAAATCTAGACTTCCTGTGTCTCACTCCACAGTATCCTCACCTTCCACTTTTCCTTAGACCTCATCAAGTACGTGTATATTTTCAGTCTTCATCATCTCTCTCCTCATCCAGCTTCGAGTTCATGGTCCTTTGTGATACTCACTTCTTTGCAAAAGACCTGAACTACCTCTGCCTCAGCCACATAGGGAAATTTTAAGCCTAGAGTTAAAGTGCTTAGGACAGTTTGTTATGTTTTACCTGCTCAAGAAATGTCACTATTGCTATTGTTAGCATCCCCTATCTTCTTTTACTTGTCTAGCTGAGTCCCACTTTGGTTAAACCTAGCTTATCTGCCTATTCTGCCTGCCCCCAAATGGTTAGACTTTGTTGAAGAAAATATATATATATATATATATATACACACATAACTATGGTAACTCATCGCATGACCACACATCTCAAACATGTAATCAGTTCTGCCCAACATTATTCTACTGTGCTTACCTGGTGTTTTTGCTTTTCCACACTCTAAAATGTTTTAAATCTATTTCATAAATCCATCTACATTTCCAGATGATGTTGGCTACAAATTAAAAAAAAACTTCAACTGACCTAAGAAAATAATATACAATATCACAAGTAATCACAAAGTAAGGCAGCCTCAGGATTAGTGAATTTAGCAGTTAGTGACATTTTTCTGCTGTGTTATCTTCAGTATGAGGACTTTGCCCTTGCTCGCTTCCAACAGGGTCACATGATCTTTGACTGTCATAGTTCCAAGTGATGACATGTGGAAGAAGACCTGTTTAATCCTGGTTTTCTCAGTGAAGAAAATCTATCAAAGAAGATACCTGCAGACTTAACTTTATTGGAGGGAAAGGAGAGTGGAAGTTGGTTGAGTAGGTGTACAGAAGTAGTTGGCTATAACCTCTGAGCATCACTGCAAAAATGACAAGGAGGCCACATGTTCTGACCTCCTCTAAGCCCACCAAGAGGAAGACAGGATTACCAGCAGTAACCCAAGGCCTATTACTGCAAGGCCAGACATGCTGACTCCCTCCAGCCCTTTCACCAACCGTTCCTCCCAAAGCACCCACCACCTCTCTCCTGGGTTCGATAATTCGCTGTAGTAGCCACACAGAGCCCACAGTTTATGGAGTTTATTAGGGAAGCACCACAGGCTACAATTCAAGTTCCGGGGAAAAAAAAAATGCTCAGTCTCTCTCCCAGCCCACCGTCCCTCAGCCAACAGTCTCTCAGTCTCTTTCCCAGCAGTGCTAGTCTCTCTGTGTCTCACTCAGCGATGTGTGTGTCTTGCGTCTCTTTCCCAGCAACGCGTGTCTCAGGAGCCCGTGTCTCTTTCAGCAGCACGTCTTCCTCAACCAGCAGTCAGAGAGAGTTCTGCCTCTAGAAGGCCTCCTTTTGAGCCCGGCAGGGTGGTCAAACTAGCCAATTATAGCATCAGAACTCTAAGCACCTGAGAGAGAGTGGGAACCTCCCAGAACATTGTTTTATGCCACTCCCAACAAAAATACTCCAGGTGGACAATTTCAGCAATCAGGAGCTCCTCAGTTGCTCATATAAAATCCCACCTTGGAGTTTACAAAGACTTATGGGTAGAAAAGCCACACTAAGTAATTTACTACACCGCAATCACCTTGTTCCTACATTTCACCTATCTCAGTGGCCACATCTCAGAGTCTTGCTGACTTCTTCTCTACTCAGCCTAGAACTGTAATGCCACTTTCTGTCTAAGCAGATGAAATCCCTCGGTGATGTTATCCAGGTCTTTGACTGTAATTGCCATCTGTATAATACTAATCATTAATAAACATTAAACTGTATATCCAAGTACATGTTTAAAGGCTCCACACATACATGTAAAAGACATCTCATACCCAACATTGCCAAAGCATACATGTTCCTCCTCTACTGTTTGCAGTGTCACTATACAGTACTGACCTTTTACTTGAATCTGTTGATCAAATTCTATTGATTTTCCTTTCTCCTTGCACCCATTTCATCAGCAGTTTCAGACAACATTTATCCCAAATCCTCCATGCCTCTCTCCTACGCTGCTGCCCCTTTCTTGGTCCAAGCCATCATCATATTTCACTTAGACAGCAGCTGTAGCTGCTACTGAGCACACTGCTTTGATCTTGGCCCTATCATCTTTTCTCCACCAAGCTCCCAAAGGATCTTTCTAAAATAAAAGTTGAATTTTGTCACTCACTGCTTCAAAGCCTCCAGTATCTAGGCATCACATATAGAGTAAAATAAGAACTCTTACCATGAATATGTTTGATCTAAACCTCCCTGTGTCTTCATCCCCATTTCCTACCATTCCCCTCACATCTTTTTCCCTCTAGCCACAGTGACCTTTCTCTTCTTTGAACATTGCAAGCTCAGTTTCACTTTATAGCTTGTATACTAGTTGATTTTATCACTGGGAACGTTGTTGTCGATCTTCAAATAGCTAGTTTGTTATCACTCAGATATTGACCTTACCTTTATCCAACAGGCTTTCCCCTGCCATTCCAGTCTAAATTAGCCATCTAGTTTACTATCTCAGAACTTTTTTCCCCACCTTAATTCTCCATAACTTATCACTCTCTCTCTTTTCTCTCTTGTCCATGTGCTAGTTTATTACCTTTTTTCTTCTCTTGTACCTATAAGATGGTCATATCTCAGGGATGGCCTATCTTGTTTAACACACTATGTTCAACACCTACAACAGTGCTTGGTACATATTAGGTCATTCTACTAATAATTACTGTTTAAACAAATGAGTTTTATTTGCAAAAAGTAAAACAGATAAACTCCCATTTGGCTTCATGTAACTACTAGAGAGAGAGAGAGAAATGCAACAGTACAACTGCTAGTTATATTACTGTACCATTCATGATTTTGGAAAGCACATAATAAAAATTGACTCTGGCTATCCAAAATGTGACAGTTCGGTGGTAAAATTCTTGCTTTCCATGATGGCGGCTTGGGTTCATTTCCCAGCCAGTGCACCTCAGGAGCAGCCACCACCCATCTGCCAGTGGAAGTTTGTGTGTTGCTATGATGTTGTTGTTGTTGTCGTTAAGTGCCGTCGAGTCATTTCCGACTCATAGCGACCCCGTGCACAACAGAACGAAACACTGCCCTATCCTGCGCCAGCCCCACAATCCCTGCTATACTTGAGCTCATCATTGCAGCCACCATATCAATCCA
>NW_006921823.1:5014175-5017716 GCF_000298275.1 Orycteropus afer afer | reverse complement strand
TTATGCGTTCCATTTCCTTTTTGACAGTTCCAATTTTCCAAGATTCATACTTCGTACATTCCATGTTCCGATGATTAATGGATGTCTGCGGTTGTTTCTCTTCAATTTGAGTGGTGCCACATCAGCAAATGAAGGTCTCGAAAGCTTTCTCTTTTCCATATGAGTAAGGCTGGGTTTACTCATTCAAAACATTCAAAGACATTTACTCATTCAAAGACATTCAAAACATTTTGGGAACTTGTTTTGAAATTTATCTCTGAAATTATTGGAGGCCTACTAAAAATCATACATCTATCTACCTACCTCCTTCAACTTCTTGACTCATAATGACTTTAACTCTACCTCAAATCCAAATCATCTACTAGAGAATGACAATCCTCCACACCAGTGCTTATCAGGTGATAGTCTTTGTCTTATGTTGCTATGATATTGAACAGATTTAAGGGAGTTTCTAGACTAAAATGGACTAGGAAGAAAGTACCAGCAATATTCTGAAAAAAATCACCCAGTAAAAACCATATGAATCACAACAGTTTGATCCTCACCATTAGTGAGGGGCCAATTAGATGGCAACTAACAACTCTAAATGAATATTGAGAAGTTCCTAGAATTAATAGATGGCTGAGAGCTAGGCTTAGAGTACATCTGGAATCCAGAAGCCTTGGCAGCCAGACAGTACACACTGGTAGAAGTCCCACTACAAGAACCATCAAGTTTGCCCATTCCTGCCCGTCCATTGCCTGTAACTTTGAAAAATCTCTATGTTATGAGGCCACCCATTCAGGATTCACAGTCCTCTAAAATAACATCCAATTGACTTAGATGCCTGCCCAGCTATGCAGGGCAGAGAAAAGGAGGATCTGACCCCCTTGGCTTCTTCAGTTACAGGTACTGTCCACTATCCAAGATTGCATACTGTGGTGTGTTCTCCAAAAGTAAAATAATTTTCATGAGAGGAAGAATATCTTGGCAGCCAAATGTGACAGACATTCAAAACATTTTGGGAACTATTTTGAAATTTATCTCTGAAATTATTGGAGACCTACTAAAAATCATACATCTATCTACCTACCTCCTTCAACTTCTTGACTCATAATGACTTTAACTCTTCCTCAAATCTAAATCATCTACTAGAGAATGACAATCCTCCACACCAGTGCTTATCAGGTGATAGTCTTTGTCTTATTACCTGCAGAGTAAGCCCCAGGTTCTTTCTGAGTGGTCTCACTCAGACCATACTTCCAGCCACTCTCACCTTCCTGCTCTGTGCTTTCCAGCCACACTGTCCTCTTGTATTCTTAAGTAAGTGAGACATGTCCCCCACAAAACCTGTGCCCTTTGTGCACTCCTCCTGAAAACTCCTGTGTAGCACTGCCTCCCTCACTGCATCCTGTCCTTGGTTCAAGAGCCCCTGTCTGGCAATCCTATCTAAACTGACCTTTCAACACCACATCCCATCCCTACTCCCCACTCTCCCCCCACACACCCTCCACCCCCTACCCCACCTCCATCACTCTCTATTCTCTCTTACTCAGTATTTGTTTGCTCAGTGTTGGGCTTCCCCTCAATAGTGTAAACCTCGGGAAGACAAGGTTTTTGTTTTGTTCACAGCTGTATCCATATACCGAAAACATAGTTCTTCCATAGTGGATTTTCAATAAATGCTTGTTAAATGAATGAATAGATGTACTGTAGTCTTTGACATAAGTTTCAAAGGAAGAATTCCAAAATGGTTGTAAATACCAATGATACAGCTGTGAGGTAACTATTCTCTGTGGCAATTACTCATTTTGTTGTGTAAATTTTGTCCATTTATTTTAATAAAGATCATTTCCCACCTTGTTTTACAGTCCCACGTCATGTTTTACAGCAGTAGGTCAGCTGATCTTGCTGCTGCTTCTGCTGAATATTAGAGCCTGCAAAAATAAAAAATTAATTAAAAAAAAAAAAAAAACCAACTGCCATGGAGTCAATTCCAACTCACAGTGCCTCCCATTGGGTTTCTGAGGCAGTAAATCTTTACAGAAGTAGATTACCCCATCTTCCTTCGTGGAGTGGCTGGTGCATTTGAACCATCAACCTTCTGGTTAGCAGTCAAATGCCTTAAGCACTGCACCACCAGAGCTCCTTTAGAGTCTGCTTGTTGTTGTTGTTGTTGTTGTTTGCCGTCGAGTCGGCCCCAACTCATAGCGACCCCTCCTTGGGTTTCCTAGGCAGTATCACTACGGAAGTAGGATTATCCAACCTTCCTTCCGAGGAGTGGCTGGTGGGTTTGAACCGCCAGCCTTCTGGTGAGCAGTCAAGTGCCTTAGGCACTATGCTACCAGAGCTCCCTTAGAGTCTGCTAGAAGTCCAGAATTTAGGTCCTACCTCAGATCTACTCAATCAGAATCTGCTTGTTAACAGAACAGGGAAAAGAGAGAGAGAGAAAAATAAAATACAGCAAAGTCTAGGAAGTGATCTGGCATATTCTGTGTATTCCCACATTATGAAAGGAAGGGTTAGTGGCTGTGAAGCTTCATTTTTGTCAAAGGGGCAAGGAGGCCACATCTTCCAACATCCTCTAACCCCACAAGAGGAAGACAGAATCACCATCAGTAGTCCAAGGCCTATTACTGAGGCCAGACATGCTGCCTTCCTCCAGCCCTTTCACCAACCTGTATACCAACTGTTCCTCCTGCAGCACCCACCACCTCTCTGCTGAATTCGATAATGGCTGCAGTGGCCACACAGAACTCACAGATTATGGGGTTTATTAGGGAAGCAACAGGCTACAATTCAAGTTTAGAAATGCACTCAGTCTCTTGCAGCCAGCCATCTCACTTAGCAGCCAGCAGTCTCTCTCTCAGCAGCACGTGTCTCTTGCACCTCTCTCTCAGAACTGCATGTCTTTCATATCTCTCTCTCTCAACAAGTGTGTGTCTCTCAGGAGTGCGTTTCTCTCGGCAGCACGTCTGAGCAGAAATCAGACTCCTTCTTCCTTTAGGAGGGCTCCTTTTGAGCCTGGCAGAGTGGCCAAACTAACCAGTCCCAACATCAGAATTCTATACACCTGAGAGAGAGAGAGAACTTCCTGGACGATTTCTTCATGCCACTCGAAACATACCCCAGGTGGATAACTTTAACTTTAACTCAGTTGTTCATGGCAAATTGCACCATGGAGTTTACAAAGATTGATGGCTAGCAAAGCCACACTATATAATTTTCTACACCCCAATTTTCTTCATGGGTGCTCTGGTGGCATAATGACTGAGGCATTTGACTGCTAACCAGAAGGCTGGTGATTCAAACCCACCAGCCACTCCTCAGAAGGAAGATGGGACAATCTACTTCTATAGTGATACTGTCTCAGAAACCTAAGGAGGGGTCACTATGAGTTGGATCTGACGTGACGGCAGTGAGTTTGGTTATTTTGAGGGGAATATGGCCTTGCAACTTCATTTATGCTTGTTACTCCAAGAATGCCGGAGTGTACAAAATCATTTGGAGGCAAAAAAAAAAAAGAAAGAAAGAAGGTGGGGACCAGGTTTGCTGGTCCAAT
>NW_006921823.1:5011949-5013322 GCF_000298275.1 Orycteropus afer afer | reverse complement strand
TTTTTTTTTTTTTTTTAAACCATTTCTGACACCAATCATCCCTCCCACAGCACACTACTTCTCTGCTGAGTTCCATAATTCATTGCAGTGGCCACACAGAACTCACACACAATACTCAAAATTATGGGGTTTATTAGGAAGTAGCAGGTTACAGTTGAGGATTAGGAATGATTTGGGATACAGTTCTTCAATCAGGACAGCTTCTCAGCAGGGCCTACAGGCACACCTCTCTCTGGCCCTCACACTCGTGGCCTTGTAGCCCCATGGCCTCTGCCCTGCTTGGCCAAGTGTTACAAAGCTCTTTCAACTCTGCCAATGATAAGTGCTCAGACGTACCCCTTTGTGCCAATCTCCTGCTGAGTCTCCTGGTTCTGTTGCCATTGTTTCTCTTCTACTGCTTCTCACCATCTCTCCAAAATGTTACAGCTCTCTCTCTGTCTCCTGGGTCAGGGAATGTAGGTGCAGGGATCTCAAGTCCAAAGGACATACACCACTCCTGGCTTTTCTTTCTTTACAGAAGTGAGATTCCCCCTTTCCACTTCTGGGATGGCTTATTTTAAGTCTAACAAGATGGCAAAACTGACCAATCCCCATGTTCCATACATGTTATTTGCATGGTCCCATCCCAAAGTTGCTATATACCTTATTTATATTATTAACAAGCTCTTTAATCTTGTGGTGGGCCATTAGCATCTCACATTTCCTTAGTCCCACCCATTCATTTGATAGGAGTTACAAAGATCATGGCTAGAAGGGCTATGCCAAGCAATTCACTTTTTTTTTAATTGTCCATATTTTAAAAAATATTGGTCATAGTTCTTCATATAATTTGTTTAATTGATGTTAAATGCCATCGAGTCATCTCCAACTCATAGGGACCCTATGCACAGCAGAACGAAACACTGCCTGGTCTTGTGCCAGCCTCATGATCATTGCTCTACCTGAGCCCATTGTTTCAGTCACTGTGTCTATCCATCTTGTTGAGGGCCTTCCCCTTCTTCATTGACCCTCCACTTTACCAAGTATGATATCCTTCTCCAGGGAATGGTTCCTTCAACAACATGAGCAAAGTAGATGAGACGAAGTCTGGCCATTCTCACTTCTGAGGAGCATTCTGGCTGCACTTTGTCGAGAACAGATTTGTTAGTCTTTTTAGCAGACCCTGGTACTCTTAGCATTCTTCTTCAACACAACTTAGAAGCATCAACTCTTCTTAGGTCTTCTTTATTCATTGTCCAGCTCTCACATGCATTAAGAGGTAATTGAAAATACCATGGGTTATTGTTGTTGTTGTTATGTGCCGTCGAGTCAGCCCCGACTCATAGCGACCCCTCCTTGGGTTTCCGAGGCAGTATCACTACGGAAGTAGGATT
>NW_006921823.1:4964338-5011849 GCF_000298275.1 Orycteropus afer afer | reverse complement strand
TCTGGTTAGCAGGCAAGTGTCTTAGCCACTATGCTACCAGAGCTCCCGTGGGTTAGGTGCACCTTATTCTTTAAGGAGACATCTTTGCTCTTCATCACTTGAAAGAGGTCTTTTGCAGCAGATTTGCCCAATGCAATATGTCATCTGATGTCTTGACTGCTGCTTCCATTGGTGTCGACTGTAGAACCTAGTAATAGGAAATCTTTGACAACTTCAGTCTTTTCTCCATCCACCATGAAGCTGTGTATTGGACTGGCTGTGAGGATTTTTGTTTTCTTTGTATTGAGGTATAAATGATACTGCAGACTGTAGTCTTTAGTCTTCATCAATAAGTGCTTCAAATCATCCTCACTTTCAGCAAGCAAAGTTGTGTCATCTGCGTATTGCAGGTTTTTAATGAGTCTTCCTCCAATCCTGATGTCATGTTCTTCTTCATATAATCCAACTTCTTGGATTATTTGCTCAGCATACAAGTTGAATAAGTATGGTGAAAGGATACAACCCTTTCTTGATTTTGAAATATGCAGTATCCCTTTGTTCTGTTCAAATGACAGCCTCCTGATCTATGCACAATTCCTCATGAGTAAAATCAAGTGTTCTGGAATTCCCATCCTTCTCAATGTTATCCATAATTTGTTATGATCCATACAATCGAATGCTTTTGCATAGTCAATAAAAAATAAGTAAATGTCTTCTGGTATTCTTTGCTTTCAGCTAAGATCCATCTGACATCAGCAATGATATCCCTCATTTCACATCCTCTTCTGAATCCAGCTTGCATTTCTGGAAGCTCTCTGTCAGTATACTGCTGCACCTGTTTTTGAATTAAGTTCAGTAAGATTTCACTTGCATGTGATATTAGTGATATTGTTTGATAATTTCCACATTCTGTGGGATCACTTTTCTTTGGAATGGGTACAAATACAGATCTCTTCCAGTGAGTTGGCCAGGTAGCTGTCTCCCAAATCTCTTGTCATAACTGAGTGAGTGCCTCCAACAGGGCATCCATTTGTTGAAACATCTCAAGGGGTATCTTCTATCAATTCCTGGAACCTTGTTCTTCACCAATTCCTTTGGTGTAGCTTCGACTTCTTCTTATATTACCATTGGTTCTTGATCATATGCCATCTCCTGAAATGGATGAACATCAACCAATTCTTTTTGGAACAGTGACTCTGTGTATCCTTCCATCTTCTTTTGATGTTCCCTGCATCACTCAATATTTTGTCCATAGAATCTTTCAGTATTGCACCTCAAGGCTTAAATTTTTTCCTCAGTTCTTTGAGCTTGAGAAATGCCGAGCATGTTCTTCCCTTTTGGTTTTCTAACACAAGGTCTTTGCACATTTCATTGTAGTAATTGGCTTTGTCTGCTCGAGCTGCTCTTTGAAATCTTCTGTTCAGCTTTTTTATGTTGTCGTTTCTTCCATTTGATTTAGCTGCTTTGCACTCAAGAGCAATTTCAGAGTCTCTTCTGTCATCCATTTTGGTCTTTTCTTGCCTTCTTGTCTTTCTAATGTTCTCTTGCTTTCTTCATGGATGATGTTCTTGATGTCATCCCACAGTTCCTCTGGTTTTCAGTCATTGGTGTTCGTTGTATCAAATCTGTTCTTTCAATGGTCTCTAAATTCAGGAGGGATATTATCAAGGTCATATTTTGGCTCTCGTGGACTTGTTTTAATTGTCTTCAACTTCAACTTTTTATTTATTTTTTTTTATTAAACTTGTGTTTAATAGTAACATCTTAAGCTTTTTTCTAACACAGGCACATTTTGTTTGTTAAATATGTAGGGATGGACATGACTACTCAAGAGAAATATGCTTTCTTGAAACTTGTCTTTATATTTCATATTCTTCCTTTTGATAGAGATGTGCATTTTAAAAATTCACTTTCCTCTAAAAACTCCTTAAAAGAAAACAAAACTGCTTAATCCACAATGTTGGGAATAATAACGGTAAAGACTGTGACAATGTAGAAAGAGAGGATTGCATGTAAAAGGTACACAACTTCATTTGACTTCCAGGCAGAAATTGGTTTTCTTGTGAAATCACCCAGTTTCTAAATGTTGGCACCTAATACAGGAAAAAAGAAGCAAAACCGTTTAGACTATATAAGGCAAATGAAACACAGTAGGCTATGTAGACTGGCAACTACCAGTTTGTTTTCTCTACTCTCGAGTTTGGCATTGAACTGCTCTTCTGCTGCCTGTCCATCAGGAGTGCCTCAGGCAACCCAGCAGCCATTTTAAGGGTAAGGATTAGACTAATCCTAATGATGCAGCTCTGGTAGCATAGTGGCTAAAGCACTTGACTGCTAACCAGAAGGCTGGCGGTTCAAACCCACCAGCCACTCCTCGGAAGGAAGGCTGGGCAATCCTACTTCCATAGTAATACTGCCTTGGAAACCCAAGGAGGGGTCGCTATGAGTCGGGGCCGACTCGACGGCACATAACAACAACAACAATGATGCAGCAGTTTTCATATTCTTAGTCATAGAAATTGAAGCTATACCTGTATTACCTGGTTTAGTCCTACTTTGTATTTACTGAGATCCTGGCCTTATTACTGAAAGAAATCATAGTGAATAAAGTAAATCAGTTGCCTTTGAATCATTTCTGACTCAGAGTGACCTCATGTGTGTCAGAGTAGAACTGTGCTCTGTAAGGTTTTCAGTGGCTGATTTTTTTGGAAATAAGCCTTTCTTCTGGTACCTCTAGTTGGGCTCAAACCTCCAACCTTGCAGGTAGCAGCTGAGCCACTTGCTCCACCAGGGACTCCAGAACATAGATACATAAATATTGTTTGATTTCTTGACTGCTGCTCCCATGGACTTCCAAGGCTATAATCTTTCTTTTATGGAAGAAGATTGCCACATCTTTCTTCCATGATATGACTGCTGGGTTGAACCATTTACCTTCCAGTTAGCAGCCAAGCTGCTTAACCATTGTGCTACCAGAGCTCAAAGACTGCAGACTTTAGAATGGATTATACCTCAACTTAAAACAAAAATCCTTACAACTGTACCAGTAAGTAACATCATGATAAAAAGAGAAAAGATTGAAGGTGTCAGGGATTACATTGTACTTGGATATACAGTCAACACTCATGGAAGCAGCAGTCAGGAAATCAGTCAATGTATTGCACTGCAAAAGACCTTTTTAAAGTGTTGGAAAGCAAAGATGTCACTTTGAGGACTAAGGTGCACCTAACCTAAGCCATGGTATTTTCAATAGCCTTGTTGTTGTTGTTGTTGTCGTTAGGTGCCATCAAGTTGTCTACAACTCATAGTGACCCTGTGTAGCTATGCTCAGTCCTGTGACAGCTCCATGATCCTTGCTATACCTGAGCCTATTGCTGTAGCCACTATTTCAGTCCATCTTGTTGAGGCCTTCCTCTTTTTTGTTGACCCTCCACTTTACCAAGCATGATAATCCTCCAGGGAATGGTCCCTTCTTACAACTTGACAAAGTAGGTAAGATGAAGTCCTGCCATTCTTGTTTCCAAGGATCATTCCAGATGCACTTTTTCCAGAACAGATTTGTTCTTTTAGCAGTCTGTAGTACTTTGTATTCTTCTCCAGTACCACAACTCAAAAGCATCAACTCTTCTTCGGTCATTGTCCAGCTCTCACGTGCATATGAGGCGATTGAAAATACCATGGCTTATGTCAGGTACACCTTAGTCTTCAAGGAGATGTCTTTGTTCTTCAGCACTTGAAAGAGGTCTTGTGCAGCAGAGTTGCCCAATGCTGTACATCATCTAATAGCTCGACTGCTGCATCAATTGGTGTTGATTGTAGAACCAAGTAATATGAAGTCTTTGATAACTTCAATCTTTTCTCCATTTATTGTGATGCTGCTTATTGGTCCATTTGTAAGGGTTTTCGTTTTCTTTATATTGAGATGTAATCCATACTGCAGACTATAGTCTTTAATCTTCATCAGTAAGTGCTTCAAGTCATCCTCACTCTCAGCAAGCAAAGTTGTGTTGTCAGCATATCGCAGGTGGTTAATGAGTCTTCCGCCAATCCTGATGCAATGTTCATCTTCATATAGTTCAGAATCTTGGATTATTTGCTTAGCATACAGATTGAATAAATATGGTGGGAGGATACAATCCTGGCATACTCCCTTCTTGATTTTAAACCATGCAGTGTCCCCGTGTTCTATTCAAATGACAATTTCTTAGTCTATATACAGGTTCCTCATGAGTACAATTAAGTGTTCTGGAATTCTCATTCTTCTCAATGTTATCCATAATTGCTATGATCCACACAATTGAATGCTTTTGCATAGTCAATAAAACACAAATAAACATCTTCCTGGTATTCTTTGCTTTCCCTCAAGATCCATGTGACATCAGCAGTGATATCTCTTGTTCCACATCCTCTTCTGAATCCAGCTTGCATTTCTGGAAGCTCTCTCTCAATATACTGCTACAACTGTTTTTGAATTATCTTCAGTAAGATTTTACTTGTGTGTGATAATGATATTGTTCAATAATTTCCACATTCTGTGGGATCACCTTTCTTTGAATGGATACGAATACAGATCTCTTCCAGTCAGTTGGCCAAGTAGCTGTCTCCCAAATATCCTGACATACCCAAGTGAGTGCCTCCAGCGTAGCATCTATTTGTTTAAACATCTCAATGGGTATTCGATCAACTCCTGGAGCCTTGTTTTTTGCTACTTCCTTCAGTGAAGCTTCGACTTCTTCCTTCAATACCATTCGTTCTTGATCATATACCACCTCCTGACAAGGGTGAACATCGACCAATTCTTTTTGGTGCAGTGACTCTGTGTATTCCTACTATCTTCTTTTGATGTTTCATGCATCATTCAATATATTGCCCATAGAATCTTTCACTATTGCAACTCAAGGCTTAAATTTTTTCTTCAATTCTTTCAGCTTGAAAAATGCCAAGCATGTTCTTCCCTTTTGGCTTTCCAACTCCATGTCTTTGCACATTTTGTTATAATAATTAACTTTATCTTCTTGAGCTGGTCTTTGAAATCTTCTGTTCAGCTCTTTTATCTTGTCATTTTTTCCATTTGCTTTAGCTAGTCCTCATTCAAAAGCAAGTTTCAGAGTCTCTTCTGACATCCATTTTGATCTTTTCTTCCTTTCTTGTCTTTTTAATGACCTTTTACTTTCTTCGTGGATGATGTTCTTGATGTCTGTGGTAGTTGGGGTTGTGTGTCAACTTGGCTTTACCACAATTTGGAGTGGTTAAAGTAGTTGTGATGTGGTTATTCCCATGATGAGATCGGATATACATGTTTTGAGCAGCCAATCAGTTTAAAGGGAGTTTCCCTAGGGTTGTGTGCTATTTCCAATAGATATATGGGCATCCTGGGAAAAAGACAAAAACTCTTTTGTGCTGTTGTGCTGCCTACAACTGTCTATGAGCAAACAATCCACAATTTGGCCTGGTAATCTTGAATTCATTGTCTGTTAGAGTCAACAGCTGGTATACTGCCTGCCAACCTTGAGCTTGTCAGTCCCTGCAGCTGCATGAGTCAGGAAAAGTCTCCAGCTTGACGTTTGATCCAGGAACTAGGCACTTGCCAGCTTCTGTAAGTGTGTGAGCCATTTTCCTAAGTTAAATTTCTCTATACATATAGGGAGCTCTGGTGGCATAGTGCCTAAGGCATGTGACCACTAACCAGAAGGCTGGTGATTCAGACACACCAGCCACTCCTCAGAAGGAAGACTAGGCAGTCTCATTCTGTAGAGATAGTGCCTTGGAAACCCAAGGAGGGGTCGCTATGAGTCAGATCCGACTCGACGGCAGTGAGTTTTGTTTTGAGGTTCTTATATAGATATAAGTTTTACTGATTTTGCTTCTCTAAAGAACCCTGCCTAATACAGTGTCATCCTACAATTCCTTTGGTATTCGGTCATTGGTGTTCAGTGCATCAAATCTGTTCTTTAGATGGTCTCTAAATTCAGGAGGAGTATAATCAAGGTCATATTTTGGCTCTCGTGGATTTGTTTTAATTGTCTTCAATTTTAAGTTGAACTTGCATATGAGCAGTTGACAGTCTGTTCCACAATCAGCTCCAGGCCTTGTTTTGGTGGAAGATGCTGAGCTTTGCCATCACCTCTTGCCACAGATGTAGTCAATCCAATTCCTGTGTACTCTGTCTGGCAAAGTCCACATGGATAGCCACTGTTTGTGTAGTTGGAAAAACATATTTGCAATGAATAAGTCATTGGTCTTGCAAAATTCTATCATGCGATCTCCAGCGTTATTTCTACCACCAAGGCCAAATTACCCAACTACTAGTGACTCTTCTTTGTTTCCAACTTTTGCATTCCATTCACCAGTAATAATCAACACATCTTGATTGCATATGCTCGGTCAATTTCAGACTGCAGAAGTTGGTAAAAATCTTCAGTTTCCTCATCTTTGGCTTTGGTGGTTGGTGCATAAATTTGAGTAATAGTCATGTTAGCTGATCTTCCTTGTAGGTGTATGGATATTATCCTGACAGCATGGTACTTCACGATAGATCTTGACACATTCTTTGTGACGATGAGTGCCATATCATCCCTCTTGAATTTGTCATTTCCGGCATAGTAGGTCATAGAGTTATCTGATTGAAAATGGCCCAAACCAGTCCATTTCAGCTCATTAATGCCTAGGAAGGAGCTCTGGTGGCATAGTGCCTAACCCATTTGACTGCTAACTAGAAGGTTGGTGGTTCAAACCCACCAGCCACTCCTTGGAAGGAAGACTGGGTAATCTGCTTCCATAGAGATACTGCCTTAGAAACCCAAGGACAGGTTGCTATGAGTTGGGACCACCAACTGAGCGGTAGTGAGTTTTTGGTTTGTTTTTTTTTTAATGCCTATGATATCAATTTTTAATGTATTCCATTTCATTTTTGACAACTTCCAATTGCAAATATCCATTAATAATCAGAATATGGAATGTATGAAGTATGAACCTAGGAAGTTTGCAGCTATTTCTTCTCATTTTGAATCATGCCACGTCAGCAAATGGAGGTCCTGAAAGCTCTACTTAATGTATATCATGAAGGTTGGCTCTACTCTGATGAGGCAGCTCTACCCCAGTACCTTCTGACCTGAGGGTTCATCTTCCAGCACTGTATAGGACAGTGTCTCACTGCTATTCGTAAGGCTTTCCCTGACCAATTCTTTGAGAAGTGGGTGGCCTCTTCCTTCTTCCAAGTCTGTCTGTCTGGAACCTCTGCTGAAACCCATCCATCATGGGCAACCCTGCTGGCGTTTGAAACACCAGTGGCACAGCCTCCAGCCTCACAACAATACACAAGCCACCACAGTACAACAAACTAACAGACAAGTTCATTTCCTTTAGCTGTTCCAAACTGCTTCACTCACTTCCTGGCCTTCCCCTTACCTGTTCCAGCCGTCTGTCCTGGCTCCAGCTTCCTGCCTGGGAGCACTACCCTTTTCTGTTCTGGCCGACTGCCCCTCACTCTCGCTTCCTGCTTGTGGGCTCTCTTCTTACTTGTTCCGACTGTTGATGTCATATGCATGTGAAAGCTGGACAATGAATAAGGAAAACCAAAGAAGAAATGATGCATTTGAATTATGATGTTGGCAAAGAATATTGAAAGTACCATGAACTGCCAGAAGGAACAAATCTGTCTTGGAAGCACAACTGGATTGCTCCTTAGAAGTGAAGATGGCCAGGCTTCATCTCACATACTTTGGGCATGTTGTCAGAAAGAACAAGTCCCTAGAGAGAAATATCATGCTTGATAAAGGAGAGGGTCAGCAAAAATGGGGAAGACCTTCAACAAAATGGATTAACACCGTGGCTACAACTATGGGCTAAAGCATAGTGAGGAAGGTGCAGGACTGAGCAGTGTTTCATTCTGTTGAACATAGAATTGCTTTGAGTCAGAACAAACTCAAAGACACCTAACAACAACAATAAGCTTCAGTGGGTATTTATTGTGGATCCAAGTAAAAGGAAATCTTTGACAACATCAATCTTTTATCCATTTACCATGATGTTGCTTATTGGTCCAATTGTGAGGATTTTTCCTTTATGTTGAGGTGTAATTCCTACTGAGGTGTAATTCCTACTGAAGGCTGTAGTTGCTGATCTTCATCAGTAAGTGCTTTAAGTCTAATTTACTTTTAGCAAACAAGGTTGTATCATCTGCATATTGCCAGTTGTTAATGAGTCTTCCTGCAACCTTGATTCTGTGTTCTATTTCATTTAGTCCAGCTTCTTGGATTATTTGCTAAGCATACAGATTCAATAAATATGCTGAACGGATACAACCCTGATGCACACCTTTCTTGATCTAAACCACACAGTAGCCCCTCGTTCTATTCAAATGGCTGCCTCTTGATCTATGTGCAGGTTACTCCTGATAATAAAACCAAAACCAAACTCACTGCCGTCGAGTTGGATCTGACTCATCGCAACCCCTACTTGGGTTTCCAAGGCAGTATCACTACAGAAGTAGATTGCCCAACCTTCCTTCCAAGGAGTGGCTGGTGGATTTGAACCGCCAGCCTTCTAGTTAGCAGTCAAATGCCTTAGGAGCTAATAAGTGTTCTAGATTTCTTCATAACATTATCCATAATTTGTCATGATCCACAAAGTAGAGTGCCTTTGCGTAGTCAATAAAACACAGATAAACATCTTCTGATTTTCTCTGCTTTCAGCCAAGATCCATCTGACATCAGCAGTGATATCTCTCGATCCATGTGCTCTTCTGAATCTGGCTTGGATTTCTGACAGTTCTCTGTCAACGTATTGCCATGATCATTTTTTAATTATTTTCAGTAAAATTTTACTTGTGTGTGATATTAATGATATTGTTCAATCATTTCTGTATTCTGTGGGATCACCTTTTGTTGGAATGGGCAGAAATAATTGATCTTCTCTAGTCACTTGGCCAGGTAGCTCTCTTCCAGGTTTCCTGGCATAAACAAATGAGGGTTTCCAGTGTTATATTCATTTGTTGAAACATCTCAGTGGGTATTCTGTCAATTCCTGGATCCTTATTAACCAGTCTTTAAAGAACAGGCTCCCTGACTCATAGCGACCCCTCCTTGGGTTTCCGAGGCAGTATCACTACGGAAGTAGGATTGCCCAACCTTCCTTCCGAGGAGTGGCTGGTGGGTTTGAACCGCCAGCCTTCTGGTTAGCAGTCAAGTGCCTTAGCCACTATGCTACCAGAGCTCCCATTGTTTTTCTACAGAGCTACATAACTATATAACTTTACCCTAAACCATGCTAATATACCACTGTATTCCCTGGCAAACATGGAAGATCTCAGGCTCAATGTCAGTGGAATGTGTCTGGGCACCTGAGAGTGGTTGTGCTTGTACTAATTACACCCTTTCATTTACATATTTATGTAGTATCTTTCAAGTGTATATGCATATTCTCATTTGACCTTTACTTCCTTTTAAAAGTAAGTATTGCCCCATCCAACAAATAAAAATAGTGATACTTTAGAGTCAACCAACTCGAAAAGTCTCAAAAATAGTACATGAAAAAATCAAAGCCAAATTCCTGGCTTCTGACATATCACTCAGTGGATTTTCCTCTGTGACTGGAAGGAAAGTGAGGGTATATCTTTGTCTGAGAGAGCATCTCCAAAAGAGAAGCCAATGAAGCAATTAGTACATGGTCTCACAGACACTACCATGACAAAGCCTATCTTTATGCAGTTGTAATTATCTGTTCTTTATTATTATTATTAAAATCATTTGCAATAAATTTTTCTTCAAAAGTGCTTGAGTTAAATTCTCAAGGTTTGACAAGTTTTATCTAAACTAAAAGACAAATGCCAAGTTTGAGAAAACTCTGCATACCTCTAGTAAGTGAGCTTAATGGACATTTCTGAGAATTGCTTCTCAGTTGCTATTCATTTTATGATTACTGACATGTCAACGATTGTGGATTGAATTCAGAATATACCAGAACTGTTGCAGGTAATATTCAGTGTCAAAATCATTTATTAATAACGTAATATTCTCAAGTACTTTTTTTGGTGTTATTTTATTAACTTTAATTACAGAGTTAGATTCTGTTTAGAATTAGTTTTCCAGTTCATCATTTTGACATGTAAACTTTTGGTCCTGGTTTATTTTTTATAAATAAAGAAATGAGACATTGAAGTAGTCAAACCATTCAAGTATCAAATAAATCATCGCATGAATTTTCTCTTTTTATCCATTCTGCAGGGGGTACACAGAGATTGCCACGCACTGTCGGAATGTCCCTGGCAAAGGAGCTCATCTTTTCTGCACGTGTGCTAGATGGCCAAGAAGCCAAAGCAATAGGCTTGATCAGCCATGTCCTAGAACAGAACAAAGAGGGGGATGCTGCCTATAAAAAGGCCTTGGACCTTGCAAGAGAGTTTTTACCTCAGGTATTTCTAATTGTATTTCCTCTTCTATCAATAACATATAGACAAGAAAAGCAATCATCTCACATATCTGAGATTGCGCTGGCTTCTGTTACAGAGAAAGGAATATATGGCAGTAAACCTAGAAACATTATGCTGGATTAACATTAACACCCTCTAAAATTAAAGTTACAATTTTAAAATAATCTGAGGGCAGCTGTAGACATCCTTTGACAATATATTACATGAACATTTATCACACATGGCAAAACTTCTTAGAAAATTATTTTAAGTGGTTCATCAACTGAAACTTCCAATTTGAGTCATGCACATGGAGAGAGACTGATGAGTGGTCCATTGTGTTGGACCATTCCCAAGTTGGAACACATTGAAATACACCGTTTTCTAACAGTAAGAGGGCTCCAATCTGTTATGTCAAAGTGGGCTTTCATTACAATGGCTTAGCTTAAAATAACCTGTTTGATGAAAAGTGGAAGTTTCTTGTTTTACTGTGTTTTTAGGATGATATTGGCATTATTTTGCTCCTTTGTGCACAACATACTTATATGCCACTGGCAAAATCCAGAACACACTCCCCATTGACCCGAGTATGACTACTCTGATGACTGATATTAGCCAGAGTGCATTGGTGGTCCTGTTTTAAGGAATTCTTTGTCCTATCACTCAGGTGTTTTTTCAGATATTCCTATGGTCTGAAATCATGGATTATAGGATTTTAACTTGATAGGAGAGGTCTTTTGCTATGAAATTAATTATATCTCTTCACACCTGCTAGAGTATGAAGTTTCATAAACCTACACAACCATTTCTAGAGTCAGAATAACTTCCTCTCTAACTCAGGTCAGTTAACTCAACCAGGATACATACCCTGTTTTTAGGCCACAGAGCCCTTTGAGAATCTTAAAATCTCTCACCAGAAAAATGCATATATCCATCCACATTTGTTCAGAGTGTTGCTTCATTTTCTCAGTGTGAGAACCTTTGCAGGCATCTAGAGATGCTCAGAAAGGGGCACAGTGCAGACCAAAGCTCTAGAGCTGGTAACATTCCATACATAGGCCCTTTTATTCTGATCTTACAGGCTTGAGTGCTCATAAAACTGCCAAGCTGTCCCTGGTATCTTTATGCAGTGGCACAAGTACGTAGGAGAGGTGGAGACTAGGCTCCAAAAACAGGGGTGCCAGGAAGACCTTGCCATCTTCTATATACTATGGTGGCAGCTCTGTCTTGTAGTTAACCAAAACATGTCTTCCGTTGTGGAAGAATAAGCTGTCTGCCTAACTCTGCCAGTTGCCTCCCAACTTAACCTTTTTCTCTCTGACAAAAGTCTTTCCTGTGTGCTCTTGTCACATTACTGTTGTTGCAGGGCTGCTGCAAATTACACAATTTCCATTCTCCAAAACCTGTAGTAAGCCAGCATTGTCTATGGTGATAGAAGCTAGGACCATGGTTACTCACAGGGATGAGAGAGAGTTGATTGGAATGAGGCATAAAAGAACATTCTGAGTGATAGAAATGTGTGGTGGGATGGTTATACTGTATAACATCGTTTATAACTCATCAAATTGTGTGATTAAATTTCAATTTAAAAAAAAAAAAAAAACCTGTGGTCATTTCTCACTGGTTGCAAGTGTTAGACTCTGGCCTAGCCTTTGAAAAGCTGTACTGTCTGACCTCAGCCTCCTATGTAGCCCTGTCCCAGCCTGCTCCATGGCCAGTACTCTGTCCTAGGGTTTCAATTTAATAGGCCAGTCTCCTCTTTTTTTTTTTTTTTCAGTCTCCCTAATGTACATGTGCCAAAGGGGCAAGGAGGCCTCATCTTCTGACCTCCTCTAACCCCACAAGAAGAAGACAGAATCACCATCAGTAGCCCAAGGCCTATTCCTGCAAGGCCAGACAAGCCTCCCTCCAGCCCTTTCACCAACCCTAACACCAGTGGTTCCTCCCACAGCACCCACCACCTCTCTGCTGGGTTCAGTAATTCACTGCACTTACCACACAGAACTCACAGATTGTGAGGTTTATTAGGGAAGCAACAGGCTACAGTTCAAGTTCAGGAACACAGTCTTTCTCAGCCCACTGTCTCTCAGCCAACAGTCTCTCTCAGTCTCTCAGCAGTGGGTGTGTCTCAGTGTTTCTCTCCCAGCAGTGCATGCCTCTCACAGTCTCTTACAATGCGTGTCCCTCATGTCTCTCTCAACAACACGTTTCTTGCATCTATCTCTCGGCAATGCATGTCTCTCGCGTCTCACAGACAGCAGTGAGAGGTTTTTTTCTGTCTCTAGGAGGTCTCCTTTTGAGCCTGGCAGAGTGACAAACATCAGAATTCTATACACCTGAGAGAGAATGAACTTCCCAGAAGACTGCTTTGTGCTGCTCCCGACAGAAATACCCCAGTGGATAACTTGAACAATCAGGAGCTACTCAGATGCTCACAGCAAATTTCACCATGGAGTTTACAAAGACTTATGGCTAGAAAAGCCACACTATGTAATTTACTACACCACAACGTGGAACCCTGCTATATAAAGTAGATATAGATAAAGCTGCTTTGTTAATATTAAAGTATGAATTCTGCCATTTACCCATTATAAAGCCTTTTGGTCAGATAACCTGACCTAGTGCATTATGAGTGCCTGCCTGCTTAGTGCCACTCTAAAACATGGTTGGATATCCATATCACAAAAGTTTTTGAGTAGCTTTATATTAGATTGTGAAGAATTAAATTGCTGACAGGTATTTGGGGACCTATTGGAGCATCGTCATGGGATGGTAGATAGCAGTCCACAGACATAGTAGTCCATACTCTAGCCAGTTGAACTTCTAGTGGCTTCCTGACTTTTTCCTACCCTGTGATGACCACTGACTTGATACTCACCTCCTATACCTACTACCACGTTATAGAATCAGACAAGACCCAATTCTTCCATGATCCAGTTAGTCCCTAATAACTCTCTGACTGAAAGCTAACTGTTGAGTTTGTTTTCTAAAACCACATTGCTTGATATTGCTATTACTTTGGTCTTTCTTAATTAATTTATAAGCAGTAAGCTTTTTTTAGGACAGGGACTTCAGATAATTTGTTCCCCTTATTGTGTGCTCTGGTAGCATAGTGCTTATGGCATTTGACTGCTAATCAGAAGGCTGCTCGTTCAAACCCACCAGCCACTCTTTGGAAGGAAGACTGGGCAATCTACTTCTGTAGAGATACTGCCTCGGAAGCCCACAGAGGGGTTACCATGAGTCAGAACTGACTTGATGGCAGTTGAATTTGTTTTGGGGTTTTTTTTTTAAAAGCTAATAGAGCTTTACAGTCAGTCTTACAAGTTCAGTAAAGATTTGTTGAATGATTATAGAGGGAGCAAATAAAGATTTTTACTGCTGAAAAATTTAAAAACACTCTCACTATAACTTTGGTAGGGAACTCTGGTAGCATAGTGCCTAAGGCATTTGACTGCTAACCAGAAGGCTGGCGGTTCAAACCCACCAGCCACTCCTCAGAAGGAAGATGGGGCAGTCTACTTCCGTAGTGATTGGAAACCCAAGGAGGGGTCCCTATGAGTCAGATCTGACTCGATGACACTGGCTATAACTTTGGTATTGGTATTTTCTTCAAAATATTGGCAAAATGTCTACCTAAATAGAGATTAAATCAAGAGAATTACTAGTTTTACTAAATATTTTGGTTTAATGACTTTCCTTGGCTTAGAACTTTGTGACCAAAACATATCTCAATTGAAATAAAGAGATGTATTTAAGAAAGGTTATGGCATAAGTCTGATTCTGATTACCTATGCCCTTCCTGATCTTTCTGAGTTTCATCTTCCACACTCAGAGCTCTACATAGACAGCTCATTAGTCCCTTAACATATCTGGAGTTCAGATTTACCTTCACACCTGTGAACTTGCTCTTTCTCCATGCTCCTCAGTGCAGTTAATGACATAACTGTGCACACATCACCCTGCCTGAGAACCAGTGGCATCTTCTCTGCCTCCTATCCCATTTGTAAGCTGACATCAAGCTGCCCTCCATCATGTGATAAACCATGCTGGCATCACCATGCTAGCTCATGCATTTGTCATCTGTGTCTGAAGAACATTGCTCTGAGAACTCCTAATTGTTAATGTTCACTTTTCTCCAAGTCAAACAGATTTATAAGGAGATGTTAAATGACTTCAGAAAATGTATAACCGAGAAACTACATGTAAAATTTAAAAAATGAGATTTGTGATGGAATAATCTTTATTTTTACAATTGTTATTTTGTCACTGAGAGATTACTATTCCAAATACTTAGAAAGCTTCTGTGAAGTTAGTATTTCTAGATGATTTCTGTATTATATCACTTCCACTTTTCTTTCTAAGAAAGGGTTGTGACGAAAAGACATTAGTTTTAAGTTGTAAATGGGAAGTTGATACAATCAAGCATTCTCTGTAATGTAGTATTTTTCATTTTTCTATTTTTTTCTAGACCATGTTCAACAAAGTAAACCAGCAGAACAGGTATCCTCTGGGAACTCATTAGAAATGCAGAATCCCAGGGCACATCCCAACCTACTAAGTCAGAATCTAAATTTTAACAAGGGCTCTGGGTTTTCATTTACATATGAGGGTTGGAAATTTCTTTGTTTAGATCATTGGTGACAGAAGTAAGTGGAAGAATCCTCATTGGGAGGATCAAGCTATTTAAAAAAAAAATCAATTAATGGCCCTGATAAATGGTACTAGTGTGCACACTACACCTGCAAACCACACTTAGAAGAATTGTGACTAAGGTTCTTGTCAAAGTAACACGGCCTCCAAATTGTAGCCTGTGAAAGGATGTTTAAGTATGTGACTGCAGAAGAGAGTTTAGATAGATCAGATTTGCTAATAGAAATCTCTAAATAGGAGAAAATGTGGTATTTTCATGTATTCATTCATTCATTCATTCATTCACGTAGTAGCTCTTAGAGTTCTTAATTGGATCTTTTATTTAGAACCTACCTTATATTTTAATTCAAACTATTCTTTAAAATATGCCATTGAATTCAAGTTTATTACCTACAAGCAATTTTTTGAAATTTAAAAATAATTTTATCTGGGATATTATGATTCTCTATAGGATAGTTTGGTAAGAGTTCCACAAGACCAGAATGGTATTTTACTTCTCAAAGAGAGTATCTCAGAGAGTATCTCTGTTGATACAGAGAGTATCCTAGTTCTTTCTTATGTTAATACATCCTAAAATACTTATTTAGGCTTCAAGTTTTTTTTGTATTGTGGGGTACTGTCTGTCTGTAGGACATATCCTTAATTAATACACTATCATCTCAGGTCTTGATGCTAATGGAGGAAAGATACAGAGCTAGTGTCTGCAATAGATTATTCCTGAACCTCACATTAACCAATAGTGTCAGCCCCATCTCCAGCCCGACCTTCCATCATAAGCATTAATTGGTGTGGTATCAATCAAACACTCTTCTGTTTTTCTTTTCCCTTCTGAACTTGTAAGGGAATTGTTCATTCAAGAGTTATAAATCCTCTACTGGATTACCTTCTGACCTCTGAGAATCCAGAGCTTGCCTTATAACAGAATGCTTATTGGATTTAAATACCTTGCTGGTTCAATATAGTTACTATACACTGCTTGGTTAAAATTATTCGCCTGCTGCCTCACAACCATTACTGGTTCTATGCCATGGATCCAGCAATGGAAATTTCTGAATGATACTGGGATGTGCAACATATTTGCATAAATAGCAATGAAAATCTGTATTTCTTTAATCTGAATTTTAGGGACCTCTTGCAATGAGAGTAGCGAAACTAGCAATTAATCAAGGGATGGAGGTAAGTTAACTTTTTCACTTGTTTTTTACTTTTGGAACAGAGAATGGAGATTTAATTTAAATGAACCCTGTTTAGATGTGTACATTATTTTTTAATGTTTTAAAATATACCTGTTTGAACCTATTACTGACAGTCACCAGGTTTTTTGTTTTTTGTTTTTTTAGCTACGTCGTTGATTTCATTCTGTTTATGGTGTTGTTGATTCAGTATCATAATTACAAGAGTTTGGTAATATCATTGATATCCCACAATTTATAACACCTTGTTATTTTTGCCATTGAGTTAATAGATTTAGTGATCAGTGGTTCATAGAAATTCAAAAGAAATAAGAATTCGTTTTTTTTATTCTCAGCACCAGTATCATAGTATAAAAAAAATTCCAAGGACAACTTCCTAGCTCTTAGCTGAATCTAGCTATCTCCCCTTTAACATTTCAGTGTGCTTTTCTGCTGGGGGGCCCAACATAGACAAGGCAAATTAGGGGATCCTAGAGATTCTCCAGGGAGATGACTCCAAAGGAGTCAGAGTAGAGACAGACAGGGGAAAGGAGAAGTGCATCACCTATTGATCATGGGTTTTTAAGTACAGCTGTGTTCTAGTTTGATTAAATGATGAGAATTTTGAAGAAAGGTGCTTCTTCCTTTCAGAATAAGAGTTACTATGTCTTTCTGGGCCCCATAGCAATAAAAAGAATTTGGATTTATTAACAGTATGTGTAGTTTTAAAACTTTGCTAAGTACTTGATAAACTTTTCAAAAATTCTTACATAATAGTAACAGTTACACTAGCAAACACCTTAAATAGTCCTTGGTATGTTCCAGATTATATTTATATTACACCAAAAACCAAACTCACTGCCATTGAGTCGGTTCTGACTCATAGCAACACACTCATTGGGCTTTCCAAGGCTGTAAATCTTTACGGAAGTAGATCATCCCATCTTCCTTCCACAGAGCAGCTGGTGGGTTTGAACTACTGACCTTCTGGTTAGTAGCCAAATGCCTTATCCACTATGCCATCAGAGCTCTTTATATATATATTATGTATATTTGTGTGTGTGTGTGTGTGTGTAAATTATACATATATATATATATATATGTATAATTTACTCATATTTTATGTCTCTTAAATGTTTTACAAAGGCTGTACTTGGGTTATCTCATTTAATTTTCACTGTACCCCTATTTCATACATATTACCATTACTCTGATGTTCATACATACCTCTCTGAGACACAGAGAGGCTAAATAACTTACCCAAATTCTCACAGCTTCCAAGTGGTAGAGTGAGGGTTTGAACCCAGGCAGCCTGCATTCCAGCATCTCTGGTCCTCCTTATAATTCTAACCTGCCATATTACTCAGAGGGTTACACTTCTTTGGAGTAGCGTTATTAAATGTGAATTTATATTGAATATACCACATTTTAAAAAGTAATTCCTGCTGAAATGAATTTTGTTCTTATCCTCAGGTTGATTTAGTAACAGGATTAGCAATAGAAGAAGCTTGTTATGCTCAGGTATGTAAAAAAAAAAAAATCATAAATTCACAGATGATACACTCTTACAAATTATGTTTACCTTCTGTATAATTCAGATGAATTCTATATCCTGAGCAAGCCTACCCTTTTACCCATTCCAAAGTCATAAAATGGATTTGAAATAGTAATCATTTGACAATTACTAATGCTAATGATGGATTCTGTTGCACAGACTGGACTAATGACTCTTGTCTACTTAGAGAACTCTTGAGAATAATTACGTTAGTATCATTCACTGTAGCTGTAGTATTTTGTAGGTGTAGACTTGAGTCCTGACTCTATGTGTAGAGTGATGATGGGAGGAGGCCATAAGCAGTGTGGCTACTTTGTGCGTGCTTCTGTGTGTGAGGTTTGTGGGCTGTTCCTGAGCTATAAGCCCTGCCACCTGCCCCCTGAAAGTTTACCAGTTCAAATACATAGCTGCTGCTTTTGTATGCAGTAAGGCTTTCTGTAGAAGACCATAGTCTTCTTACCTATTTATTTTTCTGAGAGATGTAACCTTGCTTTTGGGCATCTGAAACAGCAAAAGAGTTTTGTTTTCCTTTCTCTGAGAACTGAAAATTGCATCTGCTCCCATTCAAGCATGGTGGTGTCCTGAATTGTGAGCAATATGTTGAGTGTGACTCTATGCCTGTTCTGTGCGTATATATCACCACTTGTTGTTAATGCATGCATGCTATGAAAAAAGTAAATTACAGACATCTTAGAAACAGACAACCTCATTGTGTGGAGGAAAATTTGAGGAGGATATTTGGAGTTAGAATGATAAATTTGTTAACATAATTAGGAGGATCGTTCAAATGACTTGTTGTTGTGTGCCATCAAGTCAATTCTGACTCATGGCGACACTATATTACAGAATAGAACTGCCCCGTATGGTTTTCTAGGCTGTAAATCTTTATGGGAGCAGATTTCCAGGTCTTATTTCTCCTGCGGAGCTACTGGTAGATTCGAGCCACCAACCTTCAGTGGATTTCAAAATTTTAGAATGTGCTTCTAATTTATTTTCTCAGATAAAGCTTGTTAAACCTTACAGTTGTTTTTAATTTTTGGTATAAATAACATCATGTTTTCTTTTTCTTAGACCATTCCAACAAAAGATAGACTTGAAGGTCTTCTTGCTTTTAAAGAGAAAAGACCCCCTCGTTACAAAGGAGAATAGAAGAAACATAAGTCTTTAAAATGCCAGTGTAATACATCTACTTCTGGAAGTATCTTTCAGATGCACTATATGCCTCAGCACATGAAATTTCACCAACCAAAGTGAAATGTGAATTATTCCTAAACTGTATTAAATAAACTCTGGATTGGGCCCCTATTACGTGTACCTTGTTCAATTGTATATCTTGCTATGTTCCTTCAGGTTTATAAATCTAGTAGTTTATGTTGTCAAGATCACAAATTCAAAAATACTTACATGTTCTTAAAATTTTCCTGCTTTCCATTTTTAATTTTTCAATGTGAATAATTTATATATTGCACACTTTAGGAAATAATATTGATTGTATGTCTACTCTGCTTCATTAAGACAATAAAATGATTTCTGTATACCAAAAATGTGAAGTTATACCAAATATCATTTATAAAGGATTATACACGTGCACATATGTGCTCATATTTACATGTATTCATCTCAACCTGATTCTGAATGAAATTACCAAATATAAATAAAATTAGTGAAAAGAAAACTTGACATTTTTTCTTCTCTCCCCTTCTTTTTGAATTGAATGACTGGTTGCATGTTGGATTTTAGAAAAAACAACTTTTCCATGCCTATTCTCTCTGTCAAGTAACTTCTTTTATACAGTCAATCCTAGAATAAGTGGGGGGAGGGAGTTAATCTAATCAGAAACAGTTTGTGAAGCCCCGCAGAGGCTCATAGCTGTTACACTTCTGAGACCACCTGGCAAGTGGTCTGGACTTACCTAGTCTACTGACCCAACGAAGAGACCTCCCCACACACACACCCATTGCCCCCAGTCAATTCTGACTCAGAGACCCTATAGGACAAAGTAGAAATGTCCCATAGGGTTCTAAGACTATAATCTACAGGAACAGATTGCCACATTTTTCTCCCACAGAGCAGCTGGTAGTTTTGAACTGCCAGCCTTTTGGTTAAACTTAACCACTGCCCCACCAGGGCTCTTGCAGTCAAGGCTGGACCCTGAGAATTGGCTTGGGGCCATGGATAAGAGTCGAGTGGCACCCTTTCTGTTTCCTTACCCCCAGCTGTTTATATCTGATTTCAGTGAGAGAAGAGGAGCACATAACACATTTTTCTCTCCTAACAGAAATACCATTCCTTTCTGCCACTGACCAGACAAAGCAACTCTGAATGGAGGGCAATGTCTGAGTTTATATAGCTATATCAGGAGGGTAGGGGATGTGAAGTGTGTAGGATGTGATGAAGTGTAGAATTCTATTAAAAAGGAATTTGAGCTCCATCATATGCTAGATATTGTTTTCTGTTCATCTTAAACGAGACCATCTTCTGGGACTTACGTCCAGTTCTGAGTCAGGTAGCACTAGAGAAGCCAAGCTCTCCATACACGTGCCCTTCATTGATTGTTAGCCCCTGGTATCTCACTGTCACCTTGGATGCAGCTGTGTTTCATTCCCTTGACATCTATGCACACTGATAAATTATCCTCCTCCTCTCAGATGTTGACATATGGAATGACTACCTATTTTACTATGATTTTTCTACTTGTCACAGTGATTCCATTGCTGTTTGAAAGTATATGAACTTTACAGTTTTTAAAATCACTGGAACTTTTTCTTAATTTGGGAAATTAAGCCTCAACCTCAAGTCTAAAACTCTTATGATGACAAACATGAGTTTACCCTAACAAAAGTAGCACAGTGGTCTTCACTAATGCATATACAGCCCTCTAAGGAGTACAGTTTATCACATTAGCTGCTGAGGCTATGCAGATTTATGATGATTGCTCAGCTGATCAGCATAATATAAAAGGGGCTTATTAAAATTCATATTTGGCTCTCTGGTGATTATATCTGATGGCACACGCTTTGTTAACTGATAACCTTGCTGTCCATTTCATGTGTGATAATTTACAAATGAAGTGCTTGTACTTGTTTTGATAGTCTTGTAAAGGTTTCAAGGCCATTTTGTCTTGTCTGTGACATGTTAAAATGCCATTTTCATTTTAACTAAGTAGGAAATAATTATATTAGTGGAGGAAAAATACTAAGGGTGTGCAGAATGGCTTGTCACTCCTGACTTGGACTCATCGTCTAGTCTGCTCTTGCTGACTGAGCGCCATTTAATTCCCTAAAGAGTTCTGATTAAGTCACGAGTGTATGTGAGAACAAAGACACCATCCTATAGTGACTTCAAAAACAGCAAGAGGAAAGTGCCCAACTCCATGTTTGATATTCTTTCGGCACAGCACTGTTGCTGGAGAATAGTCCATTTAACACTCTGCTCAAGGAAAGCAGTTGGGTACTTGGAGGTAGCTCTGCTCCTGCCTGGAGCTGGTCTGTCAGCTCCTTTGTTTTGGCCTTTTTCTTCCAGCACATGGAGTGTTTGCACATCCTTACACTGAAACCACATCAGAAACAAATGGAAACCAGAAATGCAGTAGATAGACCCATATGTTCAGATTAAAGTAAACAAAACTCAAAAGGAGAATGATTAATTGAGCACAGTTATAATTCAGAGGGTGAAAGCTAAATAAGGAAAAATATTGCACTTTATCTCAGAACATGAGACTTACTGGTCTTGAAGTAATTTAAATCAAAATTCCACTACCGTAAAGTTGAATTCTGACTCATAGTGACCCTATAGGACAGACTAGAACTGTCCACATAAGATTTCCAAGGCTGTAAATCTTTATGGAAGCAGACTGCCACATCTTTCTCCACAGAGTGGCTGGTGAGTTCAAACCAATGACCTCTAGATTAGCAGCCAAGCCCTTAACCATTGCACCACCAGGGCTCCTCCTGAAGTAATTTGGTGCTGGTTGATTTATAATTTCACTACCAAAGAGAAAAAATTCTCTGAGTTACTGAGGTTCTGTAGTAGTAGTAGTTATGTGCCGTCGCGTCAGACCCGACTCATAGCGACCCCTCCTTGGGTTTCCAAGGCAGTATCACTGCGGAAGTAGATTGCCCCATCTTCCTTCTGAGGAGTGGCTGGTGGGTTTGAACTGCCAGCCTTCTGGTTAGCAGTCAAGTGCTTTAGGCACTATGCTACCAGAGCTCCTACTGAGGTTCTGAGATGAGAAAATTCCTAACAGCCAAAATAAGAGATTTCCTGTGACGCAATTCTGTGATTTAAAGGATTTCAAGTTTGTGTTTGTTTTCGACGATGGGCTTAGTTTTCCATAGAATCAAGTCCTTAACTCTTTCTCCTGGCTATCACAGTAATTGGCTTGTCAGTAACAGCACTTAGAAGAAGAAGCTTTGTATATAGGGTGGCTAAGGTAAGGGAATGTCTATTCATGGAAGTGGTACTTAGAAAAAAAATGCATATTTTTCATATGCATTTGTAGCTGGTCAGCCATTTACCCTTTTCCTCAACTAACCTTAGTGCTCACTTCTGGTGATAGGACCTACTGTCTGGCAGGCAGACTTCCTTTTTAAAAATAATCAAGTTGTTATTCTCTATTAACCTAGTTAAATATTAACTAATATATATGTCAGTATTTATTGGGCTTTATCAAAATAGTGCTGATAATTTCCCATAGTATTTTAAAGACTCTGTGTGTGTGTGATAAAAAATACTTAAGCATTTTAAAGTTATTTACTTAGTTATTAATATTTTGTTAATACAAGGACCACTTTGCATAGATTACATATTACATAGATTGCATATTGTGATTTGGGGTATTTCAAGGAAAGGATCAAACCCTCTGCTCACAATGTGTGTGTGTCTGAAATCTAAAATCTAGAGTTTTTATTGACTTCCTTTGGATTTTCATAGTTCTTCTCTTTGGTACCCATTGCTGTTGAGTGGATTCTGACTCCCAGTGACCCTATAGGACAATACAGCTGTCCCACAGTAGTCTTCGTGGAACCAGACCACCACATCTTTCCCGTGGAACAGCTAGTGAATTCAAATTACCGACCTTTCTGTTAGCTGAGAGTTTAACCACTGTGTCCCCAGGGCTCCTCCTTGGGGACCTCCATAATTCAGGTGCCCCTTGGAGGAAGGGAGCTTTAGCAGTATAGTGGGTAAGGCATTTGGCTGATAACCACAAGGTCAGCAGTTCAAGCCTTCAAGCCTACCAGCTGCTCTGTGGGAGGAAGATGAGGCCACCTACTTCTGTAAAGATTTACAGGCTTGGAAAACCAATGGGGGTTGCTATGAATATGAATCAACTGGATGGCAGTGGGTTTGGTGGTTTGATTTTTGGAGGGAGAGAGCATAATCCTTGAACAACCTAGTGTGCAGTATTTGTTTTTCAGAATAATTCTTAGGGCAGCATGGGAGAACTGGATGTCAAGGATGAATAAGACTCACACCTCTCCGTGGTTCAGGACCAGCCCTTGTAACTCTGGTTCAGGAATAAGTGTGTCTTAATACAGAAGCACATTAGTATATACTCACTGTTGTCAAGTCGATTCGATTCATAGTGACCCCTCCTTGGGTTTCCAAGGTGGTATCACTACAGAAGTAGATTGCCTAGTTTTCCTTCGGAGGAGTGGCTTGTGAGTTTGAACCACCAGCCTTCTGGTTAGCAGTCAAATGCCTTAGGCACTGTGCCGCCAGAGCTCCCACATTAGTATATAGTGTAGTGGATTAAATTGTGTCCCAAAAAAATATGTATTGTAGATCCTAACCCCTATACCTGTGGTTAAAATCCCATTTGATAATGGGTTTTATTTTTTACATTAATGAGGCAGTATTAATGTACAATAGTTTTAAGCCAATCTCTTTTGAGATATACAAGAACAGATTAAGCAAAGATTAGCAAGTAGAGATGGGGGAAGATAGATGCCAAGCCACATGAAGATCACAGAAGAGCAGGAGCTCAGGAAAAAAAAAAAGGAGAGAGACCTTGCTCCAGAACTTAGAAAGAGAGAGCCTTCCTGTAGAGCCAACTTTCTGGATTCAGATTTCTAGCCTGAACTGTGGGAAAATAAATGTCTATTTGTTAAAGCCACTCACTTGTATTTCTGTTATAACCCACTGCCATCAAGTGAATTCTGACTCATAGCAACCCAATGGGGTTTCCAAGGATGTGAATCTTTACAGAAGCAGACGGCCTCTTCTTTCTCCCACAGAGCAGCTAGTGGGTTCGAACCACTGGTCTTTTGGTTAAATAACTAAGACACGTATGTTTTGATTTAAGGAACATTTTGACAAGGTTATTATGGATGATATCCTTGTGAATAAGATGAAAGAGTAAGGGCTGGGCATTATGATAACATCCCTGGGAGAAGTATTATTATAGTTTTACAGAAGTAAAGACTGGAACAGGGAACCATTATTTGCCCAAAACCCCACAGGTGTTTGATAAAGGTGTGTGGTAAAGTTGAGATGTGAACCTAGGTCTGCTATGAATCAGAATCGACTTGACAGCACTGAGTTTATCCTGTATAGAGCTAGTCCTGGCAATTGTGAATGCTGCATTGAATCTCTTAGGATAGTGTGGTAGTTATGTTTGTGTGTCAGCTTGGCTGGGCCTGGTTGAGTGGTTGAGCAGCTGGTGGTAGTTATTCCCCATGATGAGACTGGCAATCAACTCCATGGTGGGATCTACCACAAGTAGCTGAGTAGCTGCCTTTGGGATGTGGTCTGCTTCCTGTACATAAGGAGAAACATTGAGAATGGTCTCTAGCCTATGGCACGCTTGGACCCTGCATGTAGCCGTGTTGTTGCTCAGCAGCCTGCTATGCTCTGCAAACCTTGGGACTTACAACGGACTTAAGTTAATGGCCTGCCATGTGGTTTGGTAATATCAGGACTGTGCCTTTTTACTTGTCAACCTTGGGGCTTTTCAGCCTCAGCAGCCAGCATCTGTCTGAGTGAAGAAACACCTCTAGTTCCAGTGGGCTGGGAGCAGGAGGCAGAGCTGGACTCCAAGATTGAGGGGCTTTCACCCAGCCCCTACAGCCTGGCATTTTGAACTTGGACTTAAAGCCTCCAAATTGTATGAATAAACTCCTGTTTGTTAAGGACATCCCATTTGTGGTATATATTCTTGTCAGAGCAGCACTAGATAACCAGAAAAGATAGTCACAGCAATCAGTGTGTGACCTTTTGTTTTAGTTCCCCCAACTCAGCTCCTGAATGCAAGCAAATATGAGGACTTGTGCTTTGATCACAAAACCTGTGAAAAAGAAGGCAACATAAGCTCCATGGAAGCTGAGAACATGAGGGAGCTTAAAGAAATATACTGCAATCCCAGGCTGGGGAAATATAAGTGTCTTGCTCTATTCTACGTAGATCATACTAACCGAGAGTCTTATTATATTTGGTCTCAATGTCACAAGTTTGTGTGCTTACAGATTCACTCTGTGGTTTTCTGGAAAGCTCATAGAAGCTCTTTGGTCAAATTTCAACACCTCCAAAATGCCATAAGGCCTTGGGCAAAGCATTTAATCACTTTGAGCCTTGATCTTCATTTGTAGGAATCCGATTGTTCAAAATCATTGCAAAGATCCAATCAGATTCTATGTGTTTTATCTATATTTATAAATATTCTGTAATTTGTAGGCCTTATACAGAGGTGAAGGAGTGTTTTTTTTTATTTCATACTTTGAGAGACCAGCTGGACATTGAAGCAGGTGTCACCACCATGTCCAGTTCAGGGGCTTGTAAAAGAGTCTGGGTCTTGCTGCCTGGAAACAAGTCTAAGCGAGCATGATATCTATCTTCAAGTAGAACTGCATATTGGAACTAGGACATTCAAAGGTGCCACAGAGGCTGCCAGCAAGTCTGAGGAAGCCACGAGGGCCCCACTACCACTCTACCTTCAGTTCTGTGCTTGTTGGTATCACACATTGAGCTTTCTCACCAATGTCCTTTTTCCAGGCACTTATATGTTGAAGTTTCCAGAAGGACTGGGCTTAGGCCATAGTCAATACTGAGAGAGCTGTTTAGTCTTTCTGATCCACAACCTGCTCCCTGCCACTGAAGTGTTAGAGCAAAAACTGGGCAGTCCTGGGGCAGAGCTGTTATGTTGAGAATTTGAGGTGGGAGAGGGACAGTGTTTCTAACATGAGGGTTTTAAATGGCATGATTCCAAATCACACCACTTTAGCACTGACACAGATCTAATAAATGTGAAATTACATTACAAATGTTAGTCACTACGGGGTTGGTCTTAAAAGGCAAAGAAAATAGGTATTTGCCTAAGATTTATCTGGTTGTCTACTTTGGCCCTTTGGAGCCATAGTTTAAACAACC
Source organism: Orycteropus afer afer (assembly GCF_000298275.1). Classification (NCBI taxonomy): domain Eukaryota; kingdom Metazoa; phylum Chordata; class Mammalia; order Tubulidentata; family Orycteropodidae; genus Orycteropus; species Orycteropus afer. Next base: position 4,985,718 of record NW_006921823.1, on the reverse strand, counting down.
TTAGTTCTTTTCATCTTTTAAGAACAATTATCATCATGCCTAAATGCCAATTTTGGGAGCTGGTTGGGGAAATTGCTCTGAGAAAAGCAACCTATTTTCTCATCGCCTTGTTAGGTTTCATGTGATACCTAGGTGTTCTTCCCTTATTACTGGGGCCCTAGCATATTCCAGGCCTCCTGCAGCAAGCCATGGCCACACCAAGAATAGAGGACAAGTTTCCTGCCCAGACTTCAGCTCATTACCAAACCAACATCTTGCTGCCAAGACTCCTTTAAATAGGTCATTCCTCTAATGTGTTTAAAAAGGCTGATACGTAAAATACTGTGCAAACATCCTCTCTCATGAACTCATTTCACAAATCAGGTAACTGAACACTTCTAAAAAGAAATATTAAAATGACCATACCATCAACATGCAGCTCAGGGATTATACTACTCTAGTGTGATGTTCACAAGAAAAGGCTTCAGACAAATTTGAAAACTGACAAGTAGACTCTCTTGGACTTTTCAAATATAGCATGAAGTCACTTTCACTTTCAGCCTCTGAACTGTGCTGAATGACTCCTTTGTGCAGTTTATAGAAAGTGACAAAAACTATTTGGCAAGCTAGAGAAGTTCAAATTCCTAATAACCTCTTCTGCGTTGATAATGTTTCTCTTGAATTGTCTATCAACACTTTTCTGAAACAGACTTTTTTGAAGCCTATTGCATACTTAAGAGTGATTATAATTTGAATGCTTTAAAAACATATTTTTTAAAATATATGCTATAATAGATAGGAAATAGCCCACATCTAACTTGGTCAAAAGAAATTCTAATTTTTGAAGAGGTGTGATTTGTGTATTTTTTATTCTTAATACTTACCAATTGCTTTGTTATATGCTTGCTTAACATCAATATAAATCTGCATATAACTGAAAATACTATGGACTGCCAGAAGAATGAGCAAATCTGTCCTGGAAGAAGTGAATCCAGAATGTTCCTCGGAAGCAAGACTGGCCAGACTTTGTTTCATGACTTTGGTCATGTTGTCAGAGGGGACCATTCCCTGGACAAGGATATCATTCTTGGTAAAGTAGAGGGTTGATGAAAAAGGGGAAGACCCTCAACAAGATGGATTGGCACTGTGGCTGCAACAATGGGCTGAAGCATAACAATTATTGAGAGGATGGTGCAGGACCAGTGTTTCGTTCTGTTGCACATAGAGTCGCTGTGAGTGAGAGCCAATTGAAAGACACCTAACAACAGCAACAACATAGTTGAAAAGTTATTTTCTTTTACCTTGGTATTTGTGGGACTATATAATGTGACCTATGATTATTATTAAACCACTCTTCTAAAATGGTTGACAAGCAAAGATGATGTTTAGCCTGAACTTCATGGCCCTAGCCCTCTTCATTTAGATGCTTTGTGACTTCTCAGTGCCTCTGTTTGTCCATGCTTAAAGCTCCAAGCAATATGTGCTCTCTTTAGTTACTATGTCTTACAACTTATATAACCCCACATATTCTACACGTGTATTGAAAACATTTGCATGTGAAGGCATGAAAATGTATACTGAATTTTCTAATAAAACTGGACAGAGCTGACATTTTTAACTGCATCACATTTCCGCAGTGATAATCTAGTTTTGGAAATTAGACATGATGAGTAGCAGAGTGATTATGCGTACAAGGAAAAATAGCGAAGTCCTGGCCCTGGTCCAGGCCCTACTTCTCTTGCTCAATGACCTTAAGCAAATGTAAAATAAAGGCTACTATATAAAAGAGGACTGATCTGGCCTATTTATCAAATATGAGAACAAAGAAGCCCAGTAAACATTCTTGGATTCCATTCCATATCTCTGAATGAAGATTCTGCGATTAATATTGAGAAAAAAGCCCCTCAGGTGATTTGGGGTAGTTTTTCTTTTTCTATTTCTTTTTTTTTTTTTTTGAGATATTTTTTACACACCATAAAAGTCACCCTTTTAATATGTACAGTTCAGGTTTTTAGTATATTCACAAAGTTGTACAATCATCACCACTATCTTATTCCAGAACATTTTATTCACCCCAATAAGAAACTCTGTAACTCAGCAGTCACTCCTTTTCCCTCCCAAAAAACTAATGTATTTTCTGTTTCTATATATTCTAGATATTTCATATAAGTGAAACCATAAATATGTAGCCTTTTGTATCTGGCTTTTTTCACTCAGTATAATGTTTTCAAGGTTCATCCATGTTGTAGCATGGATCAGTACTTCATTCCTTTTTAAGGCTGAAAATATTCCATTGTATGACTATATATTTTGTTTATCCATTATCACTTGATGGACATTTGGTTGGTTTCCACTTTTTGGCTATTATGAACAATGTTTCTGTGAACATGTATTTACAAGTTTCTATGTGGGCATACTTTACCAGTTCTGGGTATGTACCTAGAAGTAGAATTGCTGTGTCATACGATAGCTATATGTTTAATTTGAGGAACTGTCAAATTGGTTTTCAAAGTAGCTACACCATTTTACATTCTCACTAGCAATGTATAAAGGTTTCAATTTCTTCACATACACACCAACACTTGTTATTAACCTTTTTTATTGTCGCCATCTGTTCTGGTTACCTAGTGCCTCTCTAACAAGAAATATACCACAAATGGGATGACCTTAAAAAACAGTTTATTCTTACAATTTGGAAGTTTTAAGTCCAAGTTCAAAATGCCAGGGTCTAGGGGCTGAGTGAAAGCCCCTCAACTTTGGGGTCCAGCTCCGCCTCCTGCTCCCGGCCCACTGGAGCTAGAGGTGTTTCTTCACTCAGACAGCTATTGGTTGCTGAGGCTGAGAAGCCCCAAGGTTGACAAGTAAAAAGGCACAGTCCTGATGTTACCAAACCACAGGGCAGGCCATTAACTTAAATCCATTGTAAGTCCCAAGGTTTGCAGAGCATAGCAGGCTGCTGAGCAATGACACGGCTACATGCAGGGTCCAAGCGTGCCATAGGTTAGAGATCATTCCCAAGGCTTCTCGTTATCTACAGGAAGAGACCACATCCCAAAGGTAGCTACTCAGCTGCTTATGGTAGATCCCACCACGGAGTTGATTGCCAGTCTCATCATGGGGAATAACTACCACCAGCTGCCCAGCCACTCAACCAGGCCCAGCCAAGTTGACACACAAACATAACTACCACACCATCCTAGTGAGCTCTGGTAGCATAGTGCTTAAGGCATTTGACTGACAACCAGGAGGCTGGTGGTTCAAACCCACCAGCCACTCCTTGGAAGGAAAATTGGGCAATCTACTTCTGTAGAGCTACTGCCTCAGAAACCCAAGGAAGGGTTGCTATTGGTCAGAAACAACTTGAAGGCAGTGAGTGAGTGGAAGTGAAGGGTTATCTCATTGTGATTTTTATTTGCCATTTCCTAAAGGTGGCATAGTGCCTAAGGCATTTGACTGCGAACCAGAAGGTTGGCAGTTCAAATCCACCAGCCATTATATAGAAGGAAGACTGGGCAGTCTACTTCCGTAAAGATATACTGCCTCGGAAACCGAAAGGGTGGTCACTATGAGTCAGAATTGACTCGATGGCAGTGAGTTTTGTTTTCTTACAAAGATTAATAAAGGAGCCCTAGTGACACAGCCACTCCTCGGAAGGAAGGTTGGGCAATCCTACTTCTGTAGTGATACTGCCTCGGAAACCCAAGGAGGGGTCGCTATGAGTCTGGTCCGACTCGACGGCACATAACAACAACAACAACAGTGACACAGCAGTTAAGCTCTTGGCTACCAGCTGCAGCATGGGAGAAAGATGTGGCAGTCTGCTGTCATAAAGATTACAGCTTTGGAAACCCTATGGTGCAGTTCTACTCTGTCCTGTAAGGTCGCTACGAATCAGAATTGATTCTATGGCAATGGCTTTGGTTTGGTTAATGATTAATGATACTAAATATATTTTCTTTTGCTTATTGGCCATTTGTATATCTTCAGAGAAATGTCTCTTCAAGCCCTTTGCCCATTTTTAATTGAGTTACTTGCTATTTTATTGTTGACTTATAAGTGTTCTGTATCTATTCTGGATACAAGTCCCTAATAAGATATATAACTTACAAATATTTTCTTCTATTTCTGTGGGCTGTTTTTTCACTTTCTTGACAGTGTCCTTTGTCACACAAAAGTTTTTAAATCTGGTGAGATCCAAGTTATTTATTTGTTCTTTTACTGCATGTGCTTTTGGTGTTATAACTAAAAACCATTGCCTAATCCAAAGTTATAAAGATTTACACCTATGTTTTCTTATAAGTTTTATAGTTTTAGTTATTACATTAAGGTATTTGAAACAGCGTTGAGTTCATTTTTTTAATATAATGTGACATAGGGGCCAACTTCATTCTTTTGCATGTGAGTATCCAGTTGCCCCAGCACCATTTGTTGAAGATTATTCTTTCCCCAACTAAATTGTCTTGGCACCCTTGTAGAAAATCAGTTAACCCTAAATGAAGGTTCTTACCTAGTCTCTCAGTCTATTCTATTAATCTATGTCTATTCTTATGCCAGTACCACACTGTCTTGATTACTGTAGCTATGGTAAGTTTTGAAATTGTAAAATGTGACTCCTTCAAATTTGTTCATGTTTTTAAAGATTGTTTTGGCTACTTTGGTCTACTCAGACTTTCTCTTTCTCTTCAGCCACCTTAGAAAGTTTGTATCTGTGTTAGACTGGGTTCTCCAAAGAAGCAAAACCAGTAAAGCTGAGAGAGAGAGATTGAGATTTATCTTAGGAAAATGGCTCACACACTTATAGAAGCTGGCAAGTCCCTAGTTCCTGGATCAAACGTCAAACGAAGTTTTTCCCAACTCATGCAGCTTTAGGGGCTGACAAGCTCAAGGTTGGCAGGCAGTATACTGACTGTTGACTTTGGCGGATGATGAATCCAAGATCACCAGGCCAAATGGTGGATTGTTCATTAATGGACAGTTGTAGGCAGCACAACAGAATCCAGATCCAAAGAAGAGTCTCTCATTTTCCCAGGATGTCCATATATATATTGGAAACAAGGCACACCCCTAGGGAAACTCCCTTTCAATGGATTGGATGCTCAAAACATATACATCCAATCTCATCATGGGAATAACCACATCACAACTGCTTAAAACACTCAGAATCATGGTCCAACCAAGTCCACATACAACCCTCAACTACCACACTATCTTCTTAGGAATTTTTCCATTTCTTCCAGGTTATCTAATTTGTTAGCATATAATTGTTGATGGCACTCTTTTGTAATCTTTTTTTGTTTCTGTGTGTTTCCTTTTTCATTCCTGATGTTACTAATTTCAGTATTCTCTCTCTTTTTCTTGGGCAACCTAGATAAAGTTTTGTTGATTTTGTTGATCACTTCAAAACTAACTTTTGGTTTAGCTGATTTTACTCTATTGTTTTTCTATTCTTTCATTTATTTCCATTTATATTCATAAATAAGGTATACAGAGTAACTTTCTGATTTCTGGTACATCAAAACTAAAGTTTATTAAGTTTTATTATTATCCTTTTACTAGTGTCAAATTTAGTGCAAAGAAGATTAGGAATTACTGCTGTGTTTTATTTGGAATTGATGTTCTATTGATAGACCCAACCAAATACAAACAAACCAGTAGCCACTGAGTTGATTCTGACTCATTGTGGCCCCAAGTGTGTCAGAGTACAACTTCAATCCATAGAATTTTCAATGGTGTCATTTTTTGGCAGTAGATTTCCAGGTCTTTTTTCTGAGGCACCTTTGGATGGAGTCAAACTACCAACCTTTCAGTTAGTTAGCCAACCACTAACCCTTTATACCACCCAGGGATCCATGACAATAGGCCTTAGGAAACAGAAACAGGCTGCTTCAGCTGAGGTTTCCACTGCTCTGTCATGAAGTTGGGTTGGTTTGTAAGGGATTTGTTCTCATTAAACCCTAAGAAGCTATGCTAGTGGCTGTAAACCAAAAGAAATTAATTCATAATTGTAGCTCTGAAGTAGTAAAAATAATTAACTACTGAGATCCTAGCATTTGTAAATATAAATAAATCTTTTGTGTTTCAGGAAAAGTATACACTTTTTTTCCATGCTGTTAAATTTACTTTCCTCTGTTAGATACCTAGACTATGATGGCAAAACTGTTTATTAATGTGAATTTGTCACACCTTGGGAAGGATTTCAAGCACAGTAAGAATTTAGTAGTGATGAAATCCAACAGTCCTTTCTCTAAATAGATCAATCAATCAGGACAAAATAAAAATAATCAGGATAAAATTTATGGTTTGCAAAAAAAGAATTTTTGATTTGCAATAGAAGCAATAAAATCAGAAGTTGGTTTTTTTAAAAGATCACCAAAATTGACAAACCAATGCTAGACTGACAAAGAAAAAAAGAGAAAATATGCAAACAACCAAAATAAGAAATGAAAGAAGAAACATTACAGCTGACCCAATGTTATTGTCAAGTCGGACCCGATTCATAGCTACCCTTCCTTGGGTTTCCGAGGCAGTATCACTACGGAAGTAGATTGACCCATCTTCCTTCCGAGGAGTGGCTGGTGAGTTTGAACTGCCAGCCTTCTGGTAAGCAATCTGGTAGCACTATGCTACCGGAGCTGACCCAATAGAAATAAAGATAATTATGACATAATATTATTAATAACTGTACAGCAACACAGTAAACTAGATGAAATGGACAAATTCTTAGAATCACACAACTTGTCCAAACTGACATAAAAGGAAATAGAAAATCTCAACAGACTCAAAATAAGTGAAGAGATTGAATCGGTGATTAAAAACCTCCTAACAAAAAAATGTCTGAGACCAGATGACCTCACTGGAGAATTCTACCAAACAATTAGAGAATATTTGTCATCAATCCTGTTTAAACTCTTCCAAAAGACAGAGCAGTAAGGAATACTCCCTAATTCAATCCCTGAAATAAATATAACCCTGATACCAAAACAATACAAAGACACCACAAGAAAAGAAAACTACAAGCCAATATCCCTTATGAAATTAAATGTAAAAATACTCAATAAAATGTTAGTAAATAGAAACCAATAGCATATTATAAGAGTTAGACACCATGGCCAAGTGGGATTTATTCCAAGATACAAGGATGGTTCAACATTAGAACAGCAATCAAGGTAATACACCTCATCAATTGAACAAAAGAAAAGAACCACATGATCATGTCTAAGGATGCAGCAAAAAGCTTTTGATAAAATCCAATACTCTTTCTTGAGGCAAACCCTCAACAAGATTGCAATGGAAGGGAAGTTCTTCAGTATGATCCAAGGCATATATGAAAAACCATCAGCCATCATTATACTTGATGGAGAAAGATGGAGAGCTTTCCCCTTAGTATTGGGAACAAGACAAGAGTGCTTCCTCTTGTCACTTCTATTCAATAATGTTTTAGAAGTCCTAGTCAGAGCAATAAGACAAGGAATAGTAATAAAATTATCCATTGGGAAAAGAAGAAGTAAAATGAACACTCTTCGCAGATGACTTGATCCTATAAATAGAAAAAAAAAAAAAATCCATGTAAAAGTTTCTAGAGCTAAGAGGAATTTAGAAAAGTTGTAAGGTATGAGATCACCAAATAAAAACCAGTTGGTTTTCTATACTCTAGTAATAAAAAGTATGAAAGGAAAATTATTTCATTTACTATAGCATCTAAAAGAATAAAATACCTAGGAATAAATTCAACTAGGTATGTGAAACATTTATAAAATGAAAATTATAAAACACCACTAAAAGAGATTAAGAAAATTTAAGTGAATTGAAAGATGCTCCATGCTTATGGGTTGGAAGACTTAATATGGTTAAGATGTTAATACTACCCAAGATTCAACATAATCCTGATTAAATATTTAACAGCTTTCTTTCAGAAATAGAAAAACTGTTTCTTAATTCTGTGTGGAATGTTAAGAAACCCCAGATAGCTAAGCAATTCTGAAGGAGAAGAACAAAGAGGAGGATTGACATTTCCTGGATTTAGAACATATTATACAACTATAGTAATCAAAGCAGCCTGGTACTGGTATAAAAATAGACATGTAGACCAATGAAATAGAATTGAGACTCCAGAAATAATCCCATGTCTATTGTCAACTGAGTTTTGACAAGGGTGCTAAGTCTATTCAACGGGGAAAAAGAGTCTTTTCAATAAATGGTGTATCTTCAATAAATGGTGTCTCTTCAATAAATGCCTCACATCATCCAAAAAATCCAATTCAAAATAGACTAAGGACCTAAATGTACAAACTGAGATGATAAAATTCTTAGAAGAAAATGAAAGACAATGCTGTCAGGCCTAGCTTTTTACAGTAGATTATCTAATATAATGACAAAAGTACAAACAGCAAAGGACAAATAAAAATTAAAAACTTTTGTTCATCAAAAGACTTTACCAAGTGGGAGGGAAAATGTGGAACAATATCCAAAAACTCAACAATGACCAGAATTACTGATCAGATGAAATCTGGTGAGACTCCCAATACTATGGCCCTGAATACATTCTGTGTCTGGAATAAAACTCACCCCCCGAGGCGGGCTCTCAACCCAATAGTTAACAAGATATACACGCAAACCACTCACCCCAGGATGATGCACACACTTACTTTATGGTAATACATCCCTTAGAGCAATAGACCATGGGACAGCAGAGGACCAACATTGAAATTAAGGAAATGCAGGACAAACAGGAATGCATAAATATGAGGCACACAGGGGGAGGGTTACAGGGTAGGGAGGGGAGGAGACTGGATTAGGACTGGACATGGTGAATGGCGAATGAAACTAAATGTATGCGTTACATTGAATGTAAAACAAGCTCTTAAAAAAAATGACAATAGCAACTTGAAAGATAGATAGGAAACTTAATAGGCAGTGAATGTATGTTAATGAGACAGGAACAACGCAGAAAAGGAGGGTGAGAGTGGTATGCTCACGCAACTTGAAAAATGTAATCAATATCACTAGATTGTACATGTGTAAACTGTTGAACGAGTGTATATTTTGCTGTGTTTTGTGTCCATGCTCAACAAAAACAAAATAAATAAAATTTAAGGGGAAAAAAAAACAGACTTTACAAAAAAGAAAAGAGAAAAAGACAAGCTACTGGCTAAGAATATCTTCATAAATCATATACCCAGTAAGAATCTAATAACAAATGTGTGTGTGTGTGTGTGTGTGTATGACTTCCACAACTTAGCAATATAAAGACAAATCATCAAAAAATGCACAAAGGACTTGAATAGACATTTCAACAAAAAAGACATTCAAATGGCCACTATACAGGAAAATATGCTCACTGTCATTAGCCATCAGAGAGATGCAAATCTAAACCACAATGAGATGCCATTTCATTCCCACTAAGATGAGTCGGGGCCGACTCGATGGCAAACAACAACAACAACAACAACAAGATGGTTAAGATAAATAAAAGCAGAAAATAACAAATGTTGGCGAGGATGTGGGAAAATTGGAATGCATATCCACTGCTGGTGGGAATGCAAACAGGTACAGCCATTGTGGAAAACAGTGTGGCACTTTCTCAGAAAAGTAGAAAGGGAATTACCATGTGACCCAGCAATTCCACTCCTAGGTGTATGCCCAAAAACCTTGAAAGGAGAGACTCAAACAGGTACTTGTACACCAATGTTCTATTCACTATATTGGACCAGCACTATTCACAATAGCTAAAGGGTGGAAACAACCTAAATGCCTATCAGTAGGTGAATGGGTAAATAAAATGCATGTACACACATGGAATACTATTCAACCAGTAGGAGAAACAGAATCTTGATACATGCTACAATATGGATGGAGGTTGTAAACATTATGCTGAGTAAAATAAGTCAATTTCAAAAAAGACAAATATTACTTTCACCCAAATCACAATAAAAATTAAAATAAAAGAAAATGTCAAATATTATGTGACTTCACTTATATAAAAGCAAGAAAAGACTAAAATATAGAAACCAAAGTTTATTAGTGTTACCAGTAAGCAGGAGGGAGGGGAAAAGGGGCTGGTTAATGTTGTTATGTGCCACTGAGTCGTCTCCTACTCATAGTGACCTTATGTACAACAGAACGAAACACTGCCCAGTCCTTTGCCAGCCTCATGATCCCTACTATACCTGAGCCCATTGCTGCAGCCACCATGTCAATCTATCTTGTTGAGGACCTTCCCCTTTTTTGTTGACACTCTGCTTTACCAAGCATGACATCCTTCTCCAGAGAATGGTCCCTTCTGACAATATGACAAAAGTAGGTGAGATGAAGTCTGGCCATTCTTGCTTTCTAGGAAAATTCCGGCTGAACTTCTTCCAGGACAGATTTGTTCTTTTAGCAGTCCATGATACTTTTAGCATTCTTCACCAACACAACTCAAAAGCATTGCTTGAACAATTTCTCTCAGAAAGATCAGCACAAGGCCGGTCCCCATGAGGCAGAGATTAAAGATGTCCCAAATGTCCAAACTACTGTACCACTCCATCATATCAGACATTAACTCTTCCTCCTCCTACCAGTAATTTCCCATCTTAGGGTTCTGTATTTTGCTGTAACACCTCACAGAACTCACAGACACCCAGTGGTTCGTCCCATGTAGTAGTGGTGGAGGCTGGCAGGCTGGCGAGTCCCAGGTCCATGAGTAGGTCTGGAGGATCCTCCCAATTCTTGGGGTTTGATGAACCTTGATCAGCAGATCAGATGATGGCTGCTGTCTCAAATCCAGGGGTGAGATGAGGATGAGCCAAGACACAAAATTGGAGCAAGAGGAGGGGGCGAACCTTCCCAGGAGATTCGTAGGTGTACCTTCAGGGAAGCTAAGGGTGGTGATTTGAATTATACCCTCCAGCAAGGCAGGACTCCAGGTACATTCCACCTGTGTTGCCCCAACAGAAATAACCTAAATCCCATCACAGAGTTGATTGCCAGTCGTTATAGGGAACCAGCTGCCCAGCAAAATTGATACCTGACCTTAACTACCACACCACCCCAAACAGGCATGGATTAATGGGATTTATAAAACATCACAGAATGGAGGACAATGGCTAGAAGGGCCACATTAAGCAATTCACTGCAAGCATCAACTCTTCTTCAGTCTTCTTTATTCATTGTCCAGCTCTCACGTGCATGTGAGGTGATTGAAGATACCGTCGCTTGGGTTAGGCTCATCTTAGTCTTCAAGGAGGTATCTTTGCTCTTCAGCATTTGAAAGAGGTCTTTTCCAACAGATTCACCCAATGTAATATGTCTTTTGATGTCTTGACTGCTGCTTCCATTGGTGTTGATTGTTAAACCAAGTAATATGAAGTCTTTGACAACTTCAATCATTTCTGTCAATGTGATACTGCTTATTGGTCTGGTTGTGAGGATTTTTCTTTTCTTTATATTGAGGTGTAATCCATACTGCAGACTGTAGTCTTTAATCTTCATCAGTAAGTGCTCCAAATCATCCTTACTTTCAGCAAGTTGGTTAATGGTGACTGAAAACTTGCACTGAATAAGGGTAGGATTGTACATCAGATTATTATAAGTGTTGTCGATAAGTTGTACATCTGTAGAAAGATGAGTTGGCAAAAGCTGTGTGACATATATATATATATATATATATAGGCTGTTTATGTACAACCAAAAACCACCTGAGATCTCATTCCTTGATTTGGAGGTTTAGGGTCACAGTTGCATTGGACATCCCAATCAATTGGTCTAATATCATGTTTAATGCTCTGTTCTACCTCTTAGTTTGTTGCTTATTGCCAGGGGCCTTAAAAGCTTGCAAGCAGCCATTCACAGTATAATAATTGGTCTTTATTCACTTGGAGTAACAGAGGAAGAAGGAGAGTCAGAAATAGCAGGAAATGGAATGTGTGGCTATTTTCCTCTTTTGCCATGAGACCAGAACTACACAGTGCCCAGCTACCATTATTGAACATTTTGATCAAAGTTTCTATATAAGAATCCTGATCAAAAGGGGGGAAATGCATAAAAGAATTTCAAATGCTCATGGAATCCATATTTTTTGTAGTTATGGAGGATAGATGAACCCCTGAAACTATTGCTCTGAAATAATTTTGAAACCTTAAACCAAAAATATTCCTTAAAAGTCTTCATAAAACCAAACAATAGTCTAGCTTAACTAGTGAAGAATGTGCCTTGAGTATTGTGCTCTTTTAAGATCTATCTATATGGGTCAGATTGATAAAAGCAACATGAAATATTACATAGGAAACTTAGGGGCAATGAGTTTGTGTTAATGGGGAAGAAACAGCTTGGAAAAGGAGGATGAAAACAGTTGCACAACTCAAAGAATATAATCAATGTCACTGAATTCTACCTGTAGGAATTGTTGAATTGGTGTATGTTCTGCTGTGTATCTGCTTAACAAGAACAATAAAATAAATTATAAATAAAATCGGTGATTTGTTATGTCCAAAATATGTTAAGAAACCAGACATATTCTAGTTGATGATTATTTGAATATGTAGCTGGCCCTTGGTTAAGACACAAAAGAATTTTTAGGTTAAGGTATAATTGAAGAAAACTCATTAAAGGCAGCCCCTCCATAGAAAGGTCAACTTTGGGGGTTGAAGGCCCACATGAGTCATAAAACGGCAATTCGTCATCACACTGATGGACAGCTAGCCCTGGAGCAGTGCACTGTATTGAAATGTCCATTGTTGCTACTATGGCTAATTACCAGTTGGCTCCACATGAGAGTTTGTATTGAGTTAAAAAACATTTTATGCTACACAAGCTTTTTATTAATGTAATAATTACAGCATATTTGTCTTAAGTATTTTGCAAGTGGTCTATTTGGATAACACTGGCAAGATTAAATTATGGCTTCTCGCTAACATTATTGCTCAAGAACATCAAATATGATTAATTGAGATTTGATGTATTAACGTACATCTTTGGCTCCCAGTATCTTTGACCTTTGTCTTGTCTTTTCGTACATATAAAATAATCTTATTGTGGGGTCTTGTCTATTGTTTCCATCAAAAATGCCAGGAACCACTGGGGCAAAACATTTGATTTCAGTTTTAATGGATAGTTTGTACAACGATCAAGAGGAATAGATCCAAGCCAGCCACAATACTGCCAGAAACTAGGAACTTCAAAGCGTCTTTTCAGAACTCTGAGGGAAGTGAAATTTCTCCATATCATCCAACTTAATTATTGGCAATAAGTGAGCACTGGCAAGCAGCACGCATCACATGGTTCCAGTTCTGCTTCAGAAAGGTCAGCATGCAGCACATATACCGGTTTACAGATGCAGCCTTGTACCCTGAGCCCACAACACAAGCTTAGGACATATTATGCAATGCCATGTGCACTGATTAATGGCTGCTTGCACAAGAAGTTTCTCATTACCCTGAAAGCAAGCATCTTGGGAATGATTAACTTTGTAACCTACTCTCATCTCACAAATGGAGAAGAATCAAACAGAAGTTCAAAATCATGTGCTTCAGAAATAACTGAATGTGTCATGGCTTCTTAGTGTGCACATGCTTAAAAACAATTTTAAAGTCACTGAGTAAAACAGGAAACCCATTTGAGATTTTTTTTTAGGAAGTGGGATTTTCACATGAGTTTGGTTTGTGTGTAAACACTCTCTTCTACAGTATACTGTATTTTAATTTTACCTTTATATATTTTAATTTGCTGAGAAATGTCAGGTCTAATGCTCCATCTTGTGAACTAAATATTGAATATACACTTTTGGGGCCACAAAGATATGACATTCTCATAACCCCACCAAAAAACAAAACAGTTGCCATGAAGTCAATTCCAACTCATAACAAATTCATGTGTGTACAAGTAGAACTGTGATCCACAAGGTTTTCAATGGCTGATTTTTTAGAAGTAAATCTCCAGGTCTTTCTTCCAATGCAACTCTTCTGGGTAGACTTGATCTGCCAACTTTTTGGTTAGCAGGCGAGTTCTTAACGCTCAACCCATATACTCCTGCATATTATGGAAAAGTTACAATGAATATTCTTATGCTTATACATAACTAAAAAGGTAAACTAATTCTACTTTAAATTAAAGATTTAAAAATCTTATCACTTGAGGGCATTCTGAAATGAAACAACCTTAGAAGCTTGTTATATAAGGACTTTTCATTGTGAGTGGCAGAAATGCAACAAAAGTAGCTTAGGCAAGGAAAACTTTATCTACTCTCAGCACCAAACTGTAGAACAGCATCTTCACAGACAAATGAAACTAGATAGTTTCAGTGCTGCAGGAACACTCTCCATTTCTTGTCACATATTCTCTTGTGTAGTTTCATCCTCTGGTCCTGGGCCTGTGGACTAGCTTCACAAGATGGCAGCCTGCAGACTCATGTCTTGATGCCAGAAAGGTAAGGGACCACTCTTCACTTCTGATTAAAAAAAAATTCCCAGGTGAGACCTCTGATTGCCTAGTTTAGACCTCAAGCCCTCTCTGTGGCCAGGAAGATACGGTGCTATGATTGGAGGAAGGGGTTATAGAAAGAGGTGCTGTTTTGGGCTGACAAAATCACAGCAGTGCACTGAGGGCTAACCTTAATCCCCAAGATGTCCCCCATTGGCCTTAAAACATTTCTTCTACACATGTTTATACAAAGGAGGTCTGGTGGTGTAGGGGCATTTGGCTGCTAACCAGAAAGTCAGTGGTTCAAATCCACTAGGTGTTCCTCAGGAGGAAGATGAAGCAGCTACTTCTGTAAAGATTTCCAAACCAAAACCAAACTCACTGTTGTCTAGTCAGACCCGACTCATAGCGACTCCTCCTTGGGTTTCCGAGGCAGTATCACTATGGAAGTAGATTGCCCAATCTTTTTTCCTAGGAGTGGCTGGTGGGTTTGAACTGCCAGCCTTCTGCTTAGCAGTCAAATGCCTTAGGCACTACACCACCAGAGCTTCCAGCCTTGGAAATGCAATGGGGGTTGCTATGACTCTCAATTAACCTGGTGGCAGTGGGTTTTTGGATTTTTTACACACATCTACACACGCAGACACCCCCATCAATAAGAGACAGCCCAGGAATTATACCCAGCTTGAAGTCCAGAACACTGGGTAATGTCCACTCCATAGGCTAGGTGTGGCTCCTCAGCAGATGTTTAGCCACCTCTGCACACTCTGGTGGCATAATACCTATGGCATTTGACGCTAACCAGAAGGCTGATGGTTTAAACCCATCAACCACTCTGTGGAAGGAATATGGGTCAATCTACTTCCATAAAAATTTACAGCCTCAGAAACCCAATGGGAGTTGCTAAGAGTTGGAATCAACTCAACGACAGTGAGTTTGGTTTTTTTTGGTTGGACATTCTGTATCCAGTGAAGGAAGAAGACAGACAGGGTGACCACTTTAGAAGCTCCTGCTGACAATGGGGAAGACACATACCGAAGTGTCTAGTCCACACACTTTTTCATGTAACAGGGAGGGAAGTGATAAGACCAGTAGCTCTCAGATACCTATTTGCTGGCCTGCTTTTCTAACAGTAAGTTGAGTTCCTTTACTCAGGGACTCTGGGAGAGAGTAAAGAGGTTGCTAATCATCTCCAGAGTGTGGCTCCCACAAACAAGAACCTAACTTAGCCAGATTGGGTAAAGAGCTCATTTCACTGTCAGGGAACTGGGCCAACAAAGGGATAGGTTGGAGTTAAGATGAGTGGGGAAGGACCAATCTCTATATCAGAATTCTTTTGATGGCAAGTGACAAAAATTCAACTTGAAATAAACTAGACAAAAAAGGGGAGTCATTGGCTTAGCCAGTTTCAGGGGCAACTAGACCTGTGGTGCAGATACTTCTAGGACTCTGTCTTTCTTCTCCCACCTCTCCCTCTCATGTCTTCTATCATGCCCCTTGATGGCTCCAGGCTTGCCACCTCCCAGTCTCCCCACAAGAGGAGAGGGCACCCTTACCTCTATACTGCCTAAAGACATTTTGAGGAAGGATTTGGGCTCTATGGCAATGCAATGAGCAGCTCTCATGGGGACTTCAAGATTAGACTGGGGGTAGACAAAGCAAGAGACACCCACTACACTTTATTTTCTTTTTAATTCCAATAGATGGCCAAGTGGAATATTATTATTGGTCATGTCCATGTTCCTATATCTCTGATTTATTAATGTATTTGTTTGTGTACTTGTTGTGTGGTTAGGATATCCAACATGTGCTCATAGATAGATGCCCAGGAAACCACTCAGCTACTCAACTCTATGTTCCCACAAACTGAATAAATATATCTTGCATAAGCTGCCAATGTTTTCCAAATGTTGTAAGAGTGGTTGTGTTTAATAAAGTGCTGAGTCACTTCAAGTCACAATTTAATTCATTTGTTTCTCAGAGCATGACCAATGTCCTCTTGTCCTCAAAGGCTCCTCAAAATACTCTGATGTTAAAGAGAGTTCTCCACACTCAGAGAAACAGGAACCCCTGTTTTATATTATACATGTAGCAGCTGTACAGTTGCCCAATTTTCTACTGCAAGATGACCAGGCAACAACAGTGAACTTTTCCTGAATAAAAAATCCTGTTTCCTAAATAAAACTTCTAAAGAATAGAACACTTGTTTTCCCTCTTTCGGAACAATTTACATGACAAAATGCTTGTTTGATGAGACATTTTGCAGTTGTTGTTATGTGCCATCGAGTGGGACCACACTCATAGTGACCCCTCCTTGGGTTTCCTAGGCAGTATCACTACGGAAGTAGATTGCCCCATCTACCCTTACATAACTGCCACATGTTCTTGTGAGAAAAATTATAAAGGAAAAGAAGAGAGAAGAAGCAAGAATTTACACCAAACCCCCTTTCTTATGTCCCTTCTACCAAAACTCTTAATTTAAATTCTTTTGTTCTAAGAACAGACCTTAAGATCAACATTTCCAAGTAATTTTGATTGCTCCATGTAGACAGTAGTTGCAAATGTTGTGTATGGAGACATGGTCTTGGTGTGGCAAGAAATTCAGGGCACAGCCCTAACTCCAGTGTGAGTTTCTTTCTGCTTCATCCAGAAAGATGCTAGCATTCTAGCTTAGTTTAGTTGCTAAGGTTAAGTGTCCTTTGGGAAGGGGGATGAGAAAGGTTCTCCTATCCTGTTCCCTTTTCACATTCTGGCTTTCCCAAAAGCCAATAAAGCAGTTAAACAGTGACTCTTGAGCCTTCACGTCAGTAGTTTTTGCTTTGTCCCTTATTTTGCTTCCCCTCCCAAGGGCAGCAAAGACAAAGGAAGCCATCTAGGCGGCTACGTGCTGGGCGGCTCTAAAAGGGCTCTCATGAGATGCCAGTGGGTGCTTCCTGGAATAGGACACAGATAAGAAGCTGCTCATTGTGCTGAAATTTCAGATGAACTCCACTGCAGGTTACAAAACCCTGTCATAATTTCACTTAGGGTTTCATCCTTGCTTTCTTTTTTCTTTTCTTTCTTTCTATTTTTAAATAGTACTAGTTCTCCCAAGGCGCTGATGTGGTTAAAGCCTGCCTTCTCCTGCTAACCAAAAGATCATCAGTTCAAACCCACCAGCAGCTCTGTGGGTGAAAGTTGAGGCAGCCAACTTCTGTAAAGATTTACAGCCTTGCAAAGCCTGTTTTACTCTGTCCTGTAGGGTTGGTAAAAGTCCCATTCATTCTTCCCTTGCTGAGCTCTGTGAGCTCTGCACGGTCCCCAGGGCCACCCACTGTTGAGGAACAGACAGGACTACCACGACATTTTCCAAGGGGTAAAGGCAAATCAGAGTGGGGCCCAGGTTATTTCCTGCAGAGGAGGCTGTCACCAGAATGGGTTTATTATCTTGGACGTAAAACTTTAAATGCCTGTCAGGGAGCAACTTCATCTACAGTCTTCCTTGCAAAAATCTTTAACCAGTAGGAGAAAAACGGCATTTAGGATCTACGTTGTTCAAGCTGGTGGAGTGAACTAAGTTTAGGGAGACTAAAAATAGCCAGAGCTGTCTCACTGGCGGGATTGGGCCAGAGGACAAGGTGGATAGCCACCTCCTCTACCTCCTACTGCCCTTCCCCCTCCAACTACTCTCCCCTCCTCCCCTCCCCCTCCTCCCCTCCCCCTCCTCCTCTTCTCCTTCCCTCCTCCCCCACAGACTGTAAACCTAGACCGTGAAGAGCGCCGTTTCTGTTTCTAACCAGTATGAGAATACCGTTTCTAAGATGCGGTTGTCAGCTGGATTACTCATATGTCACATTCCCATTTTCATGTTATATTTCATGCACCAATTGCATTTCCATAGAAAAGCGTGAGTCACTAGTTAATGGGGCCTTCTTGGGGGCTTTGAGAGAGAACAAGAACGCGGTTACAGAGGAAGAGTCTATTGTAAAGCCTTCCCCACCCCCACTCCCCCACTCCACCCCGCACCCCCACCCCGCACGCCTCCACCACCTACCCCCTCACAGGGAGGAGGCGGGGCACGGGGAGGAGGCGGGGAAGTGGGGGGAGAAGGGGCCTTTTTACAGCATTCTGAGTTGGCCTTTTTTCCACAGGTTAATTTTTACCTTAACAACCAAGATAAGGTTTGCCTTGCTTTTTTATAAGAAATCTATTTAAATACAAGAGATTATTTGAGCTTCTTTTTCAACAGCCAAAGACATTATTTTGGCGGTTCTCATATGAATAGAATATATTAATAATAGTTTAATGGGTATTGAAATGCCGGCTGCCTGGGACTGTTTTAGTGCATTCCATAAACACCACTTACGAAGACACAAAAATGCCCCTTTTGTTCATGGGGAATGTCACCTTATGATCATCAGGGTATGGCCACCCCAAACCTTGTGAGATTGAGTTCATTGCTAGGAACAGATGGGGATTTTCAAACTGAATGCTATTCTGGTGTATTTACTGAAGAAAAAGAAAATCTAAAAATAGACTTGAATGAACATAACCTGGAAAAGTCAGTTGTCAGCTTCTTTTTACTCCTGCTGGGTTGAAAACAAAGCTGTCAGCAATTTCTGCAAGTTGAAGAATCTGTAAGCTTTTTTATTTTAAGGAAAACTTTTCCAGTAGGACTGTAATTGAGTCCCCTCAAAGCTTAAGTGTCAATAGATTATAATCTGGTGTTCCAGAGACTCTAAAATTGTTGGGACCTGTGAACTCATTGCTTCAGGTGGGGTGGGGGGTGGGGGCAGGCAATGATTGGCCTTTTGGGCAATCAGGCTTGAAAACTGGATGATCTGGAGCATGAAAGGTGAGCTGGTATCTCTGGGTTCAAACTGACCTGGATCAAGGACCCCAGGCTCTGCCAGCCTCAGTCACTCCAGTCCATGGCCAGGTGCTGTGCATGGAGGGATAGAAAGATACCTCTGAATAGTTGTTCTTTATTGTAGAGAGATTGGGCTTGGAGATTGGTGTGGCCTTGAAGTTCTTTAGAAAACCTCAACCAGGTTAGGAATAGCCTCACGTGAATCTCAACACTTATTGTTGATTTAGAGAGGAATATCCTGGAGTACTGGGTTTTGAGGAAATCCATGAAGTGCTAGCCCTGCCTTTATAATGTGCTAAGGTGTTCAATGTAGTTGTCGTGGCTGGAGACAATGTGTGACGGGGATGTCAGAGAGGACCCCTTCTAAATGCCCACATGCTAACGGTGATACGAAACCTAGGGAGAAATCAGAAACCATTGTTTTATGATGGAAAGGGACTTGCTGGACTATGGGAAACTAAATGGATATGGACCTGGTACCTTTCTGGATGGGGATCTGTGTTCCAGACTTGGGCCTGGGGCTGCTGCATTAATCCAGAAAGGTCTTTGCAAGGTTCTTTATATTCAAGCAGGAGAAACTGGCTCTGACCGATCTGAGCAGAAAGTGATAGATTGACACTAAATTCAACAAAGCCAAATCCGGCAGACTTACCCTCCTTACAAAGCAATTCAATGACCCTCTAAATTTATGTAAACATACCCTCCCCAAACCAAAGCAGCTTTTAAAAACATGTTTACCCAAACAAAGGAGGTCCCTGTTATGAACTGAATTGTGAAGTCCTAACTCCCAGAATGTGGCCTTGTTTGGAAATAGGATTTTTGAAGATTTTATCAGTTAACCTGAGAAGTAGGGTGGGCCCTAATCCTGTATGACTGGTGTTCACATAAAAGAGAAGAGACACAGACAGAAACACACAGAGGAAAGATGACCATTTGAGTAAGGAGGCTGAGTTTGCATCTGCAAGCCAAGGAATGCCTGGGGCTACCAGAAGCTGAAGATACCAGAAAAAGAAAGAATATTCCCCTAGAGCCTTTGGAGACAGCATGGAACTGACAATCTTTGAATTGTAGCTTCTACTTTCTAGAACTGTAAGATAATAATTTTCTGTCATTTTAAGCCACTCACTTTGTGGAACTTTGTAATAACAGCCCTAAGAAATTCATACAGACCCTTACCAATAAGATTTGTGATTCCACTGCTTAGAAACATTCTCTATCAGCTTTCATTGTATTTTAACCTTCCCATATTTTTTTCAAAATAATAGAAAGTAGCTCCCAGTTCCCACCTCCCCTATCTTGCTCTCTCTCTCTCTCTCTCTCTCTCTCACACACACACACACACACACACACACAGTATGCTGATGTGCTGAGCAGAAACATGATTTCTCCTGGGCTGGGCCTGGTGACATATCTGAGGACGAAAAGGAAGACAAGAGAAAAACCAAAGAGCTGGAAGGACCTCCAGGAGAGCCATGCAAAGCCTGAGTCCATTGTCCTCAGGAGGACTGCCCCTACCCTCTGCAAGCCATCAAAGATGGTCCAAGGCAGAGGCAACTGCATATGGATCCCATAGCAGACTTTCCCCAGGTTACTGTCAGTCCAGAGAGAAAGTATTTGGGGCTCCTGATATTCTCAATCATGCACAACTGCCTAACCATCCCATGAAAGTCTCATGTTAACTGATGAAGGTATAAATTGGATTGAGAAGGGGAAGCACGTGTTTACTACTAGAAAGACTTTTCTCAAGAGAAGAGTTGGGATTGAAGCCTACATACCTGATGCCCTGACTCCCCGTCTATGCACAGTCTTTTTGGAAGGTAGGTATCACTAGATATTGCCAATAAAGGGCTCCAGGTTCCTGGGAAAACTAGGGTGTATTCTCTATCTACTTAGCTTCTAATTAGTGGCATTACTGAAGACAACCATGAACTTCGAGATGTATTTCCACCCAGACTGATAATTCTTTTTTTTTTTTAATTTATTTATTTTTGTTTGGGTGAAGATTTACAGAGCAAATTCACTTTCCATACAGCAGTTCACATATACTTTGTCTCATGTCATTGAGCACAGTTTACCACAATGCAACAGCTCCCCTCCCACTTCCTCCCCATAGTTACCTCTTCCCAGTGACCATCCCTCTGTACTCTCCTGCCCCCTG
>NW_006921823.1:4941102-4960243 GCF_000298275.1 Orycteropus afer afer | reverse complement strand
GTAGTCCACTTTTGTATCCTTCCCTTCAAGGCTCAGGGGTCCAAGATTATCTTCTGTGTCTGTGTTAATTGGTTTCCCTTTTCTTTGTTGAAGAGTGTCTGTGCAGTCCTTGTGCCTAGTTCGCCATCTAGACTGATAATTCTTACATCCCTTTATTCAGGCCAAATGTTCATCAAAGAACCAAAGGTTTAAAAGTTTCAAAATAGGTTTCCTGAGGACACCACAGGCAACCACATTGGAGGCTGACAACTGGAAAGGTGCAATATTCCCTTGTTACTCTTTTACCCCATACTGTCTTGGTGAACGAAAGTGTGGCCATCCCCTACCTTGATCCACCTTCTGAATGGCAGGAATTCCTTCTCAGTCTGTGTATCCTGGAAAAGCCTGGGTGCCCTGCCCTGCCCTGGTCCACCCTCCCAGATATTTTTGTTTTGTTTTGTATTTTTCTTTTTATTTATTTATCTTTGTCTAACTGAGTGGGACACAGCAACAGTGCCCATTTGCCACAATCATACCCACACCTACCACAACCCCATCTACTGAGTGAAGGTCCCCACTTGCTTCTGCACCAACTGACCAATGAGAGATGACAGCCAGTACCAGTCTGACACATACTCAACTGCTCTTCATGAACAGCTGACAGAGATTTGTGTATACACTCTCATTCTCTATCACACCCACCAGGAGACAGGTGGTGAATGCCCAAGTGCTGCCAACTAGCAAATAGAGGAGCGTAGTACCCTGCTTACTCAGATATATAAAAATAAAATAAAGAACAAAATCTTGGGCAAATCGCACCAACATACAATCACCAATTAAATGTAAATACAATGCTGTCACAATGTCTCAGAGAAAACAGATCATTACAGTCTACACAAAGAAACAAGACAAACTAGTAGAAACAAGGGACCAATATACAGACCCAGAAAACATTCCTGAGGAAGAAACAGCATTGGAACTACCTCATAAAGTAGTTATATTTAGGTAGCTTCAAAGGGTTGAAAGACAAGAAAACACTGACAAAATTAAGAGAAACACAGACAAAACTCTAGAAAAATTTAGAAAAACAATAAAAACAAAATGACACACACACACACGAAATAGAAATAATGCAAAATCTACAAGTAGAAATCCAGAAGATAAATACTAACATTTCAGAAACAGATAAGACAAACACTTCAATACTACTTTGTTAAAGGATCAGCCAGAAACACAATAAAAAACAAGAAAACCTAAGAATACAGAGTATAACATCAAGAAGAATAAGCTACATGTAAGAGACAGATAAAAGTAGAGAGAAAATTGTCAGAGACTTGTTGGAAGAGAATTTCCCTGATATGACGAAAGATGAAAATATATCCATTCAAGAAATTCAACAAACCCCAAATGGGATAAACCCAAAAGAAAATCACCAACATATATCATAACCAAACTCACCAAAACCAAAGACAATGAAAGAATCCTGAAAGCAGCACAGGAAATACAAAAGTCACCTACAATGGGTAACCAATAAGACTAAGCCCTAATTTCTCAGCAGAAACCATGCAAGTGAGAACATAATGGGATGATATATATAAAACCCTGAAAGAAATAAAATAAAATAAATAACCAAGAATTATTTACCCAGCAAAACTGTCTATCAAATATGAGGGTGAAATTAGGAGATTTCCAGATAAGCAAAAATTAAGGGAATTTTTGAAAACCAGAACAACCTTACAAGAGATGCTAAAGGGAGTCCTTTAGGCAGAGAACCAACAACAGCCAATAGTAACTGACAATTAACGCACATGATGACATAACCCAGAAACCAATCCAGTTATGGCAGTATCCAAAGTAAAATAAGCTTACAAGGCAGTAAACAGGAAACTGGAGACATCAGTTGGTAAATAGAGGCAACTACAAACCAAAAAGAGGCGAAAAACTGTGTAGTAACAGAACTTCTAAATGGTGAGAAAGTCAATACAATTGCAAGAGAGAACAGACTGTTTTGAACTTACAAAGAGAATTATAAATTACAGGGTAATCTCAAAGAAAAATAATAAATCTTCACATCAAAATAAAAGAAGACAAGCTCAAATATTTAGCAAATACTAAAACAATAGAAACAAAAGAAATGATACCATGATTCATAAACAAAATGAATTCAGCATAGAAAATTATATGGAACAAAGAAATCAGAAACACTACAAAAAAAAAAAAATAATAACAAAAACACAGCAACAAATTCACACTTGTCAATAATTACACTGAAAGTAAATGGATTAAATGCACCACTCAAGAAACAGAGAGTTGCAGACAGCATCAATATGCTGTCTACAAGACACACCTTAGAGACAAACACAAAAATAGACTAAAAACCAAAGGTTGGAAGAAGATATATCAAGCAAATGGCAACCTAAAGAGAGCAGCAGTGACAATATTAATTTCTGATAAAACTGACTTTAAGACAAAAACATCATAAGAGAAAAGGAAGGACATTATATAATGATTAAAGGATCAATTGAACAAGAAGACATAACCATAATAAATATATATATGCACCCAATGAAAGAGCCCCAAAATACATAAATGGGACTTTAACAAAATTGAAAAGGCAAATAGATAACTCCACAATAAGGGTAGGTTATTTTAATACACCACTTTCAATGAAAGAAAGAACAAAGGGAAAGAAACTCAACAGAGACACTGAAGAACTGAAAAGTACAATCAACCAACCTGATCTTATAGACATCTCCACAGCACTTCAGCCAACAACAACACAATATACATTCTTTTCCAGCACACATAGAATATTCTTCAGGATAATTTAGGCCTAAAAGCAAGTCTTAATACATTTATAGCCATTGAAATACTGCAAACCATCTTCTCAGATCACAATGCTATAAAATTGGAAATCAATAATAGGAAGATTAACAGAAAAAAAGCAAACATGTGGAAACTGAATAACACCCTCCTCAAAAATGACTTGGTAGTAGAAGAAATAAAAAATGAAACAAAAAATTTCTTGACTTAAATAAGAATGAAAACACAACATATCAAAATCTTTGGGACACAGCAAAAACAATGACCAGAAGCCAATTTATAGCAGTAAATCCACATATCAGAAAAGAAAAAAGAGCCTAAATCAACACCTTAACCCAACATCTCCAATAATTAGAAAAAGAGCAGGAAAAAGAAAAAAAAAATCCTATACTCACCACAAGAAAACAAATAATAAAGATTTGAGCAGAAATAAATGAAACTGAAAATAAAAAGAGAATAGAAAAAAATCAAGAAGATTAAAAGTTGGTTCTTTGAAATGATTAATAAAATCTATAGAGGATTGGCAAACCTACTGACAAAAATAAAGAAGAGGATACAAATAACATGAATAAGAAATGAAGACATCACAACAGAACCAACTGAAATAAAGAGGATAAGATCAAGATACTAGGAAGAATTGTACTCCAACGAATTTGAAAATCTAGAAGAAATAGAGATTTCTAGAAACTTACTGCTTACATAAACCAACACAGACTGAGGTGGATAATTTGAACAGACCCACAGCAAAAGAAGAAATTGAATAAGTCATAAAAAAATTACCAACAAAAAAAAGTCACTGGCCCAGATGATTTCACTGGAGAATTCTACCAAATTTTCAGAGAAGAACTGACACCAATCCTACTCAAACTGTTCCAGAACATAGAAAAGGATGGAATCCTTCCAAATTCATTTTATGAAGCAAGCATAACCTTGATACTCTAACCAGGCAAAGACATCAACTCAAAAGGAAAACTATAGACCAATATCCCTCATGAATATAGATACAAAAATCTTTGACAAAATCCTAGTCAATAGACTCCAACAACATATAAAGGAAATAGTACATCATGACCAAGTGGAGTTCATACCAGGTATTCAAGGATGGTTCAACATTAGAAAAACAATCAGTATAATCCATTATGTAAATAAAGTAATGAAAAAGAACCACATGATCATATCAATTGATGCAGAAAAAGCATTTGATAAAATCCAGCAGCCATTCCTGATAAAAACTCTCAGAAAAATAGCAATAGAAGGGAAATTCCTCAACATAATCAAGAGTATATATACAAAACCAAGAGCCAGCATTATTCTCAATGGAGAGAGACTGAAGCCATCCCCCTTGTGAATGGGAACAAGACAAGGATGCCTTCTATCACCACTTCTATTCAATACTGTATCGCAAACCCTAGCCAGGGCAATAAGGCAAGAAAGAGAAATAAAAAGTATCCAAATTGGTAAGAAAGAAATAAAACTATCCCTATTTGCAGAGGATATGAATCTATACATAGAAAACCCAAGAGACTCAGCAAGAAAACTACTGGAATGAATTGAGAGATTTAGCATAATGGCAGGATACAAGACCACCATCCAAAAATCAGTTGCACTCCTCTACACCAGCAAAGGGGTCTCTGCAAAGGAAATAAAGAAATCAATACCAATCACAATGTTGTTGTTGTTATATGCCGTCAAGTCAGACCTGACTCATAGTGACCCCTCCTTGGGTTTCCAAGGCAGTATCACTATGGAAGTAGATTGCCTTATCTTCCTTCTGAGGAGTGACTGGTGAGTTTGAACCACCCACCGCCTTCTGGTTAGCAGTCAAGTGCCTTAGGCACTCACAATAGCTAAAAATAATAATAATAAAATAAAATAATAAAAATAATAAAATTCTTGGGAATAAATCTTACCAAGGACACAAAAAACCTATTCAAGAAAAACTATAAAACACTATTTCAAGAAGCCGTAAGAGATTTACGTAAATGGAAGGGCATACCGTGTTCATGGATAAGAAGATTGAACATTGTGAAAATGTCAATATTACCCATAGCAATCTATACATTTGATGCAATCCCAATCCAGATCCCATCAACATTCTTTAAGGATATGGAAAAACCCATTTCTAATTTTATATGGAAAGGAAAGAGACCTTGGATAAATAAAGCCCTACTGAAGAAGAATAAAGTAAGAGGCTCACACTCCCAGATCTCAAAAGCTACTATACAGCTACAATAGTCAAAACAGCCTGGTATTGGTACAATGATAGACACATAGACTAGTGGAACAGAATGGAGAAACGAGAAATAGATCCATTGACCTATGGTCAGCTGATCTTTGACAAAGAGCCAAAATCCATTAAATGTGAAAGAGATGGTCTCACTAACAAATGGTGCTGGCAAAACTGAATATCCATTTGCAGAAAAGTTAAACAAGATCCATACTTCACACAATACACAAAAACTAACTCCAGATGGATCAAAGACTTAAATGTGAAATCTAAACTATAAAATTCATCAAGGAAAAAATAGGGACAAAATTAGGAACCCTAATCTAAGGCATAAATAGACTATCAATCATAACCCAAAATACATAAACAGGAGAAGATAAACTAGATAATAGGGACCTTCTATAAATTGAGTGTTTATGTGCTTTAAAAGACTTTTCCAAAGTCTGGTGAGACTCCCAATACTATAGCCCTGAAATGCATTTGGCGCCTGGAATAAAACTCATCCCCAGGGGTGGGCTCTCAGCCCAATGGTTAGCGAGATGTATACTCAGACCACTCAACCCAGGATGCTGCACCCACACACTCAATACATCCCCTAAAGCAATAAACCACAGGACACCAAAGGACCAACATTCAGACTGAGGAAATGCAGGACAAACAGGAGTGCATAATTATGAGGGGCACAGGGGGAGTGTTGCAGGGTAGGGAGGGGAGGAGACTGGGTTAGGGTTGGACATAGTGAATGGGAAATGAAACTAAATGTATGAGTGACTTTGAATGTAAAACAAACTCTTAAAATAAAAATAAATAAATAAAAGACTTTTCCAAAAGAGTATAAAAAGAAATTGCAGATTGGGAAAAAATATTCAGCAATGACCTATCTGACAGATGACTTATCTCTAAAATTTATAGAAAACTCCAACACCTCAACATCAAAAAGACAAACAATCTGATTTTAAAATGGGCAGAAGATATGAATAGACACTTCACCAAAGAAGATATTTAAGCAACCAACAAACACATGAAGAAATATTCACAACCATTAGCCATTGTTGTTGTTGTTATGTGCCGTCAAGTCGGCCCCGACTCATAGCGACCCCTCCTTGGGTTTCTGAGGCAGTATCACTACGGAAGTAGGATTGCCCAACCTTCCTTCCAAGGAGTGGCTGGTGGGTTTGAACCACCAGCTGTCTGGTTAGCAGGCAAGTGTCTTAGCCACTATGCTACCAAAGCTCCCAAGAAAGGCTTCCCTGACCGGGAATCGAACCCGGGCCGTGGCGGTGAGAGCGCCGAATCCTAACCACTAGACCACCAGGGAGCGTCACATTAGCCATTAGAGAAATGCAAATCAAAACAATGAGGTACCCTGCCACCCAAGCACTAATAGCAAAGTTCAACAAGATGGAAAATAACAAATGCTGACGAGGATGTAGAGAGATTGGTATTCTCATACACTGCTGGTGGGACTGTAAAATGGTACAACCACTGTGGAAATCAGTATGGCAATTCCTTAAAAAGGTGGGAATAGAAATATTATTTGATCCAGCAGTCTTGTTACTAGGTGTATATCCTAAAGAAGTGAAAGCCAGGACAAAAACAGATATGTGCACACCCATGTTCATCGCAACAATATTCACAATAGCAAAGAGATAGAAACAACCTAAGTGCCTATTAACAGAAGAATGTATAACCAAACTATGGTACATACATACAATGGAATACTTTGCAACAATAAAGAATAATGTAGAAATTTTGAAACACTGCATAACGTGGATGAACTTGAAAGGACATTATGCTGAGTGAAATAAGTCAATCACAGAAGGACAAATATTATATTAGTTCACTATTGTAAAAAGTCAAGGAAATTTTTATATATGGAAGGAAACTTTCTTTGTTGGTTACCAGGGGTGGCAGGGGTGAGGGGAGGGAATATTACCAGATAAGCAGAGACAAGTATTGATTTGGGTGAAGGGAAGTACCAAAAGGGAGTGAACAGCATGGTGGCACTGTGGAAGAGGAAGATACAGAAAGGTACACAAGAGGTACAGACAACAAAGATAAACTGTTGTCAGTGATAGCAAACATTAATCTATGGGTAAGTAGATGGGTAGACTGGCTAAATGATCAGGTATGTCTAGGCAAAAGGAAATATACCCAAGACCATATATCAGTTGGCAGAGAATATTTCTACATATTTATTTGTATGTGTTATAAGAATGTCCAAATATATAATAGAGCTAATAAAGGGCAAAATTATGGTAACTTCTTGGACACAGTCAACCACCCTGAGGGAACGAGTAGTTGGACCTGTGGGCGCAGGATTATGGTCGCAGGGAACAACAAGCTCAATTGGCATAACATACTACAACAAAAACATTGTTCTATATCCTACTTTGGTGAATAGCAACTGAGGTCTTAAAAGTTGCAAGCAGCCAAATAAAGATGTAACAATGGGTCCCTCCTCATCCAGAGCAAAGAAGAATGAAGAAAACAAAAGATACATGGAAACAATTAGTCCAAAGGACTAGTGGACTATGTGAACCTCAGCCTATATGACCATGAGACCAGAAGAACTGGATGGTGCCTGGCTACCACTGTCAACCACTCGGAAAGGGATCAGTGCAGGAGATGACGGATAGAGTGGGAGAATAACGTGGAATATAATTCAAAATGATAAAACAGACCCGGTTTACTGGTTTGATGGAGCCTGGTTGAGATCCCCAAGACTATGCCCTTGGTTACCCTTCATGTCTGGAATTGAACTCACTCCCATGGCTTCCAGCCAACAATAGATAGGCATATAGGGTGAACATTTACATCAGGTAGATACACACCTTAGAATGATCAATCATGAAGGAACGCAGTATTTGCAAAGGGAGATAGCTTGGGGTGCAGGAATGCATAGGAAGGAAAGATACAGGGAAGAGGTAACTACAGGGAGGAAATGGACAAAGAGCTGTTATATTGTGGGGAATTGCAGTCAGTGTCATGAAACAAAATGTGTATGAACTCCTGTATGGAAAATGAATTTGCTCCATGAACTTTTACCCAAATCACAATTAAAAAAAGTTTAAAAATAATTTAAGAGGATACTATAACCGAGTGTAAGGAGCTCTGGTGGCATAGTAGATAAGGCATCTGGCTGCTAATGAGAAGGTCAGCAGTTCAAATCCACCAGCTTCTCTGAGGGAAGCAGGATGGGGCGATCTACTTCCATAAAGATTTACCGCCTCAGGAAACCAATGGGGGTCGCTATGAGTCAAAATTGACTTAATGACAGTGAGGGCTTTTTTTTTTTTTTTTTTTTTGGTTTATAGATGAGTGCAGGTCCCAAATATATCATCTTTAAAGAAAATTACATTTATAAAAGGGATAAAGAAGACATTGCTGTTGTTAGTTGCCATGGAGTTAGCTCCAGCTCATGGTGATCTTATGTATAACAGAACAAAATGTTGCCTGCTGCTGCTCCATCTTCATGATCATTGGTATGTTTGAGTTCATTGTTATGGGTATTGTATTAATCCATCTCACTGAAGGTTTCCAACATTTTTGCTGACCCCTCGTTTTATCAAACATGATGTCCTTTTCTAACAAGTGGTTTTACCTGATGACATGTCTGAAGTAAGTGAGGTAAAATCTCACCATTCTTAACTCTAAGGAACATTCTGGATGTATTTCTTCTAAGACTGATTTGTTCATTCTTTTGTCAGTTCGTGGTATTCAATATTTTCACTAACATCACAGTTTGAATGCATTGATTCTTCTGTCTCCCTTTTTTAATTTTTCATCTTTCAGAACATTTTTTTTCCCCAGCCTGTAAGTTCTCTTTTTATTCTTCTGATAAAGTCTTTTGATGAGAATAAGTATTTAATTTTCATGAGCTCCTAGTTCTCTGGTAGTGTAGTGACTAAGGCATTTGACTGGTAACCAGAAGGCTGGCAGTTCAACCCTACCAGCCACTCCTTGGAAGGAAGATTGGGCAATCTACTTCCTTAGAGATACTGTCTTGGAAACCCAAGGAGTGGTTGCTATGAGTGGGAATCGGCTCGACGGCAGTGAGTTTGGTTTTTTGGTTATGGCCCAGGCAGGCCTGGGCTTCCTTCCCCTTAGGCTGCTTCCTGGGATCTAAAGAGCTCTATCTCCTGGCTCACCTAACTATGCCCAGAAGACAGGAACTGTTAACTGCATCCAGTAATGTGATCATCTTGGAAAAATGTCTGGGAATGTAGAGAGATGGGAAAGAATCCACCTCAGAAGAAACTATCACATTGAGAGCCATGCAAAAGCAATGATGAAGGTCACAATCTTTGTCAGTGGGGCTGCAGAGCTGTGGGCCTTTTCTTACATTGCTGAAAGAGTACTTGATGTAATAAACCAAAAGCCATACATTAAAAAATAAAATGTTCCTATTCTTTGACAAAGCAATTACATTTTAGGAATTTGTATTAAAAAACTACTAAAGGATATACACACAGAATATTAATT
This sequence comes from Orycteropus afer afer, assembly GCF_000298275.1. Taxonomy (NCBI): domain Eukaryota; kingdom Metazoa; phylum Chordata; class Mammalia; order Tubulidentata; family Orycteropodidae; genus Orycteropus; species Orycteropus afer. The sequence goes on along the minus strand of NW_006921823.1, from coordinate 4,950,729 downwards.
CCTAAAAGAAATACTTTAACAACATGGGAGCTAGGATAACTAGGTTAAAGTACATGTACTTTATGCAGCAGTTGAAAATCATGTTGTAGCAGACTATATATAATTGTCATGGAAAATATTTGCTATGTACTTTCATGTTGAAGAAGCAGGTTGCAATACTATAGGAACAATAAAATTATATCTTCATGTAATACACACACACATTCTAATTTCACTACACCTGGATTTCTACCACCTGTCAGTTTGTCATGCTGTGATCTTACAGGTTCCATTTTGGAAACTCTGCCACTGGTATTTCAAATAGGAGCAGGATCATCCATAGTGGACAAGTTTTCAGCAGAGCTTCCAAACCAAGAAAGACTAGGAAGAAAGGCCTGGTGATTTATTTCTCAAAATCAACAAATGAAAACATTATGGATCACAGCAGAACACTGTCCCACTTCTTTGCTTTGAACACGTAATCAGGAGAAATTAATCACTAAAAGAAGACAGCATGTTTAGTGAAATAGAGGGCCAGTGAGGGTGAGGGAGACCCTTGGTGAGATGGTTTGGCACAATAACTGCAGCAATGGCCTTGAACATGCCAGCCATCATGAAGATGATACTGGATTGAGCAACGTTTCATTCTGTTTATGGATGGTTACCTTGAATTGGAGTTAACTCAATGACAGCTATTTCTTTCTTTCTACCTACCTACCTATCTACCTACCTACCTACCCACTCACCCATCCATCCATCCATCTATCCATCCATCCATCCATCTATCCATCTGTCTAGCATCTGTGATAGAGGGATCCCTTCAAACACGGTATTTAGTGTTTCATTACTCCTGGGCCATTCAGGACTGCTGGTGTTGTTTTCTTTCTCTTTTACTTTTCCCTCTGGTAATTGCTATGGCTGGATGTAATGAGCTCTGGTGGTCACCTTCTAGCCATCTTTCCCATCAAAGAAAATAAACTGATGCATTCAATGGCTTAGTATGTTCTTGTGAGAGAGGGTTGCTACTCTAACTGGGTTCTGAGTCTCTTCCACAAGGTGATCTTCCTGTTCCTGCAAATTGGAAAAGATCCATCTCCCTTCTCCCAACTGAAGAGCTCTGAAGGAAGTGGGGGTGGGAACCTGGGTGTGGGAGGTGCATAGGAGTTATTGTGTGCTGATTCCTGGAATCTTCTGGATAGCTGTCACTAAACTTACAGTGTGAGGTTGATCCTCATTCTTAGTTTGAGTATGGTTGGTCTTTTGCTTTTCAATTGTTGCTTTTTTGTAGATGTTTATTTGGTAAGATTTGGGAGAAGAAGGTTTTGTAAACTTCCATATTTTCTGGATGGATCATTTAATTTAAAAACAGAATTCATGCTTACATTTCCAAGGGCAGAGGTTGGGGTTTTGATATGGGGGAAGTCCATATCTGGGAAGGATAAACGATGAGCTCAGCAATGAAGAATTTCCCCAGAACTTTTTAGTTCTTCTTTCCTATACCTTCCCAGTCACTCAATATGCTCAATCTTCTGTGTAGACCTTTGTTTACTTTTTATTTCCTCCTGTTTTCTTCACTCATGTGAGAGAAGATACATATTTCTAATACATTGCAAGGGAGATTAAAAAATTATTTTCTTATTACTCTACTTTTAGAAATGAACTTTACCTCAAATATTTACAACGCTGTCCCCAACTTGACAGGTTAAAAAGAGTAAATTTTCCTTTAAGTCAGATAAACACCATGACAACAAAGCTTTTGGGATTAGCAGATGGGAATTTAAACCTGGCTCTGTCAGTCACTGATTGTATGACTCAGTCAGCTTCTCTGAGTCTCAATTTATTTATTTCAAAGATAGAAGTGATAACGTGACTTCATGACTGCAGGGACAATATAAGGCCATGTATGGAACTGCTCTACATGTGGATGGATTTGGGGGATAAGAACAGCAAGAGCAGAAGGAGACACTTAGCTGCAGTGCTTTAATGACTATGGCCTCAGCTGACTCCACAGAAAGCTCAGAAGCTGAGATAACACTGCAGAGGCTTTCTGAGTTTGGGTTTGGGCCTTTACAACCTGCACTGAACAGTCACTGAATGAAAGCTGCCAGTAGAAGGGGACGTGGCCATGGGTGAGGTGCCCCTCTCAGAGTAGAGGCAATTCCCAGAGAGAACAAACATTTGAGTGTGGAGGATTGACAACTTTTCCAGCAACTAAAGAAATAAGTTATCTTGTTCTGAAGGGGGAATCTGGGAGGCATATCACAATTTCTCTGACAATCAGGATCTGAAGGGGCACAGAAGGAACTGGTCACCACAGTCCAATTAGAGCTAGAGCAGTGGCACAAACAAACAAACAGACAAACACATAAAGCTACCAGGAGTTTTGGCTATAGAGGAAAACACTACAGTGAGTGGCCACTCCTGGGATGGTGGCCTTTCTAAACTCCTGCTGAGGCCTGACATTCATTGAAAACACCTGGCAGCCAGAAGCACAAGAGTTCTGGTGATGCAGTCCACAGGGTCAGCTCTGGACACTAAGCAGGACAGAAAATGTATCTGGATGAGGGACAATCAGAGAATAGCCAGCATATCCAGTGTGAAGTGTTGATAGTGTGATTTTTCTCCCCCTTGTGCATTTCTTCCCAAGGCACCTGGGAATTGCCCTGGGGAGGGAGGCTGCTGTCTTGAAATGAATGGGATATCTTTGGCCTAACAGAACAAGGGGACACTGCATGGTTTAAAACTAAGAAGGGAGTGTGTCAGGGCTGTATCCTTTCATCATACTTATTCAGTCTATATGCTGAGCAAATAATTCAAGAGGCTGGACTATATGAAGAATGTGACATCAGGATTGGAGGAAGAATCATTAACAACTTGCCATACACAGATGACACAAATTTCTTTGCTGAAAGTGAGGATGACTTGAATCACTAACTGATGAAGATTGAAGACTACAGTCTGCAGTATGGCTTGTACCTCGATATAAAGAAAACAAAAATCCTCACAATTGGGCCAATAAGCAGCATCACAATAAATGGAGAAAAGATTGAAGTTGTCAAAGACTTCATATTTCCTGATTCTACAATCATCACCAATGGAAGCAGCAGTCATGATATCAGATGACATATAGCACTGGGAAAATCAGCTGCAAAGGGCCTCTTTTGAGTGCTGAGGAGCAAAGATACCTCCTTGAAGACTAAGGTGCACCGGACACAAGCCATGGTATTGTCAATCATCTCATATGCATGTGAGAGCTGGACAATGAATAAGGAAGATTGAAGAAGAGTCAATGCTTTTGAGTTGTGGTGTTGGTGAAGAATGCTGAAAGTACCATGGACTGCTAAAATAACTAACAAATCTGTCCTGGAGGAAGTGCAGCCAGAATGGTCCTTGGAAGCAAGAATAGCAAGACTGCATCTCACCTACTTTGTTTGTAAGAAGGAACCATTCCCTGGAGAAGAATAGCATCCTTGGTAAAGTGGAGGGTCAATGAAAAAGGGGAAGGCCCTCAACAAAATGGATTGAGACAGTGACTGCAGTGATGGGCTCAGATATAACAGGGATCGTGGAGCTGGCACAGGACCAGGCAGTGTTTTATTCTGCTGTACATAGGGTCCTCACGAGTCAGAGACGACTCAACAGCACCTAACAACAACAACAACCTTTGACCAAGCTTCCATAAAAAGCTAATTTTGTGTGACTTTGAGTTTCTATTTGACTGGGACATTGACCAATGCTTCAGGTCATCATTGGGGCCTGAAGGTGTGTTTTCTCATTTCTCACTTCGTCAACAGAGCTCTATTCTTCAAAGTTTGATTTTTCTGTTGGTGGGATGCAAGACTGCTCTAAATCAGATGACATATAGCACTGGGCAAATCAGCTGCAAAGGGTTGCAAACTGTTAATAATAGAAAGCCCTGTCTCTGAAGGGAAGAAATAACTTTTGTTTGGTGACACCTGGGCCTTTTCAGACATTAGATAACTAAACCCAGAATTACTGGAGAAGTCAAAGGCTTTGGTTATAAGGGCAGAGTCTTTTCCTTCACGTTTTCAGAGTTCATGGTCATTTAATGGAGAAGCCCAAACTTGTGCAACCTGTGATGCAGGCTGGAAGGGGGCTCTTCTCTAGGGACACCATTCATTCTTGGTAGAAGGTGACCTGCAGGATGGTGGCCAAAATCTTCAGCCTTTGGTGACCATGATGAGAAAGCAGCTTCTAGAGTGCTTAACACCATTCATCTGTCAGCTTGTCATACTGTGGTGGCTTGCAAATTGCTATGATATTGGAAGCTATGCCACCAGTATTTCAAATACCAGCAGTGTCACTCAGTGTGAATAGTTTTCAGCAGAACTCCCAGAGTAAGACATCTAGAAAGAAAGCCTTGGTGATCTACTTCTGAAAATTAGCCAATGAAAACCCTATGAATCACAACAGATTATTGTTCATTGTAATGCTGGAAAATGAGCCCCACTGGTTTGAAGGCACACAGTGGGCTTGAACATACCAATAATCATGAAGACAGTGCAAGACTGGGCAATGATTTGTTTTTCTGTATGTGGGGTCAACAAGAGTCAGAGCCAACTCAACGGCAACTAACAATAACAAAAGTATTTTTGATGCTTGGAGGTTACAGAGAACAGAATGGCACTGTTGAGTATTGAAAAACTATATTTTTTGCTGAGATCATAGGGCAAATCATTTGTCAGTAGGACAGGTGGATTTCATATAACCAAGGCTGTTGTATAAAACATTTAAGAGCAAGTAATTCCATGTTCAAAACAACTTTATGAATCACTTTTTTTAGGGGGGGGGTTTGTTTTTGGTTATGAGATTTTTTTTAAATGGCATATCTAAAATAAAGTACTCAGGATTTTTTCTTTCCACTGTAGAGTTTCAACAGTTTAGTAGTATTACTCCAGAGCTTCCATCAGTCATATTAAAAGCCAACATTTTTTTTCCTGTGATTTAATCTACTTTCCTTTGGAAGCCATCCCTGAATGCTTTCTTAGTGACAGCCTATTGGGATCTCTGGACATCACTCCTTAGTGGTAGAATGCACTGTCATTACCCAGGTGGGAATTATTATTTCAGACCCCCTTGAAGGATGAATGTGTTTGTTTCCTTGTGGGTTTTGTTTTGTTTTTTAACCTCAGCAGAACTTCTGTTGGGACAGAGAAGCAGTTATTCTGTGTAACAACCTATTTCAAAATTTGGTTCTCAAAGCAACACAATTTTTCATTTCTTGGAATTTTTCAGATTAGGAATTTGGACTCAGCTGGGCAATTCTTTTGCTCTAGTAGTTGGAGTCATTCATGTGGCTGCATTCAGTCGGGAGCTTTACTGGGTCTGGAGTATCCAGGACAGCCTCTTTCTTGGTGCTGCTGTAACACAAATACCACAAGTGGGCAATTTTAAAAATAGAAATTTATTTTCCCACAGTTCAGGAGGCTGGAAATCTGAATTCAGGCCATGGCTTCAGGAAGAGGTACTTCCTTTGCTATTTTATTTCAGCTTCTAGTATCTACCAGCATTACTTATAGATACATCTGCCTCAATTGTCTGTCTTCCTCTTGCCCTAGGGTTCTCTGTGCTTCAATTTTGCTCTTTTTATAACTCAGAAGTGATTAGGTTTAGGACCCACCCTACTCTGGCATGTCCTCATTAACATAACATATGTACAAGGCATGGCAGGTAGGATTTCAACACATATTTTAGGCAGGACATAATTCAATTCTCCAGGACCTCCATCCCCTAGGGCCTCTCTCAACATGGCCTCTAATTGTTCAGGTGTCTAGCATGGACTTTTCTACAACATGGTGGCCAGGCTCTAATTAGGAGAAAGCAGAAACTCAAAGTTTTTTAAAAAGTTAAGAAAAGTTTAAGCCAAAATTTCTTAAAAGTATAAAATCCCAGAAGATCCCTTCTCTCATGTTTTATTGGTCAGAATAAGTCACAGGGTCAGTCCAGTTCCAAGAGGAGAAGGAAATAGACTCTAGGCTCTTCCTATTATTTTTTTAAAATAACTTTTTATTGTAATTTGTGTGAAATTTTACAAAGCAAATTCATTTTATATTCAACAGTTTATACACATTTTATTTTGTGATATTTGAGAAATGGCAAAGAATTTGTGGTTATCTTTCATCCACTGCGAGTAGGTAAGGGTGAAGAAGGGAGAACCAATTAGATGTGGGTTTAAGTCCAAGCTCTGTCAGTTATAAGCAATCAGGCCTGACTAAGATCTTGACCCTCAGTGTTTTTTTATTTTTTTAACATATAATATCAGGTGAAGAAGGGATTAAATGAGATATTTATATAGGAAAGTTGGACTTAGTAAATATTCCATACATTATAGCTATTTCATTACTCTGACCCTGTTTTTTCACTCAGCTAATATTCATGGAGTATTCGCCTTGTGTCAGCTTTGACTGAGGGAGCAAATGTTCATCCATATGGAGGTTGCCTGGTGGGGCGGCTGACAAGATATCAGTACATTTTTTGGCCACTTGAAATCTAGAAACAATAGCCTCTAACCCTACCACCCACACCCTGAATTAGGCCAGCTCCTGTTCCAAAAGTTCTGCAAATCTCCCAAATGATTTTGATGATTTCTTGACTGGTTCAGGGTCAAGATTCCCCTGTGCTTCCCCTCAGCCTGAATGTCACCTTACCATCTCTGTCCTGCACTAATGGCCTAATGGTACACTCAACCAGGCTCTGGGATTTCCCTCAATACCTAGTACCCCTCTGCAGAGGGTCTGTATCCAGGCAGCCTGAAGTTTCTACCCTGAGGCTGAAGCAGCAGTGCTTCGTTGCTCCATGGTAGCAGGGGGCTACTATCCTTATCACATTATCTCACCCTCCCTGGAGTTGAGGGTTCCCCTCACAGAGAAAGCAAGGCCCCCAGAGTTGTGCAGTGGCTAGCAGGGCTGGTTAAAGCTTCACTTACATAATGTTAGTTGCTGTCAAGGTGGCTCTGAGTCATGGCAACCTCATGCATGTACAAAAGAACCAACTGCTGCCCAGTCCTGCCATCCCACAATTGTTTGTATGTTTGATTCCTTTGTTGTGGCTATCATGTAGTGACTTCCAACCTAGGGGGGGCTTATCACCCAGAATTATATGGCAATATTCTTTTGTGATCCATAGAGTTTTTGTTAACTGATTTTAGAAGTAGATCCCCAGGTCTTTCTTCCTAGTCTGTTTAGTCTAGAAGCTCAGCTGAAATTTATCTACCATGGGTGATGCTGCTGGCATTTAAAATACTGGTAATGGAGCTTCCAGCATCACAGCAACACACAAATCATCATAGTATGACAAACCAACAGATAGGTGGTGGGTTTACATCATAGAACTGTAAAAAGTCTGCATGGACATTCAGATATCCTGGTTCTTGAAGGTCCTTTGGCCATGCCACCACCAAGGCTTCCTCAGTGGCTAATTCTTCATATGGGACCCAAGCCTCACAGTCCCTCCCAGTCACCCTGGCCCCTCTGTCCCCTTTGCTCCCCTCCCAAATTCTTCCTATCTTCTGGGAAGGGTAGTTTCTCTTTCTCTTTTATTGCTTAAGGTGGTACCCACCTCCTCATCCCTCTAACACCCACCACCTCACTTCCCAGGGACTTCCCTTCCATTCCTCTGAACCTCTCCAGGTACCACCTTGAATCAAGGCAGCTCTTCTCCCCCAGTGTCTCTGGCACCTGCGGGTAACACAATCAACTTTTCTATGTGGATTTTAGTATTGTAGGTGGGCCACAGGGCAACTCCCCTAACATTAGGGATGCAGGAGGCTCTCCAGAGGAAGTGGGTCTTCCTGGCCAAGGGAAGAGGGAGGTGGGAAGGGCAGTTGGATTGCAGGAGCTCCAACTGTGCAAAGAGCACTACCAAAAGACCAGGAATTTATTCTAGGAGAATGGCCTTGACTAGCTCCTCCTGCAAAAGGTCTCAACCCTAACTGAAGTTGCAGTTCCCAGGGGAGGGCTTTTTAAATTCCCTAGCCCAGACCAAAATCAGAATCTCTGGAGTGGGGAATAGGTCCCTGGATAGCACAAATGGTTTGCACTTGACAACTACAAGAAATTGGTTTTTCAAACATACCCAGCTGTAGCAGGGAAGAAAAGCCTCGTGATCTCCTTCTGTAAAGATTACAGCCGAGAAAACCCTATAGAGTATCTCTGCTCTAACACATGGGGTTGCCATGAGTTGGAATCAACATGATGGTTATGGGTTTGGTTTTTGTTTGTTTGTTTGCTTTTGTTTTGGAGTGGGGTCCAGGCAATGGTATTTTTTTATTTTTATTTTATTTTTATTGTGATTTGGGTGAAAATTTACAGAGCAAATACACTATCCATACAGCAGATCACATACATTTTGTCTCATGACATTGACCACAATTTAGTACAATGCAACATCTCCTCTCCCATTTCCTCCTGATAGGTACTGCTTCCTTGTGACCATCCCTCCATGTATTCCTACCCTCTGAGCTATCTCCCTGTGCCTGAGCAGCCCTTCTTTCTCTCTTGCTTGTTCTCTCCAAGGAGTGTATCTACCTCAGGTAAATGCTCAACTAGTATGCCTGTCTACTGCTTGGCTGAAAGCCACAAGTGTGTGTTCAATTCCAGACCTGAAGAGCAGACAGGGGCCATAGTCTCAGTGGTTCCACCAGGCTCCATCGGGCCAGCAAACCTGTTCCCCGCTTTTATTTTATTTGAAATGATTTTGAGTTTTGTTCCACATTGTTCCCCCTGTCTATCCAGGATCTCCTACAAAGATTCTCTTCCAAGTGGTTGATAGTAGTAGCTGAGCACCGTCTATTTCTTCTGGGCTCATAGTCGTATACGCTGCAGATCGGATGGTAGAACTGATTGTTTCCATGAATTTTTGGTTTTCTTCATTCTTCTTGGCTCTGGATGAGGAGAGACCCATCGTTGCAGCTGGATGGCAGCTTGCAAGCTTTTAAGATCTCAGTCGCTACTTGCCACAGGAGAAGGTGGAAGAGTGATTTGTGTAGTATGTTATGCCAATTGAGCTTGATGTCCTCTGCAACTACAGTCCCGAGCTCACAGGTTCAATTACTCAGTCCTTTGGGTAGCTGGCTGTGACCAAGCAGTGCCTACAACCTTGCCCCTTGTCAGCCCCGTTATACACCTGGGAATTCAGATCATACTCATAAAGTTATTGGACCACTGTGTGCCAATCCTATACATGTTCTTGGTTGCACTCTCCACTTCATATAGATAATAATACTTCAGCCTGTCCACCCATCTGTCCACTCATATACCCGTGTTTGCCTTCACTGAGCACACCATACTCTATGTGCAAAAGGGTTCATCTTTGTTGTCTGTACTTCCCTCCTACCTCTCTATGTCTTTCTCTTCCTCAGTGCCACTATATTGATAACTCACATTTGGTACATTGCCTTTTTCTTCACCCACATCAAAACTTATATCTATCTATCTAACAGTATTCCCGCCCTTCCCCTCCCACCCCTGATAACCAACAAAGAAAATGACCTTCCATAGATAAGCATATCCTTGACTATTACAATAATGGACCGATACAATATTTGTCCTTTTGTGATTGACTTATTTCACTCAGCATAATGTCCTCCAAGTTCATCCATGTTATGTGGTGTTTTGCAGATTCTACATT
>NW_006921823.1:4939287-4940753 GCF_000298275.1 Orycteropus afer afer | reverse complement strand
CCAGCATTTGTTATTTTCTGTCTTGTTGAACTTTGCTACTAGTGCTGGAGCAAGATGGTATCTCATTGTTGTTTTGATTTACATCTCTCTAATAGTTAATGACCATGAACATTTCTTCATATGTTTGATAGTTGGAGCTGTGTGTCAACTTGGCTGGACCCCAGTTCTGTGTGGTTGTTCCCATGATGGGATCAGATGACTGTGTTCTGAGTGGCCAATCTGCCCAAGGGGAATTTCCCTAGGGGTATGGCCTGCTTCCAGGATATCCAGGGACATCCTGGGAAGAGAGACATTCTTTGGTGGATTGGGACCCTGGTGTGCTGACTACAACCTTCCATGAGTGAGCAGCCCACCGCTTGGCCTTGAGATCTTGGATTCCCCTTTCATTGGAGTCATCAACCAGTGTACTGTCTGCCAGCCTTGAATTTCTCAGCCCCCTGTGCTTGCAGAAGCTAAGGCTGCCTCCAGCCCGGCGTTTCCTCCAGGGACTTTGGACTTTTGTGAGCCATTTTCCTAAGATAAATCTCTCTCTCTCTCTTTTTTTTCTCTCTCTCTTTATAAGCTTTGCTGGTTTTTGTTTCTCTAGAGAACTCAGTCTAACACATTTGGTACTGGGAGTGGTTCTAGAGAGACAAAATTATAAGGATGGGCTTCCTAGATTGGTTCTCCAGTTTGATTAATTTTGATGACACTAGCAACTCTGCGTCTGGTAGTAAACAGAGCCCTACTAATCCGTGGAGTGAGATGGCAAAATTAATACATGAAATAGCACCACCAATAGACCAAGTACTTGTGAGAAATGATGCTCTGGGTGATTGGATATTTGATACTTTTCTGCAATTTTGTCAGAATGAGAAGTATAGGAAAGCTGGTTGGTTGGTCCTACTTACACTGGATAAATTGGTGAAAGAGCGAGATGGGCTCAAAGCTGCTGAGTCTCAGCTTAAGTGCCACATAAATGACCTCAGTGCTTCCAGCTGTGCTCCGAAAAAAAGTCTTATAGCTTCTACTAGCAGGGCTGACATAGCTGAAACCCAAATCCAGAGTCTTATTTTAAGAGTGGCTGAATTACAACGTCAGCTCAATTGCCAACCCAGAACGGTGTCTGCCGTTAAAATGAGGGCATTGATTGGAAAAAAATTGGGATCCTGTAACCTGGAATGGGAACATATGGACAGATGATCAGGAAGATCAGGATATGGAGCCTGTAAATCCTGTTGAATTCCTCCCTTCTGAATGGATTACTGTAAAACCATTATCCCCTCCCCCTCAGTTTGACGGGACTAGCCAAACCGGTCCTGCAGGGTTATTGTGTGAGGCAGAGGTCATGGAAGACATTCCTGAATGCCCTCAAGAACTGCCTCAAGCACCTATTCTGGCAGCTAGGCCCATAACAAAGGTCAAGTCTAAGCGAGCCCCAAGAGGTGAAATAGAAAGTGTGACTGAGGAGGTGATATGCTATACTC
>NW_006921823.1:4905885-4926868 GCF_000298275.1 Orycteropus afer afer | reverse complement strand
ACTTTTCATTTATTTTGTCATTTTGTTCTTGTTTTTTCTTCCAGAATTCTTCTAAGGTTTTTGCTATGTTTTCTTTGGTCTGTCTCTCAATCCTTTGAAGGTACCTAAATATAATTCTTTTGAATTCCTTATCAGAGAGTTCCAATGCTGCTTCTTCCTCAGGGATGCATTCTGAGTCTGTATCTTGTTCTCTTGTTTCTACCACTTTATCTTGCTTCTTTGTGTGGACTGTGGTGGTCTGTTGTTTCCGTGGCATTGTGGTATTGTATTAAGATCTATGTTAATTGTTTGTGAAGAACAGCCAAAGGTGATTCAGGCTCTTCTTGGTGGGTTTTTATTGTTGGCCCATTGGTGGAGAAAGAGGTTCTGGCTCTTGCTCAGTAAGTGAAGTTGCAGGAGGTGTGGGTGTACTTGTATCTTATGAGGATTTTTGCTGTCTCCCAATCAGTTAGGCAAAAATTACAGTTGATTAACCATTGAAAAAACTATAAGCACATGGACAAGAACTGCACCCTGAAATCACACAGGACCAGTAACCCAAAAGAAGAAAAAGGCAGGGGGGGGGAGGGGAGAAGAACACAGTTAAATCTGCAATATCTGGGGATAGGTCACTGAGAGTAGAAAGGTAGAGAAGGAGAATAATGAATAAAGAAAACAAAGAAACAAACCAACAATACAAAAGAAAATAAAAGCAAAAGCAGAACAAAACAAAACAAAACAAATAAACAAACAAACAAACAAAAAAAACCAACAAGGGACGGGGTTAACCATGAGAGAAAGAAGAAGAAGAAGAAGAAAAAAAGAAGATGTAGACTAGGACCTCTTCAGTCATGCAGTGCACTTCCAGAGAGTTGTTGGGGTTACTGGAAAGCAGAACCTCTTCTTAAGTCCCTGGAATCTGGTGGAGCAGTGTCTCTTTTAGGTTGTCACTAGCTACTGGTTATTTGTTTTCTCTTGGTTTTATGGTTTAATATTTTGAAAAGGTGAAGCTGGTGGGTTTTTTTGTTTTGTTTTTTTATTGATTCAAGTGTGTTGTGTTGCTCTGCTGTTTTCTTTGTGGTGGTATAATCCTTGTGTCTAGTGTGGATATGTGTTTCTGTTTGTCGTAAAGAAGGTTTAGTGTTTGAAGTGGGAGGTTTTATGGTAATTGGCTGAATATGTTTTCTCCTATTGAGTGAGTGAAGATATTGGCAGAGAAGGAAAGCTTGGTGTTGCTAGGGTCGGTTTCTAGGGCTTTGAGCAGGCTATTTTTGATGACGTATTTATTTGCAAGACTGCAGCTCAACCTCAGGAAAGATTCTTATTGTTAGAGTGTTGCAAATTTCCGCTAATTTTAGGCACACTCAGAGATCCCGCCTCCTTGGCCCTACAGCGCTAAAGAACGACTCCATGGCAAAAATCCCTGGAGTGTGATTTCTTCCTTCTCCCTGTTCTGTCTGCCCACAGTGCTGATGTAATCCCGCCAGATTGCTAATGGTCTGCTCTGGAGTTTGTCTGTGATACTGCCCAGCTGTAGCACCAAAGATGCATGCAGTTTCAGCTGTGGCTCAAAGGAGTACCTGCTAGTGACCTGCAGTCCCGATCTCTGTGACAAAGAAAAGCACGATGTCTCCCAGTCTGACCCCAGTCTACTCTGTGACCCGCTGGGAGTGGAGGGAGTTACCCTTCCTGTCGCAATAGCAAGTTTTCCTCTGAATCTCAGCAGAGGTGTCCGTGCCACAGCCAGCACCCAGGAGACCCAAATTACCTCCAAGAAATCAAGATGAGCTGCTGGAGGCAGGTCTCTGCCACTTCCCCCTGGAATATTAGAGTGGTCGCTAGTATGCTATTATAAGGCATCCTCCCTCTTGGGTCGGGGATCTCAGGCGGGCACCCTACCCCTGCATACAGTGACTGCTCCAGAAGAGTTTCCAATGCCTCTCTCAGGTGCCCGTCCGTCCTCCTCCAGTAGCTCTTTCCTAAATAATCTCCCTGTGCTTTTCCTCTAATTCTGCTCTTCCGTGTTTGATGTACTCTGAATCTGTGAGCTGTTCAGAGCACTGAAATTCCTAATTTAAACTGTTGTGGCTAGTTTTCCAAGACCTTCGATGCCAGAGGGATAAAGCATGCTGCTCACTGGCTCGATTCCATTTTGAACTCCAGCAATGGTGTTTTTAAAAAACTCCCCAAGTTATTGTTGGTGCAGCCAGAAATAAGAATCATTGATTGGTTAAAGAAAGTGTGTTTGAATTCCAATCAACAAATATTTTTTAAAAACTTCACTGGTGGCAAGAAAGATGCCAGGGGCCCAGAATAGGAAGGTGTGTACAAGACATAGGTCCAGTCTGAGGGAGCCCGAGGCCTTTTTGTCTTTCCCTAAGAAAGAAGCTGGGGTCCCTAGGAAAAAATATACACATTTCTTCAATGTGATAGATAAAACTTGAGACTGTTTAAATTAATTAAATAAACAAACAACTTGAGATTAAAGACTGGTTGGGAAAATGTTGCAAATTTAACTTCACACATTATTAATTGGTGTAGCTGTAGGAGAGACAGAACCTCTCTCTCTATGAACCCTGTGTGTGTACTTCCACATTCAAGGTGTAGCAGGTGAATTCTACAGGGGATATTTGCATTCCCATTCTAGAAGCAAAACTGAAAATAGAAATCAAAAAGCCTAAATGTTACAGAAAGAGAGCTGAAAAGGTAGGGAAGAGAAGAAATTAAATGGCATACTTAGAACATTACATTCCAGGTGGAAAATTGAAGTCATGAAGTCAGACAGATCTCTCTTTCTTTCCACTAATTAATTATAGGTTGTAAAGTCAGAGTGTGGGCTGGGTATATTCCTTTTATTTTTTTTTAAACCATGTCTGACAGCTCTGGCACCTGAGATTCAACATTGGCTCCAGGTGCATTGTAATTGATGTGAAATGTATACCACCAATTGCATAACCCTGTGCCATTACATGGTGTTTCACCATTGAGATCATTTACATCATTTCACGAGGAGGAGGAGAAATCCCACAGAGCTGTCTTTGCTTTAAGGAAAAGCTGCAATTTCTTTCATGTTTTTAAAAGTAATAACTTTAAATATAAAAATACAAAAAAAGAATGTTAAAAAAATATCCGTGGTCCTACCATTTAAAATTTATAATCATAACCTCCCATTTTTATATTTTGAGCAATGTAGAAGAACAGAGTAGTTATGATCATGAATTCTGAAAAACAGGGTATCAGGGTGCAGAAGTCAACTTTGCTGTTGGCTAGACATGGGACCTTGGAAAGGCTACTTCACCTCTCCCTGCCTCAATTTTCTGATCTGTGACATGGAGATAACAATAGTAACCCAATTCATTGGATTGTTGTGAGGATTAAATATATGTCAAGTGCTTAGGTCAGTGCCTGGCAAAGAGTAGAGCTCAACATTGTCAATTGTTATTATATCATGATTATTCCTGACTTCTTCCTAGCCTTATAAAAACAGATGCATACAAACATATGCACAAACACATACTCATAGAGACATTCATCGCAGACACTTTGGAAAATATATACATGTATGCACATTTGCACATATACACACTTGCATACAAGCATACATACACATGCACACTCATAGGCATGGGCACACATGTGCAAACTCACACACATGCACACATTCACATGAACACATACATACCTTTTTGTCCAGCAAACAATAATATCATGCTCTATATACAGATTGGCTACTTGCTTTTTTTTCATTTTATAATATGTAATAACCATGCTATGATTTGAATCATGTCCCCCAAGATATGTTCAAGTCCTAACCAAGTACCTGAGAATATGAATTTGTTTGGAAACAGGGTCTTTGCAGAAATAATTAGGTAAATTAACATGTGGTCATATATGAGCAGAGTGGGCCCTAATCCGATATGATTATTGTCCTTAAAAACGGGGAGAAGAGACTCAGAGACAGAGACACACAGAAGGAAAACAGCCATGTGAAAGTGGAAGTAGAACATTTTTTCCAGGTCAGTAAATGTACACCTTCTCACCAGATTACTGTTCTTATTAGCTATTCCTCTCTCAGTGGACCCTGAGTTATTCTGAGGCTTTAGTGTTACACACAGGCTACTGTAGGGCTTACTAGTTGTCACATAATTTTAATTCCATAGGTACTGCCAAACTGCTTTCCAAATTTTGTGCCAATTTTCTTTCCACTGATAGGTGCATGAGGGCCCTTTTTCCATTCTGACCAGGAAGGGACACAGCCTCTAGCCTCTACTCACCTGATTATTGAGAAATGTTTTAGTTTGCATTTTGTAATTACTGTATATGTAAAGTCTTCTAATTGGTCTTCTGCAATGTGTAAGCATGTTGTGAACAATGTCAGTGTATTCCTTGGTCTCCACAGTTTGTTTTATAGTTGAACTCATTTTTTTTTTTTTTTTTTCCAGTTTTAAACAGCAAATATTTATTATCTTTCAGTTTCAGTGGGTTGAGTTCAGGCATGGATTAGCTGTGTCCTGTGCTCAGGGTGCTCAGGCTGCAGTAAGGCCAGGCTCTATTTCTGTAACTTTGTTTTTTTACTTTGCTTTGGATGCAAATTTACAGAGCAAAATTTGTTTTACATTCAACAGTTTGTGTACATTTGATTTCATGCCCCAATTACCATCTCCAACCATGACACACTCTCCTCCCCTCCCATCCCTGTGACCACCTCCTCCTGTGCCCTTAATTATGCATTCCTGTCTGTCCACCTTTCTCTCCATGTGAAGGCTGCCCCTCTGGTGCCGCATGGCCAATTACTCTAAGGGATGTATCTTCCTAGAGTAGGTGGGTGCATTGTCCTGGGGTGGGTGTTCTGTGTCTAAGTCTTTCTACTGTTGGACTGAAGGCCAAGCCTTGAAAGTGAGTCTAATCCTAGGCCTGAAGGGTATTCTGGGGCCATAGTCTTGGGGGTTCCACCAGACTCTATCCAACCAGTAATACTGGTCATTTTTGTGTTTTTGAATTTCGTTCCACATTTTCCCTCCCACTCTATCCATGATCTCCAGTTTTGATCTCTTTTCGAGTGGTTGACATTGGTAGCCAGTCACCATCTAGTTCTTCTGGTCTCGAGGTCTATCATATCCTTGGGCTAATTGTTTCCAAATGGCTTTGATTTTCTTCCCTCTTCTTTGCTTCACATGAGAGGAAACCAATCCTCGAATCTTAGATGGCCGCTTGAAAGCTTTTAAGGCTCCAGTTGCTTCTTACCAAAGCAGGTTGTGGAACAAGAGTTTTATGTACTTTGTTGTGCCAATTGAGCTTGGTGTCTCCCAATACTATGGTACCAAGTCTGCAGGCCTGGTGATTCACTCTCTCAAGGTGTTTGGTTGTCTTTGAGAGGTTACTCCAACTCTGAGTTCTGTTGCTTCTGTAATAAGTATGGATAATTTTGCGTCACTAGCTCTGGCAGCGTGGTGCCCAAGGTATTTGGCTGTTAACCAGAGGCTGGTTGTTCAAACCCACCAACCACTCCTCAGAAGGAAGACTGAGCAATCTACTTATAGAGATACCACCTCAGAAACTCAAGAGGGTGTCACTATGAGTTGGATTTGACTTGACAGCAGTGAGTGTTTTTTTTCTTTTTAAGTATCTATGTAAGATTATCTTCAGCTAAATCTATCCTGGGAGCTCTGGTAGCATAGTGCCTAAGGCACTTGACTGCTAATCAGAAGGCTGGTGGTTCAAACTCACCAGCCACTCCTCGGAAGGAAGGTTGAACAATCTACTGTAGTGATACTGCCTCAGAAACTCAAGGAGGGGTTGTTATGAGTCAGGTCTGACTCGACAGCACATAAAAACAAGCAACAAATCTATCCTTGGTCTAGGGTACATTCCTGTTTGCCGATCCCCACCCTGATCTTCTCAGTTGTCTATGCATTTATCTGTAGCTCAATGTTTGGTGTTAGTTGTATTGCAGTAGTGTGCATATAGTAGATTTTGCCTCTATTGTCTATATCTTATGTGCACGTTTCAGTGTCCTTCCTTTCCCCAATGTCATTATGCTGGTTACAGACTCTTTCCATACCATTCCTCCCCTTACCCAAATCAACATGTGACCCCAACTAGTCCAAGATTTTCTCTCCTATCCCCAGAAACCTGCAAAGTGAATTCCCTTCTCTGAGTAAACCCTTCCTTGACTTTTTACAATAATGGGCTTAGATAATATTTGTCCTTCTGCCATTGACTTATTTCACTCAGCATAATGTTCTCCAAATTCATCCATGTTGTAAGATGATTAACGTATTCTTCATTATTCTTTAATGTATCTAAGTATTCCATTGTCTGAATGTACCATAATTTGGTTATCCATTCATCTCTTGATGGGCATTTAGATTGTTTCCATCTCTTTGCTACAGTGAATTGTGCTGCGATAAACATGGGTGTGCATATGTCTGTTCGTGTCCTGTCTCTCACATCTTTGATATATTTCTAGTAATGGAATTGCTGGATCAAATGGTATTTCTATTTTCAGTTTTTTAAGGAAACACCATACCATTTTTCACAATGGTTGTACCATTTTGCAGTCTCACCAGCAGTGTATGAGAGTTCTAACCTCTCCACAACCTCACCAGCATGTGTTGTTTTCTCTCTTGTTGAACTTTGCTATTATTGCTGGGGTAAGATGATATCTCATTGTTGTTTTGATTTGCATCTCTTTAATGATTGTGAGCATTTCCTCATGTGTTTGTTGGCTGCCAGTATATAATCTTTAGTGAAGTGTCTGTTCATGTCCCTTGCCCATCTTTGAATTGGATTTGAGGTGTTGAAGTTTTCTATAAATTTTGGATATAAGTCCTTTGTCACATATGTCATAACCAAATACTTTTTTCCAGTCTGTAGGTTCTCTTTTTACCCTTTTGGATAAGTCTTTTGATGTGCATAGGATATAATTTTTAAAAGGTCCCAGTCACCTAGCTTCTTTTCCATAGCCTGTGCATTTTGGGTTATGCTTGATAGTCTACTAATGCCATAAATTAGGGCCCCTAGATTTGCCCCTATTTTATCTTTGATGAGCTTTATAGTTTTGAGTTTTACGTTTAAGTCTTTGATCCAACTTGAGTTTATTTTTGTGTATGGGGTGAAATATGGGTCTTGTTTCATTTTTCTGCAAGTGGATATCCACCAGCCACTCCTTGGAAGGAAGGTTGGGCAATCTACTTCCGTAGTGATATTGCCTCAGAAACCCAAGGAGAGGTCGCTGTGAGTCGGGTCCGACTCGATGGCACATAACAACAACAACAACAACAAATCTGTTAAAGAGGTTCTCTCTTCCCCGTTTAATGAGTTATGGTCCTTTATCAAAGATAAGCTGTCCATAGGTGGGTGGGTCTATTTCTGGGTTTTTTATTCTGTTCCAGTGGTCTATCTGTCTATCATTGTACCAATACCATGCTGTTTTAACTACTGTGGCTGTATAGTAGGTTTTGAGATCCTGGAATGTGAGACCTCCCACTTCGTTTTTCTTCTTCAGCAGGGCTTTGCTCATCTGAAGTCTCTCTCCTTTCCATATGAAATTAATAATTGGTTTTTCCATATCCTTAAAAAATGTTGATGCTATCTGGATCAGGACTGTGTTGAATGTGTAGATTGCTTTGGGTAAAATTGACATTTTCACAATATTCAGTCTTCCTATCCATGAACAAGGCACGTTCTTCCATTTATGTAGATCCCTTGTAGTTTCTTGGAGGAGCTCTGGTAGCACAGTACCTAAGGCATCTGACTGTTAGCCAGAAGGTTGGTGGTTCAAACTCAATTACTCCATGGAAGTAAGACTGGGCAATGTACTTCAGTAAAGATTTACTGCCTCAGAAACCCAAAGGGGGTCACTATGAGTAGAATTGATTCAATGGCAGTGGGTTTGGTTTTTTGGTTTATAGTTTCCTGTAGTAGTGTTTTGTAGTTTTCTTTGTATAGGTCTTTTGGGTCTCTGGTAAGATTTATTCCTAAATATTTTATCTTTTTGGTAGCTATTGTAAATGGTATTGCTTTCCTTATTTCTTTTTCAGAGCCTCTTTGTTGATGTAGAGGAATCCGAATGATTTTTGTATGTTGACCTTGTATCTTGCTACTTTTCTGAACCTCTCTATTAGTTCCAGTAAGTTTTTTGCTGATTCTCTTGGGTTTTCATTGTCATTATTATTATTTTATTTTAAAATACATTTTATTGAAATATAATTTATGTACAGTGAAATACACAAAACTAAAGTGACACGAGTCAATGCTTTTTTTTTTTTTGCAGTTTTCACTCCCCTCGTCTCCCTACCCTGGTAACCAACAAAGAAAATTCCTTCCATATATAAACCTCTCCTTGACTTTTTACAATAATAAATTAATACTGTATTTGTCCTTCTGCAATTGACTTATTTCACTCAGCATAATGTCCTCCAAGTTCATCCATGTTATACAGTGTTTTGCAGATTATTCTTTAATGTTGCATAGTATTCCATTGTGTGTATGTTTCATAGTTTGGTTATCTGTTCTTCTGTTGATGGGCACGTAGGTTGTTTCCATCTTTTTGCTATTGTAAATAGTGTTGCAATGAATATGGGTGTGCATATATCTCTTCTTCTCCTGCCTCTCACTCCTTTAGGATATATACATAGTAATGGGATTGCTGGGTCAAATGGTATTTTTAATTTCAGCTTTTTAAGGAATTTCCATACTGTTTTCCACAGTGCTTGTATCTTTTGACTGTCCCACCAGCAGTGTAGGAGGGTCCCAATCTCTCCACATCCTTGCCAACATTTGCTACTTTCTATCTTGTTGAAATTTGTCATTAGTGCTGGGGTGAAGTGATATCTCACTGCTGTTTTGATTTGCATCTCTCTGGTGGCTAATTATCGTGATCATTTCTTCATGTATTTGTTGGCTGCCTGAATATCCTCTGAAATGTCTATTCATGTCTTCTTATCTTTAATTGGATTGTTAATCTTTTTGTTTTTGAGGTGTTGGAGTTTTCTATAAATTTTAGAGATAAGTCATTTGTCAGATGTGTAATTATAGACAAATATGAATTACTTGCTGTCATTTTTTATGTGCTTTTTCATGGTGCTCCTGATTTCTTTGTTCCATATAATTTTTTGTGCTGAGCTCATTTGTTTATGAATCATATTATCACTTCCTTCATTGCTATTGTTTTAGTATTTGCTAAATATTTGTGCTGGTCCTCCTTTTTATTTGCTGTGAAGGTTTATCATTTTTCTTTGAGGTTACTCTGTGATTTATAATTTTCTTCCCAAGTTTAGAACAGTCTGTCCTATCTTGCAGTTGTCTCGGCTTTCCTACCATTTAGAAGTTCTGTAACTACACAAATTTTTTTCCTCTTTTTGGTTTGTAGTTGTCCTCATTTGTCAATTGATGTCTCTAGTTCCCTATTTACAATCTTGTAAGCATATTTGCTTTGGATACTTCCATAACTGGATTGGCTTCTGGGATATGTCATCATGTGTGTTAATGATTGGTTGTTGCTTGCTGTTGTTGGTTCTCTGTCCAAAGGACTCTCTTTAGCACCTCTTGTAAGGTTGGTCTGGTTTTAACAAATTCCTTTAATTTCTGCTTATCTGGAAATGTCCTAATTTCACCATCATATTTGAGGGACAATTTTGCTGGACATATAATTATTGGTTGGGAGCTCTGGTGGCATAGTGCCTAAGGTATTTGACAGCTAACCAGAAGGCTGGTGGTTCAAACCCACCAGCCACTCCCTGGAGGAAAGGTTGGGCAATCTACTTCCATAGTGATATTGCCTTAGAAACCCAAGGAGGGGTCTCTATGAGTCAGACCTGACTTGAAGGCAGTGGGGAGGAGGAGGAGATAACTCTTGGTTTGAAATTTTTCTCTTTCAGAGTTTTGTATATACCACTCCATTTTCTTCTTGCCTGTATGGTTTCTGCTGAGAAATCTGAGCTTAATCTTATTGGTTGCCCCTTGTAGGTAACTTTTAGTTTTTCCCATGCTGCTTTTAGGATTCTTTCTTTGTCTTTGGTTTTGATAAGTTTGATGATGATATGTCTTGGTGATTTTCTTTTGGGGTCTATCCTGTTTGAGGTTCATTGGACTTCTTTTTTTTTTAAACAAAATTCACATTTTATTTAGATTGAAATAAACTATACAAAATTGATTTTCTTCACCAAAAATAACTAATATTTTCTATGTTATTCCTAGATAAACCAGGTTTTCCATGTTTTGCTTATAAATCAAGACGAGGCAGTAGATACAGTCATGGTAAAAGATAGAAGAAAACATGTGTCAGTTGTTAGTGTCCATGGCCTCTGATCCTGTCTTGACCATGAAACAGAAAATGTTCACCATATACCTGCCAAGCAGTTTATGAAGGTATAAGTTCAACAAAGAATGTAAACAGCAGCAACCAGATGTGGAACAACAATGGTAAACTCTTCAAACTTGAACTGTAACTCATTCTTTTAAGTTCATTTGTTAAAAACAGAATCTACATTGAAATCCATTTGGTGAGCTCACAGGTTGTCTCACTCTGGTAATTTCCTTATCTGTCCATTTCAGAATTTTAACATATTTTAAACTCCCACTAGTCAAATATTAGTCTTGAGATTCATTGTAATATTTTATAAAATGTATTCCTTCCTCCCATACCTCCTCAAAATTTATTTCTTAAAAGAACTATAGCTCAATATCTGATCATTGGATCTACAGTGATAATGTTATGTCTAAAATGTCTTAACTAAAACAATGCAAGTGTCACAACAAAGATCACATAGAAACAAAACATGGTACTTTCACTGCTATCTTCTGGAAGAATGGATACATCTTCAAAGCATGAGAGTTCAAAGAAGGACCATTCACATAGGTGGATTAACAATGGCAAATCTATTCAATCAGAGGTCCATATGTAAAGATATTCAGTGATTGAGTGGCCTATATACACCTTACAAATTTTCCTCCAAATATCAAATGTAAGAAAAAACTCATTTTAAAACAGTCTCTTAGGTGTTTTCAACAGTTTCTGAATTACCTGTAGGAAGCTCTGACTTGGTTGTAGAGAGTTTGATATATGTATCCACCATTAAATCCAGATCATGTTTTATATCAAAATTTATGTTAAGTAAAGCCAAATTACTTGAACTTGGTCTGTCAAAGTGTTCTTTAGGTATGCTTTGAGACACTTTCATCCATTTTCATAGCTTTCATTCTCAACTTTCATCACAGGAAGTATACTCAAGACCTTCAGTAATGCATAAATATTGGGAAAGAACTTGATGTCAGGTAGAAGGAGGGCTTCATAAATGGTGGATGGAAGCTCTATATCTTTTCCTCTGTGTTTCCACTTAATTCTCTAACAATGAAGCTCGGTTGACAGTGTGTCAGGACTGGGTAAGTCACTTCTGTAAATGTCAGCATGGTGTTCCTCTGACATATTGAATTTCAGCTGTCTCATGACAGAGGGTACCAGAGATAAGCATTTAAGAGCCTTGAGGTGCTGTTCTGAGAATATATCTTTAAGTTCCTGAATAACGTGCTCCACTGTTGGGACACTTAGGGTTTCTTTATAGTAACTCTCAGAGGTTAGCTGAGAATCCAGGTTACCTTGCTGAGCTCTGCGGAATTTCCTAGGGAGTTTCATTTGAATGTCAAGTTTGGTTGCCAAATTTGTGGCCTCCTCAAACCAAAATTCATGATAAATTTCAATATTTTCCATCATTTCATTTAGTGAATGAAGCACTGCAGTAAAGCTACTGGCTGCAAAGAAGACATCAGAGGTTTGACCCTGGAGATGTTTCCCAAGCCTCTTGTAAGAGATAGAACTTTTTTTTTTTTTTAATTTTTATTTGGGTGAAGATTTACAGAGCAAATTCACTTTCCTTACAGCAGTTCACATACACTTTGTGTCATGACATTGGACACAGTTTACCACAATGCAACAGCTCCCCTTCCACTTCCTCGCCATAGTTACCTCTTCCCATTGTCCATCCCTCCATGCACTCCTGCCCCCTGAGCTGTCTCCCTGTGCATAAGCAGTCCTTCTTTCTCCCATGATTGTTCTCTCCAAGGAGTGTATCTACCTCAGGTAAATGTTCAACTCATATGCCTGTCTTTTGTTTGGCTGGAAACCATAGGCGTGGATTCAATTCCAGACCTGAAGGGCAGTTAGGGACCATAGTCTCAGTGGTTCCACCAGGCTCTATAGGACCAGCAACCTGGTCCCCCCCCCCTTTTTTTTCTCCAAATGATTTTGAGTTTTGTTCCACATTGTTCTCTCTATCAAGGATCTCCCACATAGATCCCCTTCCCAGTGGATGACAGTGGTAGCTGAACACCATCTAGTTCTTCTGGTCTCATAGTCATATAGGCTGCAGATCAGATGATGTACCAGTCACTGGGCCTAATTGTTTCCATGAATTTTGGTTTTCTTCATTCTTCTTTGCTCTGGATGAGGAAAGATCCATTGTTGCATCTAGATGGCAGCTTATAATAGATAGAATATTTTTAAGAACAACAATGGTAATGATGAAATCAAGATCTGTTACTGCACTACAGAGTGCAAATGATTGGCCAGCTATACAGTTATTCCATCTAATATTTGTGTCATCATTTATACCATATAAACATAAAATCAGTGCTTGTAGGAGGTCCACTAAAATCTCAAAAGCATGATGCCTGCCTGTCCACTGAGAATGGCAGATTTCCTTTGGTTCATTACCCCTTTCTTCGTTTTTCTGAAAAAGGACAGAAATTACATTGTCAAGTTCTAAAAGCAGTTGTGGTGATCAACGGAAAAAAGAATAAACTTCCTCAATCATTCCCAATGTAACAGAAACTCCCATAACAGGTACTGATTTTGCCAACCACATATTTAAGGCACAGGAAGAGCAGAGTGTGTAGATGGCTTGAGGATATTTCTCTAAAAGTCTAGAAGCAACAACTTTCATCTTGGAAGAAAATCCACTGGACACAATGTATGCCTGGCCACGAGAATACTCCATGTTTAGTCCTCATTTCTCAGTTATTGTGTGAAATTTCACAGCCAAGATTTCTGCATCAGCTTCATAAGGTAGGAAGCCCACAGATTCCTCTCTCAGGTTATGAGACTCATCGACAAACCCCACCAATACAGGCAGGTCCTCTTCCACTGCTATGTCCACCACATTATCAGTGATAATGGAAAAGAAGTGTGAGTCTCTCCCTTCCCTGAGAGTTTCTTCCCGAATGCAGCTCTCACAGATCTCCAGCATCTGTTTCTGCTGTGTTTTTGAACAGAACAGTGTATTAACTGCTGTTATCTCAAAGCGCTTTCTCAGAATCTCTTCACCAGAACTGATCCGGCACTCCAGCAAAGCTTGAAAGTTATCAGGAGTAAAGAGACCTTCTGGGATTTCATCAGCCTCATGTCCATCCAGAGGTATGTTTTGCTTACCCATAAGAATCAAAATTTCAAATAGAGACTAGGATTCTTTGTTTTCCTTCTCTTCAAGGGTTAAAGGTAAAATGTCTTCATCCTGTTCTTCATCTGCTTCTTCTGCATTGAGGTTCTGCACATTGCTGTTGTTTGTTTATGTTTTTGTTCCTGTTCAGAAGTTTTGTCAATTTATTTCTGTTTCAGTGTCCTGATTTCATCTTCACTCAATTCTTTTATTCGTTTTCTGTGTCTACTATGTGGATTGTTCAGATGACTGGTAAGATCAAATATTGTTGGAATAGCATTATCTCGAAGAACTGTCCTATAAGGACCAGTTCTACAGATCATAGAGGTCTCAAAGTGTTTGACACATATTCGATAATGTTTATTAAGCTAATCAGGTGTTTTATCTTCTAAGTCGTCTCTCCTACAATTCTCCACCCACTTCTGGCGTCTGGCAGGATCCCGCAGGAACCTGAAGAAAGCTAGGTCGGACTGCACGCTCTTTCGAGCGCAGTTGGGGGCAGTGCAGAAGTACGGCTTTGTAGCCCCTCTGCTTGCCTGCCCAGATCTCCCCTCCCTGCTTCCTCAGGGCAGCCCGCCCAGCCCCTTGGACTTCTTGAATGGATATATTGTCATCTTTCACCACACTAGGGAAATTCTCTTCCAACAAGTCTTTGACAATTTTCTGTGTAGTTTTATTTGTCTCTCCTTGTTCTGGAATTCGGATTGCACGTAGGTTTTTCATTTTGATGTATCCCACATGAACCTTAGGCTTTTTCATTTTGTTTTGATCTTTTTTTCTGATTGACCCCTTTCCAAAGAAGTATTGAGGTATTTTCTTTAATCTCACTAATTCTGTCTTCCTTTTTCTACTCCTTTGCCCATTCAATGTGTTATCTATTTCTGAAAATTTAGTATTTTGCATTCTGGAAATTCAAAATTTAGTATTTTGAAATTCTGGATTTCTATCTGTAGATTTTGTATCATTTCTAATTTTTCATTTATTTTGCCATTTTGTTATTACATTGTCTTTGATATTGTTATGGGGTTTTCTCTGTGTTTTCCTCTATTTTGTCAGTGTTTTCCTTGATCTGTCTCTCAATCTGTTGAATGTACCTAAATATAATTCTTTTGAATTCCTTATGAGGGAGTTCCAATGCTGCTTCTTCCTCATGGATATGTTTTGAGTTTGTATCCTGGTCCTTTGTTTCTCCTGCTTTATCATGCTTCTTTGTGTGGACTGTGATGCTCTGTTGTCTCTGAGGCATTGTGACGTTTTTGTGTTTATATTTAATTGGTGATTGTATGTTGGAGTGACTTGCCCATGATTTTTGTTTTCTTTGGATTTTATCTAAGTAAGTAGGGTACTGTGCTCCTCTATTTGCTAGTTTGCAGCACTTATACACTTACCACCTGTCTCCTTTCCCATTGTAAGCCTCCATATGTCTCTGCTATCCTTGGCAAATGGAGCCTATTCTTAGGTCCCTGGAATCCCAATGAGAATGCTCTCACTTTAAAATCCAAAATGGCCACCTCTTATAAACATTCAAATTGGCTGTGTCCTCAGTCACTTTAAATATCCAAAATGGCCACTGCTTGTAAACAATCAAAATGGTTGCAGCCTTCAGATAGCCGAACGTCCACAGCTCACTTTGTCTCTTTCCTTGCTGTTTCCCTTCCTAGTCGTAGGCCACCACCGCAGAAGTCCCTGCAGCCCTTGGTGACCAGGGCTGATCTTTAGGTCAATTCTCAGATCCCAACACCACTTGGAAATATTCAGGCTGTTGCTCCCATGAGAGTAGCTGACAGTCCGCTGCTCCTACCATCTCTGACTCACTGTTTTCACTCAGGTTTTTCTATTAGTTGGTGTTGAACCCACTTCTGTATACTTCCTTTCAAAGCTCAGGGCTCCAAAATTATCTTCTGTATCTCTGTCAGTTAGTTTCTCTTTTCTTTGTTGAAGAGGGTCTGTGTAGCTTGTCTACCTATTCTGCCATTTTAAAGGAAGTCTCTTATTCTGAGTCTCTTGGCTTTTCTAAGTATAAGATCATGTAATCTTCAAGTAGAGATAGTTTACTTCCATTACGCCCATTTGAATGCCTTTTATTTCTTTTTCTTGCCTTACTGCCCTGGCTGGGACTTCCAATACAATGTTAAATAGATGTGATGATAGACGGCATCCTTGCCCAGTTCCTGTTCACAAGGGAAATGCTTTGAGTTTTTCTCCATTAACAATAATGTTGGCTGTTGAATTTGCATATATGCCCCTTATTATGTTGAGGAATTTCCCTTCTATCTCTATTTTGCTAAGGGTTCTGAACAGGAAAGGGTGTTGGATTTTATCGAATGCCTTTTCTGTGCCAACTGATATAATCCTATGGTTCTTTTATTTTGCTTATATGGTGGATTACATTTGATTGCTTTTCTGATGTTGAACCATCCTTGCATACCTGGTATGAATCCCACTTGGTTATGATGTATTATTATTTTTTTTATATGTTGTTGGATTCTGTTGGCTAGGATTTTGTTAAATATTTTTGCATCTATATTCATGAGGGATATTGGTCTGTAGTTTTTCTTTTTAGTGTTGTCTTTCCCTGTTTTTGGTATTAGTGTATGGTTGCTTCATACAATCAGTTTGGGAGTATTCTGTCTTTTTCTATGTTCCAGAATAGCTTGGATAGTATGGGTGTCAACTCCTCCCTGAATGTTTCATAAAATTCTCCAGTGAAGCCATCAGTGCCAGGACATTTTCTTGTGGGAAGTTTTATTTTATGATCTGCTCAATTTCTTCCTTTGTTATGGGTCTGTTCAAGCATTCTGTCTCTGACTGGGGTAGTTTAGGTAGGTCTTGTGTTTCTAGAAATTTGTCTATCTCTTCTAGGTCCTCGAATCTGTTAGAGTACAGTTCTTTCACAAAATTCTGTCAATATCTTTTATACTTCAGTTGGTTCTGTTGTGATGTCACTTTTTTTGTTTATTATTCATGTTATTTGCATCTTCTCTTTCTTTTCCTTTGCTAGATTTGCCAGTGGTTTGTCAATTTTGTTAATATTTTTGAAGAACCAACTTCTTGTTTTGTTGATTTTCTCTATTTCTTTTGTTTGTTTGCTTGTTTTCTGTTTTATTTCTGCGCTGATCTATTTTATTTCCTTACTTCTGGATACTATAGGTTTCTTTTATTGCTTTTTTCTAATTGTTGGAGTTGAGTGAGAGTGTTGATTTTGATTCTTTCCTCCTTTTTGATGTGTGCATTTATTGCTATAAATAGACCACTGAGTACTGCTTTTGCTGTATTTCATAGGTTTTGGAAAGATATAGCTTCATTCTTATTTATTTCTAGGAATTTTTTTTTTTTTTTTTTAATTTCACACTTTATTTCTTCTGTTACTGCGGTGTAGTAAATTACTTAGTGTGGCTTTTCTACCCATAAGTCTTTGTAAACTCCAAGGTGGGATTTTCTATAAGCAACTGAGGAGCTCCTGATTGCTGAAGTTGTCCACCTGGAGTATTTCTGCTGGGCGTGGCACAAAACAATGTTCTGGGAAGTGCGCACTCTCTCTCAGGTGCTTAGAGTTCTGATGCTATGATTGGCTAGTTTGGCCACTCTGCCAGGCTCAAAAGGAGGTCTCCTCGAGGCAGAACTCTCTCTCTGATTGCTGGTTGAGGAATATGTGCTGCTGAAAGAGACACGGGCTCCTGAGACACGCATTGCTGGGAAAGAGGTGCAAGAGACATGCATCGCTGTGTGAGACACTGAGGGACCAGCACTGCTGGGAAAAAGACTGTGAGAGACTGCTGGCTGAGGGATGGTGGGCTGGGAGAGAGACTGAGCATTTTTCCTGAACTTGAATTGTAGCCTGTGGTGCTTTCCTAATAAACCCCATAATTTGTGAGCTCTGTGTGGCCACTGCAGTGAATTATCAAATCCAGGAGAGGGATGGTGGGTGCTTTGGGAGGAACGGTTGGTGAAAGGGCTGGAGGGAGGCAGCATGTCTGGCCTTGTAGGAATAGGCCTTGTGCTATTGATGGTGATTCTGCCTTCCTCTTGTGGGATTAGAGGAGGTCAGAACATGTGGCCTCCTTGCCATTTTTGCAGTTATCCAGTAGTTTCTGAACAGTATATCACTCACTTTCAACATATTTGATGTTTTTTTCTTTATCTTCCTATTATTAATTTCTAATTTCATAGCATTATGGTCCCAGAAGATGCTTTGTAGTATTGCAATGTTTTCAATTTTTTTGAGGCTTGTTTTATGTCCTACCATTCGATCTATTCTGGAGAATGATCCATGTGCACTGGAGAAAATGTGTATTATTCTTTTGTTGGGTGAAGTGCTCTGTATATGTCTCTGAGGTCAAGTTGGTTAATTGTGTTGTTGAGTTCTTCTGTATCTTTGCTGAGTTTTTTCTAGTTGTTCTGTCCCTCCTTGAAAGTGATGTGTTGAAGTCTCCTACTACTATTATACATCTGTCTATTTTTCCTTTCAATTCAGTTAATATTTGCTTTTCTTATTTTGGAGCACTTTCATTGGGTACATATATATTAGTTATGGTGATGTTTTCTTGGTCAACTGATCCTTTCAGCATTATATAATGTCCTTTTTTTGTTTTTGTTCCAGACCCAAAGTGTATCCCAGGGCCACAGTAATGGGGGACTCACCAGACTCCATCCGGCCAGTAATTCTGGTCATTATTGTGTTTTTGGATTTTGTTCCATGTTTTCCCTCCCACTCTATCCAGGATCTCCAATTTTGATCCTTTCCTGAGTGGTTAGCATTAGTAGCCAGGCACTACTTCTTCTGGTCTCAAGGTCCATCATGTCTTAAGACTGATTGCTTCCAGATGCCCCTGGTCTTTTTTCAGTCTTCTTCACTTCAGATGATAGGAGACCATTAGCTGCATCTTAGATGGCTGCTCAAAAGCTTTTAAGACCCCAGTAGCTACTCACCAAAGTAGGTTGTGGAACAATATTTTTATGTATTTTGTTGTGTCAATTGAGTCTGGTGTCCCCCTGTACTATGGTTCTGAGTCAGTAAATCCGTTGGATCTCTCTCCCACAGTGTCTGGCTGTCTGTGAGGGATTACTCTATGTCTGTCTTCTGTTGTTTCTGTAAAAATTGTGGGTATTTTGTATCACTGGTATATGTGCAAGATTAGCCTCAGGTGAATCCTTGGTCCAGAGTATAATCCTGTTCACTCTTCTTTGTCCCTTGTGCTGTTTTTCACCTTGAAGTTTATTTTATCAGAAATTAATATTGTCACTCCTGCCTTTTTTGGTTACCATTGTTGTTGTTGTTGTTAGGTGCCATCAAGTCATGTCCAAATCATAGTGAACCTATGCACAGCAGAACAAAACACTGCCTAGTCCCGTGCCAGCTCCATGATCTTTGCTATACTTGAGCCCATTGTCACAGCCAAGATGTCAGTCCATCTCATTGAGGGCCTTCCCCTCTTTGGTCCACCCTCCACCTTGCCAAGCATGACATCCTTCTCCAGGGAATGATGTCTTCTGACAACATGACCAGAGTCAAACCAAACCAAACCAAACTCACTGCCATTGAGTCAGACCCAACTCATAACAACCCCTCCTTGGGTTTCTGAGGTAGTATCACTATGGAAATAGATTGCCCCATCTTCCTTCTGAGGAGTGGCTGGTTTGAACCACCAGCCTTCTGGTTAGCAGTCAAATACCTTAGGCACTATGCCACTAGAGCTCCCTATGACCAAAGTAGCTGAGACGAAGCCTGGCCATTCTCACTTCCAAGAAGCATTCTGGCTGCACTTCCTCCAGGACAGATCTGTTAGTTCTTTTAGCAGTCCACAGTACTTTCAGCATTCCTCACCAGTACCATAAAAGCATCAGCTTTTCTTCGGTCTTCCTTATTCATTGTCCAGCTTTCACATGCATATGAGGTGATTGAAAATATCATGGCTTGTGTCAGGTGCACCTTAGTTCTCAAAGAGACATCCTTGCTCCTCAGCACTTAAAAGAGGTCTCTTGCAGCCAACTTGCCCAGTGCTATTCATCATCTAATGTCCTGACTGCTGCTTCCATTGGTGTCGATTACAGAACCAAACAATGTGAAGTCTTTGAGAACCTCAATCTTATCTCCACTTATTGTGATGCTGCTTATAGGTCTAATTGTGAGGATTTTCATTTTCTTTATATTGAGATGTAATCCATACTGCAGACTGTATTCTTCAATCTTCATCAATAAGTGCCTCAAGTCATCCTCACTTTCAGCAAGCAAAGTTGGGTTGCCAGAATATTGCAGGTAGTTAGTGATTCTTCCTCCAAACTTGATGCCATGTTCTTCTTCATATAATCCAGTTTCTCAGATTATTTGCTCAGCATACAGATTGAATAAGTATCATGAAAGATACAACCCTGACACACTCCCTTCTTGATTTTAAACCATACAGTGTCCCCTTGTCTGTTAGAACAATAGCCTCCTGGTCAATGTACAGGTTCCTCATGAGCACAATCAAGTGTTCTGGAATTCCCATTCTTCTCAATGTCATCCACAATTTGTTACCATTAGTTTAGTATAATTTTTTCCACCCCTTAATTTTTCAATTTGTTTTTGTTTGTGCCTCATGTGGTGCTCTTGTTGGCAGCATATTGATGGGTCTTCTTTTTTTTATCCAATTACCCACTCTCTTTCTCTTGACTGATGCATTTAATCCATTCACATTGAGTGTAATCAGTGATAGGTATGAATTTATTACTGTCATTTTATTGTGTTTTTTTTATTTTGTTGTTGTTGTGTTGTTGATGTTTTCCTAGTTTCAAATATTCTTCTATGCTGAGCTCATTTTGTTATCAAGTGTTTCTTCTCTTTTCATTATTGTTCATTTGTGCTTACCAAGCCCATATGTTTTCCTTCTTTCTGGGTTTGCTGAGGGGGATAGTTAATTTTTTTGTGTGTGGTTTCCCTGAAGTAAATTCTTATGTCCTTAGGTTTGGAACAGTCTGTTCTATAAAAATCATTGTCCCATCTTCCTCTCCATATGGAAGTTTTATAATTAGAGCTCTTATTCCACTTGCTTTGTTGCTGGTGTTTTTTTGCAGAGTGACTCCCTTATTTCTTTCTGTACTTTGTTGTATGGGATTATTTTAAACATCTATTTCTGGTTTTGTTTCTAAGTAGTGGTGTCAAGTATCCTGATTTTAATTTGTGGTTCTCTAGTGGAAGGATTCCCTTTAGCATTTCTTGTAGGGTTGGTCTGGTTTTCACAAATTCCCTTAGTTTCTGTTTACCTGAGAATGTCTTGATTTCACCCTCATATTTAAGGAACAATTTGGCTGGATATAGAATTCTTGGTTGGAAGTTCTTTTCCTTCAGTGTTTTATATATGTTATCTCATTGCCTTCTTGCCTGCATGGTTTCTGCTGAGTAATCCGAACTTAGTTTTATTTGTTGTCAGTTGTAGGTGACATTTTGTTTTTTCTGAGCTGCTCCCAAGATTCTTTCTTTGTCTTTGGTTTTGGAGAGCTTGATTATGATATGTCTTGGTGACTTTCTCTTGGAGTCTATCCTGTGTGGGGTTCATTGGGCTTCTTGGATAGATATCTTTTCTTCCTTCATG
>NW_006921823.1:4898289-4905230 GCF_000298275.1 Orycteropus afer afer | reverse complement strand
TTTGATTTGAGTTTGCCTGTTGTTTCCTAGACATTTTGAAGCTGTCTTTAACTGTTAGCTATGTATTGATTTGTTTCACCCTGATTTTATGTTTTACTATATCTGAAAGTGTGGAGCAGGTGTACTTTTTTTGGTTATTAATTTGGTTGTACTTTGTTGCTCTCCACTTCTCTTTGTGTTGGTGGAATCACCGGTGGAGATGTGGATGCAGATTTATATTTGTCATGGAGGGGATTTGGAGTTGGGACAAGGAGGTATTGTTGTGGTTTACTGTGTTCCTTCCATTGGATGATGCAGAGGAGAAGGGGAAAAAAGAGAAAGAAAAGAAAGAAGTAAAGAAAGGTGCCAGTAGAGATTTCCCATTTTCCACATAGGGCTAGGTACTGCTGGCTCAGGAGGTGTAGTTTATGTCTTCCTGGGATGGCTACTAATGATGACATCCTACTGTCAATCAAAGACCTGCAGTTCAAAATCGACAAAGACCCCAATGTGTAAAGTGCCACCACTTTCCACTTGAACTGAGAACCTGCAAAAACCCAGTACGCCAGTCTATTCTGTGTTAAAAAGCAGTTGTGGAAGAGTTTGAATCCCAGCCTGCTGCTGTACACTTGCTTCGGGGCTCCACCTACTCAGAGGGAGTTTCCCCCTTTCCCTCACTCCTTTCTGAACTCAGTGGCAGCCCAAGCCAAGGGTGGTTTTCCCAGTAAGGTTATCTACTTACTCAGCTCAGCTCTCAATGTCTCCATCAAAAACTCCCAGTGTGGGTACCAAGTCCACAGCACCTCTGTGGGTTCTGTGATACTTTTTTCCTCTTTCTCTCCACCGATCTCTTTTGTATTGCTAATGAGTCCTCTGCTTCTCCATCTCTCTGTCTCTCCACCAGCTAGGCAGGTTTATTTATTTTTCTCAATTGTTCAATCTCTTTTCCTCTACCTCCATTATATCTGGTATCTTATTTTCTTAGTTGCTCATAACTCCAGTATCATTGTTTTTATCTGCTTCAGAAGGCTAGTGGTTCATACCCACCAGCCACTCCTCAGAAGGAAGATTGGGAAATTGGCTCCTGTAGATATAACACCTTGGAAACCCAAGGAGGGGTTGGTATGAGTTGAAATTGACTCGATGGCAGTGAGACTTTTTTTTTTTTTTCTGTTCCACCTAGTTATTCAGGATTTAAGATGCTAGAGGGGAAAATTGTGTGGGTTATAGGTTTGATGCCATCTTCCTCAGGGCCTCAGTTGAACCATTTCTTGTTTTGCGAAGAACAACA
This sequence comes from Orycteropus afer afer, assembly GCF_000298275.1. Classification (NCBI taxonomy): domain Eukaryota; kingdom Metazoa; phylum Chordata; class Mammalia; order Tubulidentata; family Orycteropodidae; genus Orycteropus; species Orycteropus afer. The sequence goes on along the minus strand of NW_006921823.1, from coordinate 4,903,960 downwards.
GGGTACAGACAATCCACAATTTACTTAAACCTGTAATTTGCTAAACTAAAAAAAAAGTATAGAAAAGTTCTAAATCTGAAATCTTATTATTGCTACAAATTGTATTATTTTTGAAGTGCTGGTCCTTCAAATCAAATAACACAGCATTGAATCATCATTTCAAAAAATATTCACTGAGCACTTATCTGATCTGTGTGAGGATCATAATGTTTTAAGCTTTTGGGTTAAATCAGTAGCTAAAATGTTCTAAAAGTCCCTGTCCTCGTAGAATTTATAGAAATTATATGGCAAATCTGATGCAAAAGTTCTCTTTAAAGATCTACAAATCAAAGCTGACACTTTGGTGACAAAGGTGCATCTGACCGAAGCCTCATATACATGTGATAACCAGATAATGAAAAAGAAAGAAAGAAGAAGAATTTATGCACTTGAACTGTGGTACTGGTACCACAATATATTTCATATACTGTGGAATGCCAGGAGAACAAAGCAGTTTTAGAAGAAATAGATCTAGACTGCTCCTTAGAAGCTAGAATGGTGAAACTTTGGACACAAATCATCAGGAAAGACCAATAGCTAGAAACAGACATAATATTTGGTAAAGTAGAGGATCAGCAAAACTGAGGGAAACTCTCAATGAGATGGGTTGTGTAATAGGGCCACCAACACATAAAACTGACATAAGACCTAATATTTCTATCATTCAGTGGAGACTAGGGAACTTCAGGAATGTGTCCAACACAGGTGCTAGGTGATCCCTGGGGACTGATGAATAATTTCTGTCTGGAGGATGAAGCATCTCCCTGGAGTGGTGATGGATGGTGTATTAACTTCCTCCACTTGCTGTAACAAATTATTGCAAATTAGGTGGCTTAAAATAATCCACCTTTATTCTCTTACTGTCTGAAGGTTAGAAGTCGGTAATGCATTGCACTGAGCTATTAGAACTGGTTTCTTCTGGAAAATTTAAAGGAGATAAACTTCTCCTTGTCTTTTTCAGCTGTAAGTGGCCACCCACACTCTTTGCTCATGGCCTCTTCCTCTATTGTCCAACCTCTGCTTTCATCATCACATGGCCTCCTCCTCCTTGGTAGTCAAATTTCCCTCTTCTCTCCCCCTGATATGGACACTTGTGATTACAATGGGTTTACCCAGATAATTCAGGATCATCTCTCAACCTCAAAATAGTTAATTTCATTAATAGTTAAATCACAATTGGAAAGTCTCCTTTTGCCATAAAAGATAACATTTATAGGTTTTTGGAAATAGAATGTGATTCTCTTTGGAGTCTACTATTCAGCCTATCACAGGTAAGAAGTTCTCAAAAGAACACATACTGTTTCTTTGAGCAGAGGTGGCAGGAAGAAGTATGTGAGAGTTAATTTTATGGGTTAAATTGGCTATGCTGTGGTCCATAATGTAATCTAATGTAAATTGTAATGCAATTACTTTCCACAATGTAATGAAAGTAAATTGTGGGGCCATTGGTGGTTCAGTGGTAGAATTCTTGCCCTCCATGCAGAAAATGTGGGTTCAATTTTCAGCCAATATACCTCATGTGCAGCCACTAGCTATCTGTCAGTGAAGGTTTGCATGTGGCTTTGAGGCAGAACAGGTTTCAGCAGAGCTTCCAGATCAAGACAAACTAGGAGGAAAGACCTGGAGATCTACTTCCAGAAATTTAGCCAATGAAAACTGTATGGATTACCATAATCCATGGTCCAATCTGTAACTGATCATGAGAATGATTCAGGAATTGGCAGCATTTTAGTCTGTTGTACAAGGGGTTGCCATGAGTCACAGGCCAATTCAACAACAACAATGTAACAGCAGCTACAGCAACAACAATATAAATTTTAATGTAATCCCCTCCAATAATACAATGTAATGCAACATAATCAATCAACTAGCTGAATAAGGGATATCCCTAGGGTGTATTCTACCTCCAGGCTACAAACAGGTATTTTAGCAGAACTTTGTGCTGCACTTTTCCTGTTGCTTGGGTCACAGAGTTTGAGACAAAAGCTTGCAGGAGTCTCCAGTCCATTCCATTACCTACAGATTTGTGACTTGCCATGCCCCCCCACACTTAATGATAATTTGAGCCAATTCCTTAAAGCAAATCTATCTTTTTTTCTACACACACACACACACACTTGTGTATGTGTGTGCACACATGTGTATGCATATATATCACTAGTTTCGTTTCTATGGAGAACACAGACTAAGATAGGGTTTCAGGCAAAGAGAAAACAGTACACAGACCATCCACAGACCCTCAGTGCCATAAACTGAGATCCTAACCCCTCACAGATCTTAATTGGTTAGTTCTTGGAGAAGAAGGTGATCCCAGTGTTGCTGCCTGGCTTGACACTCTCTTTAGAGAGTGTCGGTCATCCTGGGGAGCTATACTAGCCAAGCTGGCAGAAGTCGGACATAAGACAGGCAGCACTGTGAGAACGTGTGCATGCAACCTTGAATGTGGCAGTCAGTAGCTCCCACTTGATTATGCAGGGAAGGGCAGCTGCTGAAGGTGTTGATAGAGTATAGCATGGTTGAGGTGCTATGGGAAGAAAAGGTGTAGAGAGGACAGGCAGGAGACAGCTAGTGGAAGTGAACATGAGCTAAGGTAATGACAGCATAAGAGGGCAAAAGAGATTGCATGAAGTTGACATTGGAAGAAGAAAATGCCCAGCCTAATCCTTGGTCCTTGGGAGCTCTGGTGGCACAGTGCCTAAGGCATTTGACTACTAACCAGAAGTCTGGCAGTTCAAACCCACCAGCCACTCCTCAGAAGGAAGGTTGGGCAATATACTTCTGTAGTGATATCCCCTTGGAAACTCAAGGAGGGGTTGCTATGAGTCAAATTCGACTTGATGGTAGTGAGGTTTTTTTTTTTTTTAATTTAAACCTTGATCTTACCACCCGTTTATCAGTTTGTCATACTGTTGTTGTTGTTGTTGTTGTTATGTGCCATCGAGTCGACCCCGACTCATAGCGACCCCTCCTTGGGTTTCCGAGGCAGTATCACTACGGAAGTAGGATTGCCCAACCTTCCTTCCGAGGAGTGGCTGGTGGGTTTGAACCGCCAGCCGTCTGGTTAGCAGGCAAGTGTCTTAGTCATACTGTGGTGATGTGCATATTGCTATGATGCTGGAAGCTATGTCACCAATATTTCAAATACTAACAGGGTCATCCATGGTGGATAAGTTTCAGTAGAGCTTCCAGACTAAGCTGAATTAAGAAGAAAGACCAAAAGGTCTACTTCCAAAAATTAATTGGTGAAAACTCTATGAATCGCAACAGAGTATTATCTGATAGAGTGCTGAAGATGAATACTTTAGGTTGGAAGTCACTCAAAATGCACAGGGGCCACCACTATAAGCATACTAATGACCATGAAGATGGAGATGGACTAGACAATGTTTTGTTCTGTTGTACATAAGGTTGCCATAAGGTGGAGTGAACTAGACAGCAACTAACAACAAGCCTGCATTAGTTGGAACCAGGTCCATGCTAACTCCTCAGCCAGTTGTGGGGGCTAGCTTATGTCCTCTGTTTTGACCCTTCTCATTACCTCTGTCATTTGATGATCACCTATAATTGTTTATTTCCCCTCCTAAGCTACTTGAGGACCACATCCAAACCAATTCATCTCTTTTTCCACCCCACCACTTTCCCCTGGCCCTGCATCCTCCTCCACTGAAGGCTTGAACCACCTTAAAATGGTTGCATGCACAAACTCCTTGTGTGTTGGGCTGATTGACAAGGTCTTACTAGTTGTGAGTAGATGCAAAATGTAGATATTTTCCAAGGGCAAAAGGTAGTTATTTCAGGGAGGTCTGAGATGCTCCAGAAATCCATCTACTGACTTTTCATCTTCCACTCAGTGGCTCATTTTGCACTTGTTCATGGTGGCATAGTGCCTAAGGCACTTGTCTACTAACCAGAAGGTTAGCGGTTCAAACTCACCAGCCACTCCTCAGAAGGAAGATTGGGCAATCTACTTCTGTAGAGATACTGCCTTGGAAACCCAAGGAGGCATCGCTATGAGTCAGAGACAACTCGATGGCATATAACAACAACAACATGCCTGACACATCTGGACAACTTTACATCACTAATGTTAATTTCAAGGCAACCTCTGGTACAACCTCAAACTGCTCTAGAAAAACTGTGCCCAAACAACTGCTGCTTTGTTCCAAACCAGGTCATCCTATGGACTGATTTATCCTGTCCTGTCTTTGGAGCAGCAGCAACTTGTCTGACTAGAGAGTACCTAACAGGTATGAAATGCCCTTTGATGTGAGGGAGGGGTAAAAGGCAAGTATCAAACAACAGGTAGGACACATTGTGGGTGTGGGTTCCCTGGACACAGGCCCCTGCAGGCTGGCATCAGGCGCTTCTTTGCCTATCTACTCACTGATGATCAGGCTTTCCCAAGGTTCTAAATAGCCCAGCTTCCCCACTTTTGGGAGTATTGTTAGCTCAGAGCTGAAGGAGATGGAGGTGTTGTCTGGGCAAAGCCACATAGCACAGTTGCACAGTGTTCAGATCCTTTCATTTAGATCCACTGGCTGCCCACACATTGCCAACTCTTGAGTCCCTCACTCTAGCATTTGGTCTCTCTGAGCCCAGAAGCTATGTAGGGCCCGTGACCCTTCTCTGAACCCTCTCACCTTTAGCAGGACCATCTCATCAGCTATACTTTCCCCTTTCCCAAGTCCATCCAGCTCAGGAATTTCCCCTCACCAAACCAGGGAAATAGGACAGATACTGTTTCCTGGAAAACACACAGTTCTGGAGCCAGACTTGATTGACCATAAGATGAGTTTATCAGAAAATAAAATATTACACTGAAGTTAATTGGGGTTTTGATTATCCTTGAAAATGTGAGGGGAAGTGGGGTTGACATGATGAAGAGCAATGTAAACAGTTTTGCTGTTGACTTTGTAAAATAAGACCTTCTGGAAGAGAGAAAGTAAATAGATCTCAGTAAGGACATGATCCTCAGGACATAGAGGCTTGCACAGACTCAAGGCAGAGAATGCAAAATAAGAAAAGAGCCACATCATTTCCAGTTTAAGTCTATTAGTAACCACATTTAAGTAAAGCTTGGAGCCGACTCAGGGGGGAAAAAAAAAGCACTAGAATAAGATTTCAACTGAAATGGAGTTCTCTTTCTCAGCATAAAAAAACTGGGTGGTGCAAAACAGTTGCTAACTGAAAGGTTGGAAATTTGAGTCCACCCAGAAGTGCCTCAGAAGGTAGGACTATTTTTTAAAAATTAGCCACTGAAAACCCTATTGAACATGGTTCTTTTCTGACACACATGGGGTCACCATGACTCAGAGTTTATACCACAGCAATAGGTATCTCTCTGTTAAGGAATTCCTAATGAAGTTATTCTGCTGTGAGGCTTTGTGGTGACCACTTTTGGGTGTCACATGGCCCCTGGCCCAGGTTATCACTGGATGCTTGGAATAATTTGTTCAACTAAATTTTGTTTTCTAAGTGAAAAGCTATATGATTCTTTTTTTAAAAAAATAAATAAAAAGAGAGTTCTGGCAAGATGGCGGACTAGGCACAAGGACTGCACAGATGCTCTTCAACAAAGAAAAGGGAAACCAATTAACACAGACACAGAAGATAATCTTGGACCCCTGAGCCT